>NW_024412403.1:73759259-73854075 GCF_014898765.1 Herpailurus yagouaroundi | reverse complement strand
TCGCTGCTCACCAAGACATTACTGAGCTACCATCAGGCCACCAGTGGGGGGCTGGGCGGGAAGCCGATTCAGAGAGGAGCTCAGAGGCCTTGGACCCAAATGCAGAGGTAGTGGCCCAAATGCAGAGGCTAGAAATGGTGTTTCAAGTCGTCACCATAAAAAGATGCTATTAACCTAATTTTCTTTTAGCAGAATAAAAAGTTCCTCGTGGTGTTTCTCTGAATTACTTCTGCCTAAAAAGAACACGGCATCTGTTTTTCTGCAAGTTAAGAAAAGACTGTTCTCATTCTGGTCTCCGAGGACACAGCCGCGGGGGGGCGGGGGGGGTGGGGTGGCTAGTTCCAGCAGTTGGCATTATAGTACAGCGTTCTTTTCAGCTTCCCCTTTTCCAGGCCAGTGGGTCTCAAGTGTGGTCTCAGACCAGCAGCATCAACATCACCCAGAAATGTGTTGGATGTGCAGGTTCTCAGGCCTCGCCCAGACCTGCTGAATCAGGCTGGTACCGTGTGAGAACCGCCGCTCTCGGCCGTTCTTAAGGCCTGTGCTGCTTCAGAGAGGGAAGAGAAGCAAACCCATAGCAGTTCTTTCCCTTAATGCCCACTCTACCCCCTAGGCGGGCTGTCCTTTCCAAACTCCCAGTAACTATTGCCTTTTTAGGTGTGGCCATCATGCTGGACGTGCTTCAAAAAATGCAGAAGTTAGCATGGCCTCGGTGTGACGGTTTACGAGATTCAAGAGCACTGCAGTCTGATGGTCCAAATGAGGTTTGTCTTAAAGAAAAGACATTTTTCTCTTCAGCCTCTTATGTCTATGGCTCATTTCCAGGTGAAAGAAACTAAAAAGGATCGCATTTATTTTTTTGAGGCAATCAGGTCTCCAGGAAGTAAAAGCCAGAGCAGTCCAGAGCATAGAATTCTGTAGAAACTGCTATTCCCTTCTACAAGGAGCCTTCACATTTCCAAACGGGTTTCAGTAGAGATCGTTGATCCGAGCCTGAAAGAATATTGATTCGCTTTTCGAAGCATAATGAGCCTAACAGTGTCACCTGCTCACCCTGCCATCGCGACAGACCGGTGGTGTGGGTGCAGGCTTATCAATAGGGAAAGGACCCTCAACCCTCCCTGCTGCGGATTTTTCTTGACCACATGTAAACTAAAAAAGGAAGTGGGGCGCCTGGGTGGCGCAGTCGGTTAAGCGTCCGACTTCAGCCAGGTCATGATCTCGCGGTCCCTGAGTTCGAGCCCCGCGTCAGGCTCTGGGCTGATGGCTCAGAGCCTGGAGCCTGTTTCCGATTCTGTGTCTCCCTCTCTCTCTGCCCCTCCCCCGTTCGTGCTATGTCTCTCTCTGTCCCAAAAATAAATAAACATTGAAAAAAAATTAAAAAAAAAAAAACAAAACTAAAAAAGGAAGTGAGAATTCTGGCTGTATGGACCTCAATTAATTGCCCTTTTCGGTCTTCCTTCTCAGTGGAGCTTCCTGAAGCACTCAAGGCATTCTTCCACAAGATTTATTTTGTAGGCAACGTGCTGTCAGGAGAGTGGGAATTTATTCTACTCTGTGCAGCAGAGGGGAAGCTGAAGCTCGGGAGGCCAGGGCTGAATTCTTATATAGGTGAGCAGGAAAGCATGCCCTGAGAGCTGACCTGACTCCCCAACTTGACCGGTCAGCATAACCCATCTGAGCTCTGGAGCAAGCTGTCTTGGCCAACAGTGAGGAGGAAAAGATTTCAGAAACGAGGAGAAAACTAATAGCTGGAGGCAAAAAGAACCAAGGGTAGAAGTATCTTTCCTCTAGAACACCGTTCTCAGCCTTCGGTTACCCATTTGAATCACCTGCAGGGCTTTTAAAATGACTAACGACCAGGACTTCCCTTAGACCAGTTAAATCAGAATCTCTGGGAGTGGTACCCAGGCATCAGCATCAAAAAAAAAAAAAAAAAAAAAAAAAAGTTTTCTTGCAGGGGGTGCCTGGGTGACTCAGTCGGTTAAGCGACCAACTTCGGCTCAGGTCATGATCTCACAGTTCATGGGTTGGAGCCCCACATCCGGCTCTGTGCTGACAGCTCGGAGCCTGGAGCCAGCTTCAGATTCTGTGTCTCCCTCTCTCTCTGCCCCTTCCCCCCCACCTCTCAAAAATAAATAAAACATTAAAAATTTTTTAATGTTTTATTTATTTATTTTTTTAACGTTTATTTATTTTTGAGACAGAGAGAGAGAGCATGAATGGGGGAGGGTCAGAGAGAGAGAGGGAGGCACAGAATCTGAAACAGGCTCCAGGCTCTGAGCTGTCAGCACAGAGCCTGACGCGGGGCTTGAACTCATGAACCGCGAGATCATGACCTGAGCCGAAGTCGGACGCTATGACCGACTGAGCCACCCAGGCACCCCAATGTTTTATTTATTTTTGAGAGAGACAAAAAGAGAGCACGCAGGTTCACATGAGCGGGGAGGAGCAGAGAGAGTGGGGGACAGAGGAGCTGAAGAGGGCTCTGTGCTGACAGCAGAGAGCCCGATATGGGGCTTGAACTCATGAACTGTGAGATCATGACCTGAGCCAAAGCTGGACGCTTAACTGACTGAGTAACCCAGGTGCCCCTAGGCATTTTTTTTAAAGCTCCCTGGGTGTTTCTAATATGCAGCCAGGGTTGAGAACCATCTTTCCAGCATTCACTTCCTCCAGCAACTGTTGTTTTCCTTCCTTCTTTCAGGAAAACCATGCATCAGGGCATGGCCCCTTCTCATTTGTCTTGGCTTGTATTTTCTTTGTTCGTCTAGCCTTTGGGGACCATGATGTAGAATCGGGGGCATCTTACACTAAGTGAAAATTTAATCAGAACTTCTATTGCTCATGATCCCCTACTTCCTGTTGGACCTGTTGGACCTTTGTATCTTTATCAAATATTGAGTTGGAGTCCCAGAAGAACTAATTGGCTTTATTATTCAATAATGAGATACAAAGACCTATCGTTTGGATTTGAAACTTCCTGGTCACTTCTGGTTGAGTGTGATGAACAAATGAGCCTCTCCATGAGAGGGTTGCTTCATGGCAGTAGTCAAAGAAGAGTCTCAACAATAGGATAGACTCGGGGTGCCTGGGTGGCGCAGTCGGTTAAGCGTCCGACTTCAGCCAGGTCACGATCTCGCGGTCCGCGAGTTTGAGCCCCGCGTCGGGCTCTGGGCTGATGGCTCAGACCCTGGAGCCTGTTTCCGATTCTGTGTCTCCCTCTCTCTCTGCCCCTCCCCCGTTCATGCTCTGTCTCTCTCTGTCCCAAACATAAATAAATGTTGAAAAAAAAAACAATTAAAAAAAATAGGATAGACTCAATGTTTTACTGACAAATACAGTGACCCCTTTCAGATGTATGTCACCAGGGCCCCTTTCAAACAGTCATTTTAATGTTTGTCTACTTAAGACCACAAGATCTTTGTCTCCCCTGCTGGGCATGCTGAGTTCTCGTCTTCTTTAAAAGGCTCCAAAAAAAAAAAAAAAGAAAAAAAAAAAAGGTTCCACCTTGAGGTGCCTGGGTGGCTCAGTTGGTTGAGTGTCCGGCTTCAGCTCAGGTCACGATCTTGCAGTTTGTGAGTTCAAGCCCTGAAGCAGGCTCCCTGCTGGCAGTGCAGAGCCTGCTTCAGATCCTCTGTCTCCCCCTCTCTCTTCCAGCCCCCCACTCATGTTTCTCTCTCTCTCTATCAAAAATAAATAAACATTGAAAAAAAAAAGGCCCCTCCTCTCCTACTGACTACAAAGCCATTCTTGGAAGGGGTCTTGGGTGGAACTTGTATGTACAAACAAACCCGTGATTTTCAAGTCTCAAGGAACTTGGGTGTGCTGGTCACCAGCTTTTGCCTAATGAGCACTCCCCTCCTTGCCATGCAGCTCTTCCAAGCACTAAAGCCTTTTAAAAATTCTGAAACAGGTTCCCCTACTCCCTCCTCACCCCCCAATTCACCATACTCTTGGCAGGATCTAGAGCATCACGGGCCATGGAAACAGCAGAAATACACCACAGGTTGTGAACCAAAAAAGTGTACGGGATGTTCTCGCCCTTCTCCTTTACTCCCCTCTGCTGCCTGAGGATGCCTCACATAGCAATATCACCAAGCTGTTTTGAAAGAAAAAAGTGCTGTGTCGTTTCAGGGAGGAACTATATTTTGACGCTGTTAAATGTCTATTTGGCTTTTCTGTTACCCTTCCTAACCTTTTACCTCTTTCCATAAGGAAAAGCTGCGTTTTCCATTTCCATCCCTAGCCTGGAAGGACTTACTCTGGGCACTCCCCAGTCCAAAGGCCAGGAAGAAAGTGTCTTCCCTTCTCAGAGCAGGTTAAATCAAGGTCCCTGCCTTAGCCCAGTTTCCCCTGAAAATGAAGCCTGAGGCAAAGCTTGCATGCTAAATCCTTACTGTGGGGAGAGGATGAGTCAGAGTGAGGGGAAAATGCAAGTGAGGAGATAAAGTGAATACGAGGCAGCTCATTACCAAACTGGCCATAGCATCTTCAACACTGCTGGTTGCTCGGGCAACGGGTACTTGATCCTGGGGCTGGGATATAAGACTGGTTAAGTAAGAGCTGACTTGGGGGCACCTTCTCAGAATGATGGATTTAACACCCTGGCAAGGAGCCCAGGGGATGACGAAAACTCCAGGCAGCTCCTAGAAGCCTGGAGAGACATCCAGTGCAGAGTGCTCAAGTGGAAATGCCTGGTTTGCCTTGGCAGATGAATGTGAGGGGATAAAAAGGCTCAGGAAAGGGGGCACGCTGGAATCAGTATGTCATGTGAGGCCAGAAGATCCACTGGGAGCGTAGTTTCCATGGGGGTGGGGGTGGGTTCCTTGGAGCAAGAGGGTAGAGAGAAATATAATTTGTATCTTTTTTGACTAAGTAATCTTTAATTTCTAAATTTTCTAGGATAAGCTGTCAGTAGCAAAGCAAGTAAGTCAGCAAGAGTTCTCATTGGGTGAGTCTTCGTGGATGCATACTGCAGATTCTACAAGAGGATGGACCAACTTCAGGGAGGTGAGTGTTCCAAACCCAAAGGAATGAAATCCAGGAGTAGTCAACTCTTTGCAGAGGTGTGACGTGGCAGGGGGAGGGGACAGGCTCTGATGCCAAGTCAACAACCATTTGTGTGGCATCACCTGTGTGTCAGATTCTGTGCCAGGCATCAGGGATATAGAGATCAACACAATCTGGTCCCTGAGGTCCAGTAGGTCCCAGGCCAATAATCAAAAACCAGCCACGGAGGACTTCATGACTGAGTAGAGATCATCAATTTGGGCCTCTCTTAGAATTGGGGATGTTGATATTTACTCACTGCTGGGAAGGGTCACCTTTGAGTTGTTTTTCTAGTAAAGGAAACATCCTTTGATCTACTGCCCACATTGTTGAGACTAGTCTACCAGGTCAAGGTCAGAGCTCCTCCCGGAGCCTGCAGGGAGCCAGCTGTGTGCCAACCAGCAGTCAGATGGGCCACTGACCCACTGTCCACGCCGGCCGCCCTTTACAGAAATCTAGAAAGAAAACACTTCAGTGTGTGACCTTTTTTCTCCTGGGTTTCCTGTCACTTTGGAAACAGAGGAGAAATAACTGGCAGCAAATGGCTGTACGAAATTCCACTGGACTGAAAAGGAGATTCTGGGACTCATGGTTGTGTCACCCAGTGCCCAGCACACTGCCTGCACTTGATAGGTTCTCAGTCACTGTCGTTGGTCGAGGCACACAGGGATCACAGAATCCCAGCGCTTCCAGTAGGGAAAGCGTTGATCCAGGTGTTGGGGTGAAGGAGGAAGGTCCCAGGGACCAGACCAGGTGGCACGGACCATGGGTAAAGGCAGCACAGCCAGATATGCCGGACTGTAGGTTTCCCTGTGGTTTGATTTTCACTCTGGTGAGGTCTGAATCTGCACAGATATGCCCCCTGCTCTTGTCAAGATCACCAGTGATTTCCACAAGTTGTTCGAGCCAGTGGTCAGTTCTCAGTCCTCAGGTTTGACCTATCAGCAGCCTTTGAGGTGCTTGATCACGTCAACCTCTTTGACACCTTTTGTTTCCCTGGCTAACGGGGGATCACTCTTCCTAGCCTCTTCTACCTCCTGCCTGCTCCTTCTCTGTCTCCTTTGCTAGCTCCTCCTTTCTTCCCTGACTTTTAAATATCAGAGGGCCTCGGGACTCAAATCTAGGACCACTTCTTTTCTCTATCCATAGTCCCTCCCTTTGTGTCTAATCCAGGTTCAAGAAGTTATTTTGTCCAGCCCAGATCTCTTCCAGGCTGGATTCCAGACTCCCACCTCTCCCTTTGAGTGTAGAGGCATCCCAAAATTAACACGTATGAAACTGAACTCTAACCTTCCACATAAAACTTGCTCACCAAATCCTGGAATCATCTCTGCAATCTCTCTCTCTCTCTGACCTCTGATCTTGTAGCAAATCCTGTGGATTTGCTCTTCAAAGTGCGTTCAGAATCAGCCATATCTCACATCTCCGCTGTTTGAGACCCAGTCTGAGCCACCACAATCTCTCTCCTGAATTATTCCAACTGGCTCCTAACCGTCTCTGTTTCCATCTTTGACCTGCTTCAAAATATTGTCTATTCTCAAAATAGCTATCAGAGAAATTCTTTCAAAATTGAAGCCCAGTCATGGTACTCCTTTTCTCAAAACCCTCCAGCGGCTCCCATCCCAACCAGTAAAGCCAAAATCCCTCTAATTTGCCCCCAGCTCACTCAGACAACATCCCCTCCTGCTCTTCCTCTCATTGGCTCTGCTCCAGCTGTCCCCGGCCTCTTTGTCCATGCCTAACTGCGCATGCTCGTGCCTCCCTTTGCACCTGCCATTCCCCTCGCATGGATGCTAGTCCCAGAGCCAGGCAGAATTACTCCAGTGCTAGGGAGCTTAGGCTTCAGGCCCTTCGCTAAGGTTCTGCACCTAATTTTATATTGATGATTTTATATTCTTTTTCTTTCTTTTCTTTTTAGGGAAAAAGAGCGCTAGCAAGGGAGAGGGGCAGGGTGGGGAAGAGAGGGGGAGTGAGAGGGAGAGAGAATTCTAAGAAGGCTCCATACTCACTCAGCACAGAGCACAAGGTAGGGCTCTATCCTATGATCATGAGGTCAGGACCCCCAGTCTCAATTAAGAGCTGGACACTCAATGGACTGAGCCACCCAGTAGCCCCTATATTCTTTTTCTTAAGGAAGATCTCCAAATTATATAACAATCAGGTCCCACAAATCTTAGATCTACTTCTGTCCCCCAGATATCTGCAAGGTGTGCTACTTCACATCCTTCATATCTTTGTTCAAATATCACCTTCAGGGGCAACTGGCCGGCTGAGTCAGGGGAGCATGCGACTCTTGATCTTGGGGTTGTGAGTTCAAGCCCCACGTTGGGCCCAGAGCTTACTTAAAAAACGCAAACTCTTAAAAAAATCACTTTCCATGCAAAACTATTTTAAATTGTACCACCTTCCCTCCATCTCTAGCAATTTCGCATCCTCTTTTCCTACTTTGTGTATATCCTTTTCCTACTTCGCACTTATCATCATTGGTAATACTAATGTTTGTCTTCTTTCCTGTGTCCCTCACTAGATTTTAGTGAGAGCAGGATTTTTATGTGTTTTGTTTTTAGATATATCCCCAGCACCTAAAGCAAATAGTGAGTGATCAATAAATTTTCCTTGAAAACAGAATAAAGTTCTACTTTAAAAAAAATTTTAATGTCTATTTATTTTTGAGAGAGAAAGAGAGAGAGAGAGAGTGGGAGAGAGAAAGAGAGAAAGAGAGAGA
Source organism: Herpailurus yagouaroundi (assembly GCF_014898765.1). NCBI lineage: Eukaryota > Metazoa > Chordata > Mammalia > Carnivora > Felidae > Herpailurus > Herpailurus yagouaroundi. Next base: position 73,846,298 of record NW_024412403.1, on the reverse strand, counting down.
GAGAGAAAGAGAGCAAATGAGCACAAGTGGGGGAGGGGCAGAGAGAGAGGGAGACACAGAATTCGAAGCAGGCTCCAGGCTCCGAGCTGTCAGCCCAGAGCCTGATGCGGGCTCAAACCCATGAACTGTGAGATTATGACCTGAGCTGAAGTCGGACGCTTAACCCGCTGAGCTACCCAGGCACCCCTGAAGTTTTACTTTTAAAGTGAAAGGGTGGAATAAGATAGTTCACATTTCTAGACTCCGAAAGAAAGGCAGCAGGACCTTGGGAGGAGGGCAGAAGTAGGAGGAATGGAAAAGACAGGCAGCTCTGTGATCACCAAGGGCTGGATGCCCAAGTCCCCCTGACAACACTCCTAGGCTGGTGTTTGGTCTGGAAGTGCAGACCAGTAGCATAGGGATGTTCCATAAGGGGCAAATGCCCAGAAGCAAGAGCAGGATCGAGGACCCATTCCTTCTCCATTGTCTCTAAGGCACCTCCCTGTGGAAGGATGCTCCACTTCTGAGCAAGTGTCCCTGAAGTCCCTCTGCTTCTTCCATGATAGGAAGCCCCTGTTCCCAAGTAATACTCCATGACACATGCTAGGACCACTGAACACCTAAAAAGAACGAGGGTAGAATGAAAACAAAGATAAGACAGTGTCCGCATTAGATTTATAAGGGAGGCAGATTAGCCCAAAGACAAGGGGGAAAAAGACACAGTAGGGAAGTCCAGGACAGGTCAGGGTACACTTGGAGATGGGCCAAGATTCCTGGTTGTGGACAAATGCCACGAACATGCAAGAGTTCTCCAGGCTCAGCAGGAAGTGGTATGAGCTGTGTGGTTCAGGGGCCAAGTGGCTTGGTGGCAGCTGGAAACACAGGTGCTTCTTGCAGAAGGAGCTGCTAAGACCTAAATCTCCTGCTAGCTGTCCCTGCCACCAGGAACCTATCATCAGCTGACCTGGATCTTTGACAGAGTCACTGCCTTTCCAGGGCAGTCATTTGGCCTGGGTCTCAAAGACCTGTATCCAGCTTGGAGCATCCAAAGGACTTGATAGAGCAATAGGCAGGAAGGCAAGTTTCCTTGCTCTAAGGACTGAGGTTGCTACTGCTTTAAATGCCATTGAGCATTTGGGAACAAAAAGATGCATTTTTTATGTAGTAGTTTTATTAAGAGAATAAATATGTGCAACTTCATGGTACACAAAATGTTCAGCACTAGATTTGAGAGGGATCTTCCAAAATCTTTTATTTTAATTAATTTATTTTTTCTTAACTTATTTTACTTTTTATTTTTTTAAATTTACATCCAAATTAGTTAGCATATAGTGCAACAATGATTTCAGGAGTAGATAATCTTTAATGCCCCTTACCCATTTAGCCCATCCCCCCCCCCACAACCCCTCCAGAAACCCTCAGTTTGTTCTCCATGTTTATGAGTCTCTTCTGTTTTGTCCCCCTCCCTGTTTTCATATGATTTTTGTTTCCCTTCCCTTATGGTCATCTGTTTTGTCTCTTAAAGTCCTCATATGAGTGAATTCATATGATTTTTGTCTTTCTCTGACTAATTTCACTTAGCTAATACCCTCCAGTCCCATCCACGTTGTTGCAAATGGCAAGATTTCATTCTTTTTGATTGCCGAGTAATACTCCATTGTATATATATAGCACATCTTCTTCATCCATTCATCCATCGATGGACATTTGGGCTCTTTCCATACTTTGGCTATTGTTGATAGTGCTGCTATAAATATGGGGGTGCATGGGTCCCTTCGAAACAGCACACCTAGATCCCTTGGATAAATGCCTAGTAGTGCAATTGCTGGGTCGTAGGTGGTTCTATTTTTAGTTTTTTGAGAAACCTCCATACTGTTTTCCAGAATGGCTGCACCAGCTTGCATTCCCACCAACAATGCAAAAGAGATCCTCTTTTTCCGCATCCTTGCCAACCTCTATTGTTGCCTGAGTTGTTAATGTTAGCCATTCTGACAGGTGTAAGGTGATATCTCATTGTGGTTTTGATTTGTATTTTCCTGATGATGAGTCAAAATCTTATTTTAATTAATTTAAGTCCATTAGATTGAATGTCTTAGTGTTCTGGCCTAAACTAAGTTGTCACACTCAGATTAATTACTCCTAGAAGAGAAGAAGGCAACTAGGATCGTAGACATGGTAAATCACTCATCACTGGCAGAGGCTATTGATTGATATTTGAGGAGTATTATTTACCTAAAATGTTCAGTGATACACTGTTGGATGATAATATTTAATTAGACCTTTAACTCAACACACAGTTTAATTCTTTCTCCACTAAATGGAAAGCTCCACCTCTAGCCGGTTTGATTCACTGCAGTTTTTCACAAGTGTTGGTACCAATGTAGGGAAGAGATGTTGGGCTCTTATCTGGCTCTCCACCCTGTCTCCTGCTTGTGTGCCCTGGATCACAGCTCTGAACTTGAAAGAGCAGCGAAGTTCATGGAGGAGTCAGGAGAGCATCACACTGGATAAAAATAATGGAACATCAGGACTCTTAGCAATCTTCAGCATTACCCAAGCCTGCCTTGTCATTCTACGTATGCAAAAATGAAAGTTCAGGCAGGAGAGGTTTTTTTCTTTTTTAACATTTATTCATGTTTGAGAGACAGAAAGAGACAGGGTGTGGGGGGGGGGCATGCAGAGAGAAGGGGGAGACACAGAATCCAAACCAGGTTCCAGTCTCCAAGCTGTCAGCCCAGAGCCCGATATGGCGCCTGAATCCACGAACCATGAGATCATGACCTGAGCTGAAGCCGGACGCCCAACTGACTGAGCCACCCAGGCGCCCCATGATTCAACAATTCTATACATTACTCAGTGATCATCATGATAAGTGTACTCTCTAAGCCCCACCACCATTTTACCCATCCTCCCCTCCCCCTCTGGTAACCATTACTTTGTTCTCTATAGTTAAGAGTCTGTTCCTTGGTTTCTCTCTTTCCACTCTTTTTTCCTTTGTTCATTTGTTTTGTTCCTTAAATTCCACATGAGTGATATCAAATGGTATTTGTCTTCCTCTGACTGACTTATTTCTCTGTCATACACACACACACACACACACACACACACACACACACACACACACACACATATATGTATCTCTTCTTTATTCATCTATCGATGGACACTTGGGCTGTTTCCATAATTTGGCTATGGTAAATCATGCTACAGTAAATATAAATATAGGGGTACAGACATCCTTCTGAGTTAATGTTTTTGTATTTTTTGGATAGATACCCAGTAGTGCAATTACTGGATCATAGGGTAGGTCTCTTTTTAACATTTTGAGGAGCCTCCACAGTGACTCTACCAGTTTGCGTTCCTACCAATAGTACATGAATGTTCCTTTCTCTCCACACCCTTGCCAACACTTGTTGTTTCTTGTGTTTTTTATTTTAGCCATTCTGACAGGTATAAGGTGAAATCTCTTTGTAGTTTTGGTTCACATTTCCCTGATGCTGAGTGATATTGGGAATCTTTTCATGTGTCTGTTGGCCATCTGTATGTCTTCTTTGGACAAATGTCTGTTCATGTCTTCTGCCTGTTTTTAAATTGAATTATTTGGTTTTTGGGTATTGAGTTATATCAGTTCTTTTTATATTTCAGATTCTAACCTTTTATTGGATATGTCATTTGCAGATATCTTTGCCCATTCCATGGGTTGTCTTTTAGTTTTGTTGATTGTTTCCTTTGCTGTGCAGAAGCTTTTTATGTTCATGTAGTCCCAATAGTTTACTTTTGCTTTTATTTCCCTTGCCTCAGGAGACTCATCTAGAAAAATGTTGCTATGAAGAATGTCAGAGAGGGGGCGCCTGGGTGGCTCAGTCGGTTAAGTGGCTGACTTTGGCTCAGGTCATGATCTCGCGGTCCATGAGTTCAAGCCCCACGTTGGGCTCTGTGCTAACAGCTCAGAGCCTGGAGCCTGTTTCAGATTCTGTGTCTCCCTCTCTCTGACCCTCCCCCGTTCATGCTCTCTCTCTGTCTCAAAAATAAATAAAAACGTTAAAAAAATAAAAAAAAAAAAAGAATGTCAGAGAGATTATTGCCTGTGCTCTCTTCTAGGATTTTTATGGTTTCAGGTCTCACATTAGGTCTTTAATCCATTTTGAGTTTATTTTTGTGTATGGTGTAAGGAAGTGGTCCAATTTCATTCCTTTGCATGTAGTTGTCCAATTTTCCCAACAGCATTTGTTGAAGAGACTGTCCCTTTCCCACTGCATCTTCTTGCCTCTTTTGTCAAAGATTATAACCCATATAATTGTGGGTGTGTTTCTGTGCTTCCTCTCCCGTTTCATTGATCTGTGTGTCTATTTTTGTGCCAGTACCACACTGTTTTGATTATGACAGCTTTGTAATATAACTTGAAATCTGGAATTGTGATACTACTAGGTTTGTTTTTCTTTTTCAAGATTGCTTTGGCTATTTGGGGTCTTTTGTGGTCCCATACAAATCTTCGAATTATTTGATCTAGTTCTGTGAAAAATGCTGGTGGTATTTTGATAGGCATATCAAACAATATTTGTTCTTCTAATCCATGAAAATGGAATGTCTTTCCACTTGTTTGTGCCATCTTTAATTTCTTTCATCAATGTTTTATAGTTTTCAGAGTTCAGCCGTTTTACCTCCTTGATTAAGTTTGTTCCTAGGTATTTTATTATTTTTGGTGCAATTGTAAATGGGGTCGCTCTACTATTTCTTTTGCTTCATTATTAGTATATAGAAATGCAATGGATTTCTGTATGTTGATTTTATATCCTACAATCTTACTGAATTCATTTATTAGTTTTAGTAGGCTTCTTGTTTGTGTATGTGTGGAGTCTTTAGGATTTTCTATATTTAGTACCATTTCATCTGCAAATAGTGAAAGTTTTACTTCTTCCTTACCAATTTGGATGCGTCTTATTCCTTTTTCATATTTGATTGCTGTGGCTAGGACTTCCAGGACTACATTAAATAAAAGTGGTGAGAATGGACATCCTTGTCTTGTTCCTAGGTGGGAGAGGTTTTAAGGTCACATGGCAAGATAGTAGAAGAAACTGGATGCTGGTTTTTTGACCATTGAGAAGTGACTTGCTGATTTCTAATTAGACTCTAGAGGAAGGGTTCTTCCCAGCTTTGTCATTTTAACACAGGCTGCCTTTGAAAATCCTATCTCTAAAGCACTTTAAAAATGGAGAAAACCAGAACAAAAGTGGGCGTCTGTTTTTCAGGACTCTCCTTTGGCTCTCTGCTCTCAGGACAAAGGTAAAATGGCAAATAAAAGCAGAAAACCCTGCTTTTTGTTCCACCAAAACTCAGGAAGGAGAAACACTGGAGAGAACTCAGAAGATGAAGTAAATATGGACACAGATGTGAGTGGCTGTCCCCAGGGACCTCTCCATATTAGCTGTCATCATAGCGTCCCTTGGGTGATTCCACTTCTATCACCTCAGGAATCAGGCTGCCTGATATCTCATGGGGGAAGTTCCCTTCAGTTTACTCTCTGCCTCTGGCTAAGACTGAGCAAACATTTCAACCTGGTTTCAGAACAACTCTGCCCTCTTGGCCCCCATTGGAATTAGGGGAAAAGTCTGTGCTCATGCCCAGGTGGTAGGGTAAAGGGGAGTAGCTTTGAGGATACCCAAGAAAGGAAGCCTGGAGGCAGGAGATGGGGCTGTGAGGAGCAGCTGCCCTCTAGAATGTTGAGATTCTCCCTTCTCTGATTACCTTGGAACGTCTTATTGGAATTTTTAGTGTGGAAGCAAGCAAGGGTAAACGGGCCTACTCAATGTAGTTATTCCTTCACTCATTTATGTAGCAAATTTCTATGAAGTACCTATTATGTGTCCAGAACTGCATATAATATCCCCTCCTATTCCCTCCAGTTGGCTTAGCCCTTCAACTAAATCTAGTACGTGATAGGCACCACATACTGCAGTGTGCTGCCATGTGCATTGGCCACATCTCTAGGGTTGCTCTTCTCTCTCCCTTTCCCCTACCTCCACTTATCTGCTTTTGGGACTGTGTCTTGCCCACCTCCACTTTTGGTTCCATATCTTAGTTCCTTGGATCCTGTAAGCTTTGTCTGTTTTTTAAAATATTTAAGTAATCTCTACATCCAACATGTGGCTCAAACTCACAACCCTGAAATCAAGAGACGCATGCTTTTCTGACTGAGCCAGTCAGGCAGCCCTCTGTTGTTTTTCAATCTACTGTACATTCAGTATTAGTCTACAACGTATGTTCCATAAGAGTGAGAATTTGCTGTATCCAATGTCTGCATCAGGGGCTAGCAACCCACATAGCAGGGGCTCAATACATATTTACACAATAAATAAGTTAATATTGGAGCAATTTTAAAAAAATGTATAGGGCAGCACCTCTATTCTCAGAAGTCTCTTTAATTTAAAAAGTAGTACACCAGGACTAGGAGATTAATTTCCTCCCCTTGAGCATGAGCTAACATAGTGACTTGCCTCCAACGAATGAATCTGGAAAAGAAAAGGCAGAAACTTTACAGGGTAGAAGAAATCTGGCAGACATTTCCTTAACCAGGTAATCAAGGTTAACGTCATCAGTGTTAAGTTATGTTGATAATATATATCCTTGATCTGATATGATGAGGAAGGCACTTCACCTCTGGAATTCTCCCCCCAAAACCAAATCCCAGTCTAACCATGAGGAAAACATTAAACATTGAGGAGTAATCCACAGAATGCCTGACTGGTACTCCTTATTTTTTTATTTTATTAAAAATATTTTTTAACATTTATGTATTTTTGAGAGAGAGAGAGAGAGAATGAGGAGGGAAGGGGCAGAGAGAGAGGGAGACACAGACTTGAAAGCAGGGTCCAGGCTTTGAGCTGTCAGCACAGAGCCCAACGCAAGGCTTGAAGCCGTAAACCACGAGTTTATGACCTGAGCCGAAGTCAGCCGCTTAAGTAACAGAGCCACCCAGGCATCCCGTGACTGGTACTATTTAAAATGATCAAGGTCCAGAAAGTCAAAGCAAGACTGAGAAGCTATCAAAAATTAGAGGAAGCTAGGAGACATGACATGTAAATGTGATGTGGTATTTTAGATTAGATCCTGGGACAGAAAAAGGACATTGATGAAAAAGACGGGTGACATCCAAATCAAGAAAGCCTGGAGTTTAGTTAATTGTGATGTGCCAATGTTAGTTTCTTGGTTTTGACAAATATACTATGGTCATGTAAAATATTCAAATTAGGGGAAGTTGGGTGAAGAGTACATGGGAACTCTCTATGCTATCTTTGAAACTTTCCTGTACCTCTAAAATTATTCAAAATAAAAGCTTATTAAAACACAAAAGAAGCGGGGCACCTGAGTGGCGCAGTCGGTTAAGCGTCCGACTTCAGCCAGGTCACGGTCTCGCGGTCCGTGAGTTCGAGCCCCGCGTCGGGCTCTGGGCTGATGGCTCAGAGCCTGGAGCCTGTTTCCGATTCTGTGTCTCCCTCTCTCTCTGCCCCTCGCCCGTTCATCCGTTCATGCTCTGTCTCTCTCTGTCCCAAAAATAAATAAACGTTGGAAAAAAAAATTAAAAAAAAAACACAAAAGAAGCAATATATTCTCACTATAAAAAATTCAAGCAATTTGGAAGTGAAGCAAAAATAAAAGTTCCTCATCCCTCTGCCATCCTAATCCTTTAGAAATAATAACTATTGGGCGTTCGATATCTAATATTCCACATCTTTCTCCATGCCTAAAAGTTTGTAATTTTGTATATTGCACAAAGAGTTCTTTTAAAATTAAAAATAAAACAAAAAAACAAAAAAACAAAAACCTATAGAGAACAAATTGATGGTTACCAGAGAGGAGGTGGGCAGAGGGGATGGGTGAGATATGTGATGGGGATTAAGGAGTGCACTTGTTGTGATGAGCACTGGGTGATGTATGGAATTGTTGAATCACTGGATTTTACGCCTGGAACTAATATAACAATATATGTTAACTAACTGGAATTTTTAAAAAAGGATATATAGTAAAAACTCTTTCTATCTATCTATTTACTTATTTATTTTCTTTTTAATTCAATTTATTTTTTAAAATTTACATCCAAGTTAGAATATAGTGCAACAATGACTTCAGGAGTAGATTCCTTAATGCCCCTTACCCTTTAAGCCCACCCCCCATCCCACAACCCCTCCAGTAATCCTCTGTTCTCCATATTTAAGGGTCTCTTATGTTTTGTCCTCCTCCCAGTTTTTATATTATTTTTGCTTCCCTTCCCTTGTGTTCATCTGTTCTGTGTCTTAAAGTCCTCATATGAGTGAAGTCATGTGATATTTGTCTTTCTCTGACGAATCTCGCTTAGCATAATACCCTCTAGTTCCATCCATGTAGTTGCAAATATAAAAACACTTTCAATGGAATCATGGTATCATGTTGTTTTGTACCTTGATTTTTTTTTTCACATTATATGTCCTGGATATCTTTCCTTATCTTAACATATGTTGGACTCCAATCGTTTTATTGGCCACACAGTGTTCCGTGGTGGGAAATCACGGTAGTTAGTACTACTTTGGTTGTATGTACATATGACTGAATGCAGGTGCGAACTAGCTTCAGCGAGAAGGATGTCTCGTGGAACTCATGAGAAAGAGGGACACCAGCAGCCAGGGCAGGACTCTCTCAGCTTCTCTACGTCCAGGTCTTCTCTGCATCTCAGCTTCACTACTGTGTTCACACTCCCCATGCCCAGGCCAGCCGTATTTGTCAGGTTCAGGTGTCAGAAATGTGGCTTGAGAAAACTCCCCAGCTACCCCCTGAAGTTAATATTTTACATCTTTAGACTGTCTCTCTTTCTTACTTTCAGTTCCAAAATTTCAGGGAATGTGTCTGATTGGCCTGTGGATCGAGTGAACGCCATAAATCAATCAGCTGTGGCCAGGAAGGCTGATTTGTTTAAAAAATTTTTTTAATGTTTATTTATTTTTGAGAGAGAGAGAGAGAGGCAGGCAGAGTAGGGGAGTGGCAGAGAGTTAGGGAGACCCAGAATCCGAAACAGGCTGCAGGTCACGAACTGCAGCACAGAGTTCAAAACGGGGCTTGAACGCACGGACCATGAGATCCTGACATGAGCTGAAGTGTAGGCTTAACTGACTGAGCCACCCAGGTGCCCCAAGGCTGACTTGTTCTCACAAGAATTGTGTTTCAGGGGATAGAGAGGCCAGGTCACGAGGAAGCGGGATTCAGAAAAGTAGCCAATCTGGGCAGACAATGTTTTTGGTATAGGTGGACCATGATTTATTTAAACATTCCATTATTAGATTATTTTTTATTTTTTTCTGTTACAAATCATGTCGCATCCAATATCCACATACACACATCTTTGTGAAGTGTGCAAGTATTTTTGTAGGCTGGAGTCCTAGAATGGAATTGCTGAGTCAATGGGTATCATGCATGCTGCCACTTTATTTTTTAAAAGATTGTAATTTTCACTCCTGTCAGCAGTGTATGAGGGTGCTGCTTCCTCATTTCTCTCCCATATTTTAATTTTCACCAATGTGATTGACAAAAATACATTTCTGACTTGCATTTAAATGTTGATACATCATCATAATTGAGCACAACTTTTTATGTGTAATGGCCATTCAGTTTTCTTTTTTGTGATTTATCTACCTTTGTCCATTTTTTCGATTAGATTGTTTATCTTTTTCTTGTTCATATGTAGGAGCTCTTTACATGCTGCAGATTTTTAGCCCTTATCTGTTATACATGTTGTAAATGTTTTCTCTCAGCCAGTCACATGAATGGTGGCTCTCCTTGTAGAAACGTTTAAGTTTTTAAGTAGTCTAAGCTTTCAGTTTTTTTCCTTTTTGTCTCCTGGGCATTGCGATAGGGTTAGGAAATCCTTTTCCAACCTCATGATTATTGAATTGGTCTCATATTTTCTTCTAATATTTTTATAGTTTTAGTTTCCATATTTGGATTTTTAATCTACTTAGAATTTATTTTTGTGTATGGTATATACATAGGTAATTGTCCCCATGTCATTAGATAATTCATCTGTTTTGATTGGAAATGCCCCTCTTATGGTATATTAAGTTTTCATTAACTTGTGGTTTTGTTTCTGGACTGCCCATCTGTTCCATTAATCTGCCTTTTCTACTCACGCACCAGCACCATACTTTGTAATTAGCTTAGCTTTGTAGTATGTGTTCATCTCATGCAGCATTTTTCAAAATGATCCTGCTTAATTTTACATATGTACTCATTTAGAATCAATTTAGAATCAAGTCCCTCTCTCCCCCTAAACTGCAATGAATTCTAGATAAATGTGGGGAAACCCCATCTTTTATAATGTCACCTTCCTATCTGGAAACATGATATGGCCCCTCAATTTTCAGCTCATCTTTCATATTTTTTAATAAAGACACACAGCTTTTTTCTTTTTCTTTTTAACAAAGACTTTTGCAATTTCTTGTTATCTCCAGGTACTTTACTTTTTATTGCAATGTGCTTATCATGAGTTTTTACCGTTACATTTTCTAAGTGGGAAAGCTTTTAATTTTCTCTATTTGTCTTATATTCAACCAATTTACTGAACTCCATTATTATTCTAATAGCTTTTATGTTAACTATCCAAAATAGTCTAGATTAATAATTATAGTGCTTGCAGTAATGGTAGCTTTGATTCCTTTTACTTATACTCCATTTCCTTTTCTTGCCTTTTGGCCTTGCCATTGGGAGTCTGGGCACGGTGTCTCTCTTTGGCACTCCTTTGGGCCATGACACTGGGACTCTGCCTTCCTACTGCAAGTCCTTCAACCATGGATGAAACTCTATTACTATTTTGTATGTGTGTGTGTGTGGGGAGGCCCATACCCTGAACCAGCCTCTACTTATCAGAACACACCCTCCCTGCAAACATGGCTCTCACCCTTCTCATCTGTGGCTGCTGCAGCCTCACATTGTACAAGAAAATGAGCAGCCATTTGAGGAAACACCTCTAAAGACGACCTGCTACACCCTGAATGCCAGCAAACGTCTGGGCCCCATCACAGCTCACTTCCCTTCATGCTGCCGGCTCTGCCTTTGCTTCTGGCTCGCTCAGTACTGGAAGACTGGGTTGGTCAGTCTGGTATCCTTTGTTTCCAGCTTTCCCTCTTCCCCTTTGGGCATCTCCTCATGTCTATGCTCTCTTTACTCGACTCTCATTGACCCACGAGGACCCCCACTTATGTGTCCATCCTCTGCCACCGCAGACCTGAGCCAGGCATCGGACAGAGAATGCTGGCACAGATGCACTGGAGGCTGGCTGCAGAGCCTGGGCAAATGGGAGGGATGGAGAAGCAAGGAGAGGTTCCATAACTCTTGGTCTGCCTGAAGTAGTCTCCAGCTATGAGGAAACATTGTGCTAGGGTAACCAAGAGATACCCCATGTGGCCATGATCCCCTAAAAAAAAGACATGTTGCTGGGGTAGTTGTATAACCTTAAAAAACACACCCATCATCAGGGGTGCTTGGGTGGCTCAGTGGGTTGAGCATCCAACCCATGATTTTGGCTCAGGTCATGTTCCCAGGGTCGTGGAACTGAGCCCCGTGTCAGGTTCTGTGCTGAGCATGGAGCCTGCTTAAGTTTCTCTCTCCCTTTGCCCCCTCCCCTCTTCATGCTCTCTCTCTCTCTCTAAAATAAAATTAAAAAATTAAAAAAGACCACACCTATCATCACCTAGTGAATCTGCCAGGAGTCGGAGGGACACTGCAAACATCAGGAAATCCAGGCTTCCTAGCTCTCCACATCACCCCATCTCTTTAGACTCTCTTCATTTCTACAAGCCCTTCCTTCCGGTTTGGCCACTGGCTTGGCCCATAGCTTCCCATTTATGGCTGGCCTCTCCCTCCTACGTCAGGGCCTTTGGGCATAGCTCAAGGCCCTCAAGTGGAGCTGCCCTAGAGGGCAGTCCTGCCAGCCAGTACCAGGTGACCTGGTCCTCACCTACCTTCCCTCATCCTCCCCTGCAGAACCAGGCACAGAGACTTGGGCCAAGCAGGCTGGAAGTGAGGGGCAAGGGGAAGGCACTGGGGGAATACCAGGTTTTCAGCTTGGGTGACTAGGAAGGAGAAAGAAGGGAAGGGAAAGGATGGGGCTGAAGGAAACATCTCTGAGGAAAATGGCATATGACAGAGCTGGGAGATAATTGTGAAAGAAAGAGGAATGACACTAAAGGTAATTATGCTCCCTTCCATTTGAGATTTGCTCTTTTTTCCAATTAATAATATGTTGTGTACTGGTGAAAGGTTGGTAAGGTCCCATTATTCAAAATATCTCTTCTAGGGGCTGGGACTCCACCCTTTGAGACTCATTTCTTTGGGTCTTGAGGGCTTTTTGGTCCTTGAGGCTCTTTTATGAAAAGCTAATATGCCTCTAGAGGCTATGATTCCCCACTGCCCTCTGAACAAATGCCAGTGAACAAAGACCAAAATTCCCTGGCCATCTTTGTCTCCCATCACTTACCCTTCTCCTGTCCTCTGCCCACATGCCCCAGGCCATCCCAGTGTGACTCCTTGGGACCAAGGCTATTCCCAGACATGCTGGGCTTTCCCACACCTAAGGGACATAAGTCTTGCTTTTCCCTATGTCTGGTGTACCCCTCCTGAATGCAACCTGTCCAAATTCTACCTAAACATCACCTATTTAGTATTCCTACTGAAAGTGTTTAGCCTGGATCCAATCATGAGGAAATGATCAGACAAATTTAGATTTGGGGACATTTTACAAAACAACTAGTCTGGACTCATCAAACTGTCAATATCATGAAAGACCCTGTCCCCTCAGAAGAAAAGGCAGGGTCCTGTTCCAGATTAAGAGAAACTAAAGAGACATGATAACTAAATAGAAATCATTTTCCTCAGTTGGAATCTTAACTGAGAGAAAAAAAAAAAAAAACAAAAACCTAAAACTACAGAAGGACATAACTGGGACAACTGAAATAATCTGAGTCTGGATTAACAGTATCATACTATTATCATTGATGTTAAATTTCTTTTTTTTTTTTTTAAGTTTATTTATTTTGAAAGAGACAGTGTAAGCAGGGGAGGGGCAGAGAGAGAGGGAGACAGAGGATCCGAAGTGGGCTCTGTGCTGACAGCAGAGAGCCTGACGTGGGACTTGAACTCACAAACCATGAGATCACGGCCTGAGTTGAAGTCAGCCACTTAACCGACGAAGCCACCCAGGCGCCCCAGATGTTAAATTTCTTGAATGTGACAATAGTGCCATGATTATGTAGAAGAATTGCCTTATTTCCTTCTTCTTTTGTAAAAGATTCTGAAATATTTGGGAGTGGTCTGTGATGATGTCTGCAACATACTCTCCAATGACTCAGCAAAGTTATAAATGTAACTGCATGTGTACATAGGAGGGCCAATGTGACCAGCTGTTACCAGTTGTGACTCTAGATTATAGCCGTATGGGTGTTCATTATAACTCTTCATCTTTTCTGTAATTTAAAACTTTTTCAAGATAAAAATTTGGAGGAAAAATCTCCTGCCTTTGAATCTGCGATCCAAGGCGGTCACCTCCTTTAGGAAGCCTGCTTCTCGGCCCTGATCTTTAGGAACAGCTCTCTCTACCATGGTCCCAGAGCCCAGGGTTTTGCCTGTTATATCACGGAGCCCAAGCTGCCCTGGAATGGGTAAGCTGCAGTTGTGCATGCGTCCTTCTTGGGCTGTGAGCACCTGGAGGGCAGGGGCTGAAGGGGCCTCAGGGGATGGAGAGGGTGAAAAGCAAGGCTTGCCACGTCCCAGCTTGTCCTGTGAGCACCCTCTTGCTCTGACCTGTGCTCTAGGCCCCTAAGTAATGGCCCTTCCTGCTCCTTTGGGGTCCTGCCCTCCCAGACAGAGACCAATTCCAGAGTAGAGGGATCTATTTCAATGTTGTATCAGGGTCCAATTAGGGAAGAGACCACTCTGAGTGGGTGTATTAGGGTTAGGTTTCTCCTGAGGAACAGAAGGAACAGGATGTATATGAAAGGAGGGGTCGGAACCGCAACCGCCCGGGGCCCGCGAGAGAGAGAAGGGGAGAGAAAGAGAGAGAGAGATTTTAAGGAATTGGCTCACATGTTTATAGAGGCTTGGCAAGTTCAAAATCAGCAGCATAGTCCAGCAGCATAGGCTCTTCCCAGGGAAGAGCTGCAGAGAAGGGTCCAAAGGTGGTCTCCGGGCAGAATTCTCTCTCCTGAGGGGGTCAGTCTTTTTCTAGTAAGGCCTTCAATTAGTTGGACGAGTCCCATCCGCATTATGAAGGGTAGTGTGCTTTACTCAAAGTCCACTGATTTAAATAGTAATTTCATCCAAATCACCTTCACAAAAACATTCAGAATAATGTTTGACCAAATACGTGGGCACTATGGCCTAGCCAGGTTGACATATGAAATTAAACATCAACACCCATTCCTTGTCAACTTGGCACCCGTATACATCTGCTTAAACCATACTTAACCTCCAAATAAAGACAATAATAAGGTCATAATACTGCCTAACATGATATGACCATCCTGTATACAACTGAAAATGCATGAACTTTTTCCCTGGAAGAGGATGCAAAGTCCTTGGGTGATATTTACTCTTCTCCTTGATACCCCATAACTTAAATACTATGATGTAAAGTTAACAATACCGGGGTGGCTGGGTGGCTTCAGTTGGTTAAGCGACCAACTCTTGATTCTGACTCAGGTTATGATCTCACGGTTTTGTGGGTTCGAGCCCTGCCTTGGGCTCTGCACGCTGAGCCGTGTGCAAAACCTGCTTGGGAATTCTCTGTCTCCCTTTCCCTCTGCCCCTCCCCTGCTCCCGCTCTCTTTGTCTCTCTGGAAATAAATAAAAATACAACTTAAAAAAAAATAATACTATGTATGATATATACGATATAAAGTCAAAACGTCTTACATTACTTAAGGGAGTAATAGAGGAAAGAAAACAAAAATATGAAACACACACACATAACAAAATAAGGAAGAAATACTCATGACAATCACAGTCCTTGTTTTCTGAAACTGGTCACACAGTTGTAGCTGGTATTTGTAATTACCTTTTCCCACTGCCCAGTCCATATTCCCTTTGTCCTTGGCTGGTTGTCCTTCTTTACCCAGTAGGGTGCCCCAAACCTTCATTCATGAAGGATCAAGGTCATTAGCAGTCCTGCCTGAATTTGATTGTTGTAATTTTCCACTGACTTTAATCACAGGGTATGGTAGTACTAAGAAACACCCTTAAGGGATCTCCTATATTGCAGACATACTCTTCCTTACCCCCATTGTGATGTCCAAGGGGTATGTTTTAGCCCCATCTTCTTGTAGCTAACCTGCCCAAAGCTACTTGGCCATCTTGAAATCTTTCTCAAGTCCTGATCTGGGGTCATGCTCAGGACATTCTCCGCATCTTTCTTTCTGTTCAAGCCAGTTCCTGTGTTCATTTACGTCCACATATACCTGGCAGCGAGAGCTCAAGATGGAGGCATTGGAGTTGCCCTTTCGCATTATTTTTTTTCTCATGTGTCCCTAAGCAATGGCATTTACTCCTGATCCTCTGCTTGTCAGAGGGCCAAACTCACAGACATTTTAAGCCTAAAACAAACATTTACAAAGCTGAACTTTGCCTATTTAATGACAAACACACAAACATCCAGAACTCTAAATACTGTATTTTGTCATTAGCTGGCTTTATCATACGGGTGTGAGAATTTCCCTTCCCAGCTAAAGGCAGGCATTGAAATAATACACATACATTTTGGGAGACGTTTCCAGGGGTGTGTATTATACCCTATTAACTGAGCATTAAGAGGATTCCAGGTGTATCTGCCTTGTAACTTACCTGGAGAGTACCCTGCATGTGGACAGTGCTGAGGGGGCATTGTTACCCCACCACCGGCTAAGGTGAGTGAACACTGAATGTGAGAACTATCTAGGGGGGTAAAAACTTCAGGTCTTGGGAAGAGACTGGTTGAGGGGAGCGAGTTGCAGAGGAGCTGATACGCCTTGGGAAAGAGGTGCTGGCAACCCAAAACAGAGAGGCAGCAACTTGGCAATTTGATTTTCCTTTTGAAATAGTAGGCTCTGTCTTTGGTAGCAAGAGGCAGAAAAAATATATATAAAAAAATACACATTCATTGGAAAAAAGTTGAAAAGATATCAATAAAAAGGAGCATATGGTTTTGTATCCTGATTTTTAAGAGTTTACTGTAACAAATATTCTTTAAAAAAAATAGAATTTGAAGGTCAGAAAATCAGATTTAAGGGTTTAGAATCTTGTCCCATACTCTTGTATTTCAAAGTTCATATAGTCAATTAGAACCTATAATTACTTTTCAGGGGCACCTGGGTGACTCAGTTGGTTAAGTGTCTGACTTCGGCTCAGGTCATGATCTCACAGTTGGTGAGTTCGAGCCCTGCATTGGGCTTTGTGCTGACAGCTCAGAACCTGGAGCCTGCTTCAGATTCTGTGTCTCCCTCTCTCTCTCTGCCCCTCCCTGCTCACACTCTGTCTCTCTCTCAAAAATAATAAATAAACATTAAAATTTTTTTAAAAAAAAAGAACCTATAATTACTTTTCCTAGTTGAGGGCATCAGATCTTGGCATCTGTATTGTATTTGTTGACAGAAATTTCCATGTAAACCAAGCCCGATGAGGGTCTTGATCCCACAAACTGTGAAATTATGACCTAAGTGGAAATCAAGAGTTGGACACTTAACCGACTGAACCACCAGGGCACCCCTCATCCTTTTTTTCCTTTTTTCTCTTTCTTTCTTTCTTCTTTCTTTTATGAAGCAAGAATGTTAGAACAATTGGTGGTATGCTTAAAGAAAGTCTTTGGAACAGGGCAGACTTGTGTGGGACCTGACTCTGCCTCTTGCTAGTTGTGCTGCTGGGACCAATTATTTGACCTCTCTAGGCCTCAACTCCCGTAGATGAGAAATGGGGATAATCTTAGGTCACTTTTAAGATTGTTGCAGAGATTAAGTGAAATAACACACAAAGCACTTGACGTAGTATCTGGTACATAGTGATTAGCTGCTAAATTGTGTTGCTGAAGGCAGGGACCCAGCATTTGGTTATCGTTGCATTCCCAGAACAAAGCACAATGCCTGAGATATAAGGGCTAGATGTAAACTGAAAGAAGGAAGGAAGGAGTTTTATAGCGTGAGGTGAATGGGCAGAGGTGGGGACACTGTTTTTTATCTTCTCATACTTTCCGTCTTTTAAGATCCCAATTACCTGAAAGAAACTTTGCTTAAATTTCCAAACTACTGGAGAACCTGGCTGGATCAGTTGGCACAGCATGTGACTCTTGATCTCAGGGTCCTGAGTTCAGGCCCCATGTTGCGTGTGGAGCCTACATTAAAAACAACAACAACAGGGCGCCTGGGTGGCTCAGTTAAGCAACTGACTTCGGCTCAGGTCATGATCTCACGGTTCGTGGGTTCGAGCCCCACATCGGGCTCTGCGCTGACAGCTCAGAGCCTGGAGCCTGCTTCCGATTCTGTGTCTCCCTCTCTTTCTGCCCCTCCCCCACTTGTGCTCTGTCTCTCTCTCTCAAAAATAAAATGAAAACATTTTTTAAAAAATTTAAAAACAACAACAACAACCAAACTACTCCCCACACCAAACTGTGTTCAAAAAAACCAAAGATTTAATTAAATACATAGGAGTCAAGAGACAGAAAGAAGGTGCGGATATGGGTGCCTGATACCACCCTTCTTTTTCCAGAAAGGTCCAAGCTCTTGTTTTACTTGCTCATTCATGGCAGGGAAAAAGGCTGGACCTCCAGTTCTCATTCATGGGCAGAAATCAGTATTATAGTCACGTCAGGATCAAGGGCTCTTTGCAGCCCATTAGATTCTGAGCACCACAGCTTTTAGAATAATCCATTGGGCTTTTTCTTGGTTTCACTATCAATTATAGAAAAAAAGCTGCTTGATACTTTTAAAATTCTGAATTAAGGGCATATCTAGCACCACCACCGCCCAGCCGCCCCCCCCTTCTGCCAATATTTTTTTTTATTTAAGAAAGTTCAATTGTATAAAAACAAATAGAAGACCTTCAGGGTTTGGAATAGTAAACGATGTTATTCTTCTCTCTTCCCCAGCGGAATTCAGCATAGAGGGCTGCACATGTGGGCTTCCGGAGGAGTTCAAGGTGGCTGGCCAAGGGCAGGATTAAACCTGCACCATTTGGCATTTAACACTTACCACTGAGAGCAGAGAAGACCAAGGGCATTCAGAGATGGGACGGGGCCAGATCTATAAAGGGAGGGCTCGGGTCTAGGAAAATGAGGGAATGATTAGCATGATTCAGGAAGGGTGTGAACCAGGAGACAATTAGGAACTGATATGGGCAGGAGCAAACACTGTGGCTTTCTGGGCAGTGGGATCTCTTAGGGGCCTTCGTTCCAACCTGAGAGTCTTTCAGGATGCTCTTCTACAAAGCCCACCCTGAAGCCCTACCAGTACTCCCACTACACTTCTATGTCCCTCTTTTAGAAGATCTCCAGGACTTCCAATGATTCATTTAGCTTAGGTACATGTCTCATTTCCCTCCTTGAAGGCAGAGACGAAGGGCTGTTTCCCTCCCAAGGCTAGCTTCGCAATTTGCAACAGCACCGTTGGTGTTGAAATGAGATGAGATGTACTAGGTGCCAAACACCCTGGCCTGAGACCTCGTATCTGGGTAGAGGAACTGGTTTTACAAGGGAGTAAGGGGAAGAGGAGGGCAGAAAAGAGACAGAATCTCAGCACACGCTGTGTGGATAGTGAACTGGGTCTCACATGGTCTCTGCCTCCATGTTCAACTGAGAGTTTCAACAGTTTCAAAGTCCACAGCAAGGACCTTGGAAACAGGGGAAAGGTTTAAGTGGTCTGAGAATGGCTTTGTCAGACTCTCACTTGCCTCAGCCCTTCAACTGGCCCTACCTCTTAGGAATCCCTGATACTTCCTGCCTGTCTCTGAGAGCTTACTAGTGATGCCTTAGAGGACAGGACAACTGGGAAATAAAAGGAGCAAAAGCTCAGGCCGAACAAATTGATTCCTTGTTAGCAGACTTGGGAAAGGTCTGTTGAGAAAGGCCATGAAAGGTGGGCAGAGATGCCTCTTTTGGGTTCATGATTGGCTTAGTCTGGGCTCTCCTGTAAAATAGACTCTGAGCAAGAATTTTGGTACAGGTAGCTTATTTTGGGAACAAATCCCAAGGAACAGGAATGGAGGACTGGAAAATCAGGCGATCAAGAAAGAACAGAGAAAAGCAATCCAAGAGTGCAGTACTGAACTGCAAGTTGGGCACCACCATGGGCCACCAGGGCCCTATCATTTTAGGAGTTACCAAGAATGCACCTCAGAACTGCCCACCCGGAGGATGGAAGAGTGGAGTATTTCTCTACCGGCTCATTTCTGCCTCAAAGGTTGTCCCATGAGGTGTTAGTTCTTTTGCACTTGCAGGTATACGCATATGTCAGAGTGGGCAGTGGTTTCTGCAGGGGTCCCTAGCTGCTGTGACAGAGATCTGAGGCAGGAAAACACCAGGTGCAGCTGTTTGCCATAGCAAAGCTGGATTAAAAAGACAGCCTGGGAAGATGTGAGGTCAGCCACAGGTGCAGTCCGATATAACTTCTGGCCAAATATCCTTTCCCTGTTTTCCATAAATAGAACTACATTTCCATTTAATTCTGAGTCCAAAACCAGGGCCCAGGTGGAAATATTAATTCATCCTTTAGTTAACTGCTTATCTAGCAAGGCATAACTCCCAAAGTGTAACCAGTGGCCCAATATAACGATTTATGTTTTGGCTGTGGCAGGATGTACAGACTGACTATTCTGAAACACAATACTGAAGAAAGTATGCTTGCTTCAGTTTGTCCGAAAATTGGGTGTAGAGAATCAAGTGCGTCCTACCTTTGTGATCCAAAGGTAGGATCTTCAAAATTGTGTGTGTCAGGAGCTGGGGATAAAGAGGGAAGAAACAGCAACTCTCAAGAAGCTCATGGAACTGAGCTGACAAGTTTTTGTTTTTTGTTTTTTTAAGCCCCACCAGGCCAGTACTTCCCCCAGTTTTCATCTGCCTCATCCATTTCCATCCGTGCTTCTCTGTAATTTGACCTAAACATAGTTCTGCCACGGATTTGTCCTGATCGCTTCCTTCTCTCCTCAGCCGGTTTTTCATCCTGGAAACTTGGCGAGGGCATCCTGATCTGTGGCCAATTGGCCCCTGATGTTCGATTGTTGAAACTCTGGGGGCTGTGCTATTCTTAAAGTACTTTTAAAGATCCGTAGGAGTAATTCTTTAAATGCATTTCATCCGATCAAAAGGCAAACTGAGAAATCATCCAACCAACCCGGATGAGTTCTAAAGACAGAAAACATACACAGAACCTGGAAGGAGCCTCATTCCTCACCAGATTTCCTCAGTTCCCAGTGCGGCACATTCTCCTGTCAGCCCAAGCCCCGCCCCCCCCCCCCCCCCCAGCCCCCCAGCCGCTCCAGAAGGGGGCTGGCGGTGGAGATCAGCGCCCGGCAGAGGGTTCATCTCTGGCTGGGAGCTCGGTAGGGGGTACGCAACGCAGGAGGACGGCCAGGCGGGACAAGGGAAGACTAGGGAGGTTGAAGGAGGACGAAAGAGGACGAAGGAGGACGAAAGAGGACGAAGGAGGACGAAGGAGGACGAAGGAGGAAACGCAGGAGCACTCCCCGCCCCGGCTACGCCCGCCATCCGCCCCGCCCCGCGCAGCCCTAACGCGCGCACCCAGTGTCTAGGCTTGTCCGTATCCGGTAGCCCACGTAGGAAGCCGTGGTAGCAGGAGCAGGTAGAGGGGCTTCAAGAAGGAGACGGCGACAGCGCCCCCACTCGGCGGTTCAAGCCAGGAGCGCGGGTACCCGCGAAGCGCAGGTCTCTGGGGAACGCTCCAGCTTGGCCCTTCGCCGCCCGAGCCCCTCCGCCCATTTGGTTTCGGGTAAGAGGAGGGGTCCGCATCTCTGCAGCGCTGGCGGGATGCGCCTGCGCCCTTGCTCACTTTGGTTTGGCCTTGCGCGGCCCCTTAGCCGAGTCGCCAGGATGCGGGTGCGGAAGGCGCCACAGGTTCTTGTGGGTCTGGCCCTGCAGCTGCGGCCAGAGTCTAGGTGGGAGGGTGGACTTGCCCTGCCCAGACCCGTCTCAGTCCCAGCCGCCCTACCGGGCTTTCTGTCCGCGCTCTGGGAGCCTGCCTGGCATTTATTATTTGGAATAATGTGCTCAGTAGGAAGAGGCCCGGGTTGAACATGCCACTCCGAGGCTCCCAGGGGAAACCCTTGGCACTCATCCTTCCCCGCCGCTGAATTTTACAGAAGACCACCTTGGCTCCCAAAAGGGAAGGAAACTGCCCAAGGTCATATCGTAGTCAAGGATGGTGGACAGTGGTTAGGCTGCCGGTCCTGCTGCCTTGAGCACGAGCTGAGACTGTGGTTGCTGGAGGACCTGACAGGCAGCAGGACTGGAGGAGGAGAAGGGAGCACGGTGGAGGCGCCATGGGGGGCAGTTTGGGGATGTTGAGGTGGTGGCGGGCCCCGGAACACGCTGAGCCGCTGGCGTGGACCGGACTCTGTCTGGGCGGAGCCGTCTTAGCCAATGGGAGCGTGGCTCGAGCCGAGCCCCCGTGGCTGCAGCCTCCGGCCGGCGGGTGAGAAGTGTGGCGCTGCCATTGGCTGCGCTGACTCCGCGGTGTGTCGAGCGAGGGGAGGTTGCGCCTGCGCGTCTCAGGCGTCCCGCGCTTTGCTTAAGTGCTGGAGCGAGCGGGAGAAGGCGTGAGGCTGGCTGTTCGCCCTAGGCCATTTCGGGGAGGGTTCGGTGCTGCCCGCGTCGTTGAGCTCCGCGCGTTTTTTTCCAGCCAGTCGGCCAAAATTGGCTTAGAGTCAGCTGATGCGGAGTCATCGGCTAACCTTGCGAGGAGTTAGTTGCAGGGGCACGTATATAATTACGGAGGGCCGCCTGCAGGCCTCCTGCTGCCGGGATCCTTTACGATGCAGCATTTGTCCTATTTTCTCCCTGAGCGTTGGGAGCCTGGCCCTGCACGGGTTTATATACACCCCAGGCCGGCGAGGAAGCTGACCTTTGGAGTTAGTGCAACTCTCATACTCTCTCCATACACAGTTGTATAGTGTCTGTTTCCTACCGGACACCAGCGTAGGTATTTTGGACGCAGAAGTGAATGATAGAACACGTGGATCCTATCTGAGGGGCGCTCACAGTCCAGGTGGGAATTAGTAGTTAGATAGGGGCTTGAATGCTTCAATACCTCTATTCCTACTCGTTTAGGTAAGTGCTATTCTAAGTGCTATTACAGAGGCACAGAAGGAAGCGACGAAATGCAAATGTAGGCGAGAGATTGATTTTTTAGTTAGGGCACCAGAAAGGCATCCTGGTGGAGTGTTATTTGAATCAGGACTTGGTCATATGAAGAAGGCACACGTGGTATAGGATAAGCAAGATGCAGAAATTGGAGAGTTCAGGGCTTGCCGAATGATGGTATCGCAAATGGTAATGAGTAGATGGAAAAGGATGACTAGAAACATGATTTGGAGCGGCCAGGTGAGGCCCAGTTTGTATACCCTGATTTGAAATGTCTTAAGCACTTATGAATAGAATGGCTCTTTAATCTGTCAGTTGTGGTAATATTATTTTTTTAATATCTGCACCAAAACCTTGGGAATATTTTTATTTTTCACTCTTGCACATCCTCCATTAAATTTGCCTGTTAAATCATATTGGGCTCTTCAAGACGTAGCCAGACTCTGACCACTTCTAATCACCTTCGTGGTTTCCCTTTTACGTACCTCCAGAGAATACCTTTCCACATTTCACTGGAGCTGTGCAGTGCACGACCTTTGTGGCTATAAATTGTGGCCCTTGATTACTGCCATAGCATCTACATGGTCTCCCTGCTTCTGCTTTGGTTCATCCTCAGTTTATTGTTAACCCAGTGAGACTTACTGTATTATTGTATTAAGTCTGATCATAGTATTCCTCTGCTGAAAACCCTTTTAAGTAATTTGCATGTTATGTGCCTACTGTATACAGGGCACTGTTAGGTGTTAGAGATAGGACAGTGACGAAAGCAGACCAAAACTCCTGCCCTCAGAGTTTACATTCTAATGGGACTGAGAGCCAACAAGATAAATAAATGCAATGTGTATAACGTTCTAATGTGGTAAGCCAAGGAGGGGGAAAAAATAGAAGCAGGGAAAGGGATAGAAAATGTCAGGATGGGGTGGGATTGGTGGGGTGGCCAGGGAATGTTTTACTGAGCAAACATTTGAGTAAAAGACTGAAGTGAGAGAATGAGCTTGTGGACGGTGAGGGTGAAGAATGTTCTAGGTAGAGGGAAGAGGAAGGGCAGAGTTTCCAAAGCAGGAGCTTGCTTGTCATGTTCTAAGTATAGCCAGAAAGCCACTGTGACTAAGGGCAGTGAACGAGAGGGATGAGGCCAGAGAGGTCATGAGAACCCAGATCACGGACGGTCGTGGGGGCAATTCGTAGTGATTTTGGCTTTTAGTCCGAGCAAGAGTTTGGTGCAGGAGTGACATGATCAAGTTTGTATTTCACAAGGTCATGTAGACCTGTGTTGAGCCGTGTCTGAAGAGGGGAAAGGGTGAAAGCAGGAAGCCTGGTTGGGAAGTGGTTGCAATAATCCAGGCAAAAAGTGATGAAGGCTTAGACAAAGATGTTATCCGAGGGTCCTAGATATATTGTGAAGGTGGAGTCAGGATGTGCTGACAGCTTCGCTGTGGAGTGTGCAAAAAAGAGAGGGATCAAGAATGAGGAAGATGTAGAGAGGCAGATATTCAATGCCATAGCACAAGCTCAGTTTTGGACAGGCTCAAGTATAAAATATACCTATTATAATTTATAATAATAAATTAAGTTCATAATATATAATATATACTAATATAAATTAAGTTCGAGTATAGTATATGCCTATTAAAATTTATAATAATAAATTAGATACATGTTAAACATTCCAGTGGGGATGTCGGTTGGGCAGGTAGATACATAAGTCTGGAGTTTGGAGGAGAAGGCTGGGTGGAGATAAACATTTAGGAGTTGATAGCATGTATATCTTATTTATTTATTTTAAATTAAGTGAGAGAGAGAACGGGGGAGGGGCAGAGAGAGAGGGATAGAGAGAACCCCTAGCAGGTTCTGCGCTGACAGTGCAGAGCCCGATGTGGGGCTTGATCTCCCAAATCGTGAGGTCATGACCTGAGCCGCAGTCTAGAGTTGGATGCTTAATCGACTGAGTCACCCAGGCACCCCTGTAAATCAAATTTAAAGCTATGAGAGCTCATCATGGTGGTGCAAAGAGCCCACAAATGGAGCCCTGAGCCTCCTGTCGTTTAGCGGTCTGACTTGAACTTGATAGGCAAGTCCTGTTCTCCTAGGGATGGAACACCTGCTTAATCTGGCATTTGTGATTATGGCAATTTTGATAGCCCTGGTAACACTTTCTCTCAGGGCAGGACAGATGAGAAGTAGAGAGGAGGACGCACGTGTTGCTGTTGTCATTGCAAGATCTACAGTGTGGCAGTCTCAGAATATGGGGCAGGCTTAAGAATTAGTAATAATGCTGAGGGGCGTCTGGGTGGTTCAGTTGGTTGGACGTCTGACTTTGGCTCAGGTCTTGATCTCATGGTCCATGGGTTCAAGCCCCGCATCAGGCTCTGTGCTGACAGGTCAGAACCTGGAGGCTGCATCAGATTCTGTGTCACCCCTGTCTCTTTGCCCCTTCCCGGCTCATGCTCCATCTTGCTCTGTCTCTCAAAAATAAATACATGTTAAAAAAAATTTTTTTAAAGAATTAGTAATAATGCTGTGCAGAAAGAACCTGCTTTCAGTGTATTTTAGCTAGTATTGTTTCGGGTCCAAGGAACAGGGACTATAACCATACTTAAATAACATGGAGAATAAGCATCTTGTGTGCCTTACAGAGCTGGAGGACTGGAGGGCAAATGAGTCTCAGAAATAGGCCTGTCCTGAGGCGGTTCTGTTGTTGTGTTTCTCTTTTTTCTCCACGTCCATTTCTCCTCCTTCCTGCATGTGTGCCTGCCTCTTCTCTCTGCAGACTGGCTTTCTCCCTGTCCCTCTCTGGCTTTAGGCCCCGTGTAGCTTGGCTGTCCCCCTCCCCACTGCTGCATCTAGGTCACTTGTCCCTGCCCCACAGAGGCTGATTTGCATTCTTTCCCAGTGCCCGGGGACAGAGGATGGGTTTTCTCCCGGACCCAGTCCTCTGCGGCCAGAGGTGAGGTCTCACTGTTGGGCTGCAGCTGCAGAGGCCAAATCCTGTGTGGGTCTGAGAGGGCAGGGATCAGGTGAGCAGGACAGATACCCCAAAAGATGACGACTTCAGAGAGTGGTGGTGCTTTATTATCAGAGGAGAGTTGGCATCACCTCAGTTTAATCAGGTGCCTGGAATGTCTCTCAGACTAACTAAAGTGCCTGTGTTAGGTTTGCCTTCGCTGTACTGGGCTATGAAGTTAAGTCCTTGGCTTGTACCGAAGGGCTCTGTCACACATAGCCATATGAGTCACCCCTGCATTTATGATAAAATGGTGAGACCATCGTCTACTATATCATTTAATGTTCCATATAATGCTTTTAGACTTTGGTTCCAGAATAGTCCTATCTCTAAGGAATAACAGGCATCTTTTTCAAATTAGGGCTTTAAACCTTGTCAGGTTTCCCGGTTGTATGGCCTTAAGGAAGTCCCTGTTAACTATGTAGTTAGCATGTGTAGCTGAGCTGGGCTGGAACTTTTAGGCAAGGCCATATATACTAAGTAATCAGAAGGGAAATAGCCAAAGGATAACATGTCTCTATCTGCATAGGGATTTCAAACTCCAATGCCCATGGAGTCCAGGAAGTTAACAAAGGTGATTGTAGGTAGGCTTAAGATAGACAGTACGTGTAAACTTTGTATTGAGTTCAAGCATAACTTAGCGGCCTAGTTGCATTGCCCTAGTTGCATTGCTTTTTAAAACACAAGGCTGGCCAAACAAAACAGCCAGGTAGGACACATTGGAGGCAACCTGCCAATTGTCAGAACTGGAATCTCACACAGAAGCTCACTGGTCTTAAAGCTGCTCAGTGTGGGGTCCCCTCCTAGGAAGATTCCTGCCTAAACCCAGCTTGCCCTCCTCAGTAGGACAGGGCCTTCCTTTCTCACTTGGTATTGCCACGGCCCATCCAGACTTCATATCTCGAATCACATATGTTCTTTTTCCTGCCTAAGCCTTGCCTCCTGTGTTCCTGTTTCCTGCTGATTCCTCACCTTTTTCAAGGATGTCAGTATAGGGAATGTCTGTCCCTTACAAGGGAGACCTTGATCCTGACCCACAGGAATGCAACCAGCTGTGTCCTCTGCAAGATAGTCCTGTCAGAATGTGACAAGGGAGCCTAGCATTGGGGCAAGGATGCACACACTGTTTTTTTTAGAGAGGAGGTACATTCTGCGGGTCATACATTGAAAATGGAAAGGAGGTGTCCTTGAGAGTAGACTCAGGTGTTTTCAGCATGAGGAAAGATTCTCCCAGATTACAGATTGACACATGAGCATCTTGATTTTGTGACAGTATCTTAGAAATTTGGTCACTGGCGGTCAAGCTGCCTGTGCCAAGTTGCCCTGGGGCAGCTGACTGAGCTCAAGGTTCAGGAGACTGTCCCCACCGCCACAGGTACTCTGCTTTCTTGTAGCACCCGCCTGTCACAGCCACCTCTGCTTCCAAGCCAAAAGACAAGTGAGGGCTCTTCAAGGTTGAGAACTCCATATTTACAGAGAAGAAAGATCAGCACAAAGCATTAAGATGGCAAACGTCCCCAAAGACTACGTGGGAATCCCACTGCCTATAGCACTGTGTTTGGGTGAAAAAAGCAACTTGTTTAAGAAACTTAAAAAAGAGGGGCACCTGGATGACTTAGTCGGTGAAGTGTCCGACTTCGGCTCAGGTTATGATCTCACAGCTCGTGAGTTCCAGCCCTGTCTTGGGCTCTGTGCTGACAGCTTGGAGCCTGGAGCCTGCTTCGGATTCTCTGTCTCCCTCTCCCTCAACCCCTCCTCTGCTCACACTTCATCTCTCTTCTTTTGAAAATAAAGATTAAAAAAAAAAAAACTTAAAAAAGAAGAAATCTAAAATTCTACCATTCTGTGTGTAAGAGACTACATTGTGACTAGTGCCTTATTCAAGGGGCTGAGTTTTCATGTTCTTTAAGCTATTTTTGACTCCAATCCTTTTCCATATTGCTGACTCGAGGGAAAATAAAATTGAAAGCAGCCCTCTGTTTGGAGATAATATTGAAGTAGTCTCTACCACAGGCACTGAGCAGAAGGCATGGAAGTGTTTTAATTATAGACAACTGGATTTGGAGTCACCCAGTGGTGGTGACCTCAGACTCTAGTCCTGACGGGAGAGGTGGAGATGTGTGTGCTCAGCCAGCTCAGCCACTTGGGTGGGGGAGGGAGGCACCCAGGTAAAGAATATGAGCCACATGGGCTTGTGCCTTCTATGAAGGGCTAGTTTGGGCTCCATTTTGCTGTTGCCTGCCAAGTACTTGCCATGGAATCTTCGTTTGGGCTACAGGCTGACCTTCTACACACAGCTCATCCCCACTCAGCAGAGACTCACCGAGTGCCTCCTTTGTGCCAGGCTTCTTTGAGGCATGAGGGAGTCAGTGGGGAACAAAACGGACAAGGCCCCTGGTCCCACTGAAGAGGATAAAGTAAAGAAACAAGGTGATTTCGTATTAAAGAGTGATCTTACAGAGAGCAACCTCTGTGTACTGCATAGGGGATCACAGACAGCCTCTCTGATGTCCCAAGGGTCAGAAGGACTCAGCCATCTAGAGTGAGGGAAGAGCAAAGGCTAGGGTCCTGAGGCAGGAAGGAGCTTGGCACACATGAGAAACTTTCAGAAGGCCAGTGTGGCTACAGAGCAGTGAGCAGAGGGGAGGGTGGTACCAGACAAGGTTGGGAAGGGAGGCAGAGGCCTACTCCAACAGGCATGGAGAGGCTTTTAGGCAAAGGAGTCACATAACTTGACTGTGTTATAAAGATCTTTCTGGCTGCAGTGCTGAGAATAGAGTGCGGTGAGCAGGGGCCAGAGTGGGAGCAAGAGTCTGCTGCAGTGTCCGGGAAAGATCACGCAAGCCAAGGGATCCCTACGTGTTTTCTATTCTCGAGGGTTAAGCGGATTAGATACCTCTACCTGCTGGGGCAGTGAACAGCGCAGTGGCTGGCCAGGTAGTGAATTTATTACAGACCTAGTGACCCAGGTGGCTGGTAATCAGTTAGGTTTGGGTGGCAGCAAAAGGGCAGGGAGGAGCTGCCTCCTAGGCAGAACCTCATTCCTGATAAGAATGGCCTAACCCCAGGCAGGTGTGCTAGAGAGGTTCACCAGGAAAAGACCCACAGCTCCTCCAGCTGTCGTTGCCTTGCTCAGCTCCCTCCTAGCCTCCCTTCCTTCCTTTGGGCCAGGAGGGCTCACTGTTAGCCAGAACAGGAGGGCAACTAATGCACACACCAGTCAACTGTTAATAATGCACAACTGGTCATGATGTGCATGACATGCATATGATGTTTTGTCGATGAGTAGTCTTAAGGTGACGCCATGTGGTACATGGGCTTGTTGCAATAAGGTTGATTTGACTTCAGAAGAAGGTGGTGGGAGAAACTGGGTGTGTATGTGTTTTAATTTAGGTCGATGGAAGTGTGTCTCATTTTCTAGCTCTAGTCTCCATGCGCTGAGAGCTACTGATGAATTGAGGCTCAGAGCCAGACCCTGTTTTTGGTGGGGTGGGGGAGAGAGGTGGAGAGTTGAGTCCGGTGATACGTGCCATGGGCTGGAAGAGCTGCCTGTGGAAGCACGGGACCAGACAGAGTGCAGGCTGGTGTCCTGGGTCACCACAGATTGGTGATCGGCAGGTTGTGGGGAACACAGACAGGAGAATGGGACTCAATGGAGTTGGAATCCCCAAGGGGGTAGGTCCCCAAGTCCTTCCTGCGGTTGCTACTTAGCTTGGTTTTAGGATCACTGGCCTGGGCCATCTTTCTCATGTTACAAATGGGTGATGGCTTGCCCAGGGTTGCCCAAGGAGTTGGTGGCACAGCCAGAACCAGAACCAGAACCCAGCCTCCTGACTCTTTCTATCCTATGAAGCTGCAGCTTGATGTAGGCGGTGCAGGAGGACACTGTCTGGTGCCCTGAGCAGACCTGGGCCAGACAGACAGGCCCAGTTGGGACTCTCACAACCTGGAGTGAAAATGGCCACTCCCGTCTAAGCCCCTGAAAGGTAAACGCGGAAGGCAACAAGGCAATGCTGAGTATACATTTTGCATTTCAGAACCCCCCGGGAGGAGGCTGACCATTCTACCTCTTGTGGCCATAATGCTGACTGCCCGCCTCTTCAGACCCCTGTCACAGCTCCCAGGGAAAACCCTGAGTTTGTGTGCTAGAGAAAAGGGAGCAAGGTAAGAAACTAAAAGATGGAGGTGCCCTCGAAGGTCACACCTTCTAGGCGAAACAGAGCTCTTCACACACGGATGATGCAGGAGGTGTTAAGGCCTGACCCCCAAAGATGTCTGCCAGCCCCTGCTGTCTACCAGCAAAGGAAACCCAAAGGTGCCTGCAGCAGACAAAGACTTTCACAGGGCACAGAAGAATATCTTTCAACACTGTTTTATTCTCTTCAACTTTTTTATTTTGAAATAACTACCCTTATACAAAGCTTGCAAAATTAGCACAAAGGGTTCCTGTGTCTTTCACCTAACTTCCCTTGCATTGTGCAATCAGCAAAACCAGGAAATTACCACTGATGTGATATGATGGACTGATCTAGAGACCTGATTCAAATTTTACCAAATAGCCTACAAACGGACATTTTCCTGGTTCCAGGTACAAACCAGGGTCCCACGGTGCATTTAGTTGTCATGTCTCCTCAGTCTCTTCCTATTGGGGATAGTTCCTCAGTTTTTGTTGTTCATGACCTTGACACTTTGGAAGAATGCCTGTCAGTTTGCGTTTGTGTGATGTTTTGTCATATTTACACTCAGATGTGCATGTCTGAAGAGTCCTACCTAAGTGAGGTGATGCCCCTCTTGGAACATAGAATGTTCTATGTCTATGGAGACATAGAACGTTGATGTGTCCCAATACTTTGATCTCCTGGATAATTGCTCTTTTTAAATCTTATACATGGAACCAGTTAACTAAAATGTCCTGAGCCTTCACTGAACTGTTTGTGTGATTTAGAGAAAGCATTAAGTACAAATTAAACAAGCAGCTCTTCTTCGAGAACTTCTGGAATTGCCTTTTCCAAGGGGGTTCAGAGTGCTCTGTTACCTCATTTTTGTCTTTTGCAGCACAGAGGCAAGGAAAAAATAATACGTTCTGTTCCTTTATATTTGAAAGAGAGAAATTAGGTGTCAGGTTAAATTCAAAGTCTCAGCAGCTAGAAAATTGATGGATATTTTCTATACTGATTAATATGTCTGTCTAGAAGAACATGCATTTAGGCTTTTAGCACCATTTTCTTAAAGGCATTTCCTTGGGCTACAGAAGCTTGGTTGGAGATGGGCTTCAACTAGCAGAAGACCTCATATAAGAAGAGTATAGGGGCATCTGGGTGGCACAGTTGGCTGAGCATCTGCCTCTTGATTTCGGCCCGGGTCATGATCCCAGGGTCATAGGATTGAGCCCCACGTTGCACTTCATGCCGAGTGTGGAGCCTGCTTAAGAGTCTCTCTTGCTCCCTCTGCCCCTTCCCCTGCTCATGCACACGTGCTGTCTCTGAAAGAAGGAGGACGAGAAGGAGGAGGAGGAGGAGGAGGAGGAGGAGGAAGGGGGGAAGGATGGGGGGGGGAGGAGAAGGAGGAGGAGTAGTATAAAATGGCCCTTCCCACAAAGGCAGCATCCTATTGAAGAGAGAATGGGGCCTGGCTCTTTTGAAGGACAATGACCTGATGACCTGCCCTGCCCCAGGAGAGGTGACTTACTGGTGCGTTCCCCACCTCCTGGACACCACCTCCTGGATCCTGGTTATACATACCGGTTGGCTTAACTCCAGTGCTCAGCACTGCCTGCCTGGGCATGACGTGTAATACTCCAGGATAGCCTGACCCAGGCAGAGTGGAGAAGGGCTTCTTTATCCTTTCCAGCCTTGGCTCACGTTAGATTCTTTTGGCAGTCACATCACTTGTGATTCATGGTTGAGCGGACTACTATGTTTTCACATATGCTGCTGTGTGAGGCCATATTTCTCCCAAGCTGCATTGTGTCCCTGACATTTGTCCCTCCTAGACTCCATCTTGTTAGCCTATCAAATCACTTAGTCATGACTCCTCTCAGCAGAAAGCTGGGTTACCGGTCATTATGGCTGATTCGTGATGGAGGAACAAAAGGGATAGAGACACAGACTGGTAAGATGGAAAAGAAGCCAGGATTAATGCCCTGGCCAGCATGGGGTGGCATCTCAAATGTGGCCTGGCAAGTTCCCAGATGACAGTGCTCTGGGGACCAGGGGCTTCTCCCACAGGCCCTCGGGGAAGTGCCTGCCCCATCTAATGGCACTGGTAGGTTAGGACAGCAGCCAGCCAGCTCTTCTCCTCTGAATCTGGCTGCTACCTCTTTGGGATTCTACCCCTCAGAAAGTTTACTGACTGTCCCGAGTTGAACTCGAACCGCCTGTGAGACTGGCATAGCTGATGGAGTAAGGGGTTTGGGTGACCCTCAGTTTGCTGCCGCCCCTTCCTGCTGAATCAGAAGGTCAATGGGAGGGGCCTGGGAGTCTGCATTGTAACAAGCTCCCCAGGTGCTTGTCAACTAAAGTTAGAGAATTGAGGTGTTAAGGCCTTTCCAGGCCCAAGAACCCTCAAATTGAGCAGTAGCCCCAAGCTAGGGACCCACAGCAGCTACAGGAGCCTCCCAGTGAGAGAATGGGAGCAGACGAGGCGATCCCAGCAATGGCCAAGGAGGAAAGGCTGAGAAGCCACGAAGTCCCCAGGAGGGTACCCTCATGTTGCTGGAGCTTCCACATGCTAATCTTGGCCCAACTCCCCCACCTTGTCAAGGTTGTGCCTCTTGGGAGGTGAGTGTGGAGGGATGGAGCCTTGTGCTGGGTAGAGAGGAAGAAATACACCACTGACAGCTGGGTCTGGGCGGTACAGCCTGCTACAGTACACCCAGAGAGAGTCAAGTCTGGGTCCGAATATATTTGAGAATGCGGAAGTAGAGGAGAAAAAATCTGGCGGCAAGTCCGTTGGAAATAAGTTCTTTCTCTTGCTGTGACCTTTCTGTTACTTCTCAAAGTATCAAGTAGTACAAAGGAACTTGCAGGGGGGGGGACACATATAATCTGGTCCAGACGGACACCTTGTTCTTTTTTTGCAGATTAACCTCTGGGGTCTTGGAAAAAACAGTGATTCTCTTTGGATAACATCATTTAACTACCTTTGAGCATTCTAACTGTACCATTCTGCTCATGAGACCAACATGTACTAGGATTTAAAATCCAAAGAGACTCTTCTATGACAGTTCAAAAGGACAGGAGTTTACTCTGGCAGATTTTCTACTGGACCCTTGTTTCTGGCTAGTGAACCCATTGTTCTTGAAGAATGTTGGATAACACATTTTTATGAATATCTAAAAAACTTTGTTTTGAGTAGATAATATATTAACAGTACAAAATTCAAATGGTAGAAAACAGTACAAGTCTGTCTCCTACCTTCTCTCCCCTGTTACCAGCTGCTCACTTGCCTCCACCACCTCCATTTATCATTTCTGGTTTAATATTCGTTTAAAAACTGACTGCACTTCTCCTTCTGGAAAGATGGAGTAGATGTACTTTTCTCTATTGGCTTCCAAAAGGTACGACTAAACCCCCCAGGTATTATGTAAAGCAAGCGTAGCAAGTTTCTAGAAGATGGAGAGAAGAAGGCAGATCAGCTAGGGACCTCGGGGACTAAGAAACAACACAGTGATGAGCTCTCTAGGTTTTCTTTCCCCTTCATCTATCCCACACTTGGAGCTGAAGAGGCTGGTGACCCAAAAATGCCAGTGAGCCTAGGCACAAAAAACCCCAGCAAAACTTGCTCTCTTTAGCCAAAAGACCAGCCTAGCAAGACAGAAAACTGTGGACAATAATCACTGCACTCTAGGCAGCCACCACAGAAAAAAGCTGTGGCCTCCCCCCCGATGGTGAGGCGTTGAGCCTGCACCTCCACCTTCACCAGGCTGTAGTGAGGTACCGCACTCCCTCCATCAGGGGTAGTGTCCGAGAAAGCCAACGAGGGGCCAGGACTTTTGTTCTCACCCAGCAGTAATCAGGCACCCTGCCTGTGTGGGTGGGAGTCAGGGAGAGTCAGGACTTTGCCAACCTCTCAGCAGTAGTGAGACCACACTCCCGTGCATGTGGGGAGCAGTAGTGAGACATCCCGACCCCTCCCAGGCAGGGAGTATGAGTGGAGACCTCATAGGGAGCCGGAACTCAAACCCTACCCAGGGCGAACACTTTGCAGTGTTTAGGAAGGTAGTATTACCCTGATTCCAAACTCGACAAATACTGTACAGAAAAAGAGGGGGTGCCTGGGTGGCTCAGTTGGTTGAGCATCTGACTCTCGATTTTGGCCGAGGTCATGATCTCAGAGTGTGTGAGATCGAGCCCTGCGTCGGGCTCCACACTGACAGTGTGGAGCCTGCTTGGGATTCTCTCTCTCTCTGCTCTCTCTGCCCCTCCCCCGTCCCTGTGTCTCTCAAAATAAATAAACATTAAAAAAAAAAAAAAAAGAACCACAGACCAATATCCCTCATGCATACAGATGCAAAAATTCTTAAAATATTAGTGAATAGAATTCAGTAATACACAAAAATATGAACCATGAAAAAATAGGTTTCTTTCAGGAATCATGATAGCACACAAGGTAAAAGAATATAAATAAAGTGTATTTTTATATCCTAGCAATGAACTGTGGATATCAAAATTTAAAACAATACCATTTTAAAAACTCAAAAAAATGAGCTACTGAAGCATAAATACAGTAACCATGTACAGGATTTGTATACAGGAAACTATACAGTGCTGATGAAAGAAATCAACAATCTAAATAAACCCATACTATGTTCAGGGGTCGAAGAACTCAAAAAAAGTAAAAATGTCAATTTCCCTCAAATTGATATATAAGCTTAGCACAATTTGTATAAAAATCCTGGCCAGATTTTTGTAGATAAGGATAAGATTGTTCTAAAAGTTGTATGAATAGGCAAGGAAAATAGGATAGCAAAAACAGTTTTGAAAAAGAAAAACAAGATGGGAGCACATAGCTCAATGAAACAGAAAAGAGAATCCAGAAATAGACCCACCCAAATATGCCAAACTGATACTTGACAAAGGTGCAAAAGCAATCCAATGCAGAAAAGACAACATTTTCAAAAAATGGTTCTGGAGCAATTGGACATGCTTAGGCAAAAAAAAAAAAAAAAAAAAAAATTTCATAAAAAAAACAATTTATAAAAAAAAAAAAATTAAAAAAAAATTTTTGAATTAATTTAAAAATAATAAACAAAAAAAAAAAAAAAAAAAGCACTTTGACCTAAGTCTCACATTGTATACAAAAGTTAACTCAAAATGGATCATGGACTTAAAATGTAAAACACAAAACTATCACACTCTTAGAAAAAAAACAGGAGAAAATCTTTGGGTTCTGGGGTAGACAGAGTTCCAAAACTTGACACCAAAAGCATCACCCATAAAAGGAAAAACTGATGTCAGACCTCATCAAAATGAAACACGTTCCCTCTGCGAAAGAGCCTGTGAAGAGGATGAAGAGACAACTTCCAGGATAGGAGAAAATATTTGCATACTATATATGTGACAGAGAACTAGCGTCTAAAACATGTAACAAACTCTCAAAACTCAATAGTGAGGGGCAGTTGGCTGGCTGAATCAGAGGAGTGTGCGATTCTTGATCTCGGTGTTGTGAGTTCAAGCCCCATGTTGGGTGTGGAGGTAACTTAAAAATAAAATCTTGGGGTGCCTGGGTGGCTCAGTCAGTCAAGCACTGACTTCAGCTCAGGTCATGATCTCACGGTTGGTGAGGTCAAGCCCTACATCGGGCTCTGTGCTGACAGCTCTGTGTCTGTGCTTCAGATTCTGTGTCTCCCTCTCTCTCTGCTCCCCCAACCCCAGCTTGTACTCTCTCTCTGTCTCTCAAAAATAAACGTTAAAAAATTTTTAATAAAAAAAATAAATAAAATCTTAAAAAAAGAATATAGACAAAAGACATGAAGAGACATCTTACCAAAACACATATACAGATGGCAAATAAATACATGAAAAGATGTTCAACATCATTAGCCATTTGAGAAATGCAAATTAGAAACAGTGAGATTATCTTTTTTAGTCATCAGCATGGCTAAAATAAAAGTGGTGAGACCACCAAATGCTGGCGAGGATATGGAGAAACTGGATCACTCATCCGTTGCTGCTGTAACGCAGAAGGCTTCAGCCACTTTGCAAAACAGTTTGAAGGTTTCTTAAAAACTAAACATGCAACTACCATATGACCCAGCAATTGCTCTCCTGGGCATTTACCCAAGAGAAAAATAGATTTGCACAAAAACTTGTACAGGAATGTTCATAGCAGCTTTATTTGTAATAACTCCAAATTGGAAACATTCCGGATGCCCTTTAATAGTTGAATGGTCAGGGGCACTTGGCTGGTTCAGTCAGTAAAGCATACAACTCTTGATCTCAGGGTGGTGATTTCCAGCCCCATGTTGGATGTGGAGCCTACTTAAAAACAAAAACAAACAAAAATAGTTGAATGGTTAAACTGTGGTATACCCATGCCATGAAATACAATGTAGCAATAAAAAAAGAATATTGAGACATGCAACAATCTGGATGAATCTCCAAAGAATTATGTTAAGTGAAAAAAGCAATCCTAAAAGGTTATATATACTGTGTGACTCCATTTATATAACATTCTTGAAATAACAAAATTGTACCAATGGAGAACAGATTAGTGGTTAAAGAGGCTATGAGGTGGGAGAGAAGTGGGTGTGGCTATAAAAGGGTAACATGAGGGATCCTTGTGGTGATGGAAATCTTCTGTATTTTCACGGTATGTCAATATCCTGATTGTGATATTGTGCTATATAGTTTTGCAAAATGTTGCCATTGGGGGAAATTGGGTAAAGGGTTACAGGACATGTCTCTGTGTTATTTTTTAACTGCATATGAATCTACAATTATTTCAAAAACAAAAGTTTAGGGGCGCCTGGGTGGCGCAGTCGGTTAAGCGTCCGACTTCAGCCAGGTCACGATCTCGCGGTCCGTGAGTTCGAGCCCCGCGTCGGGCTCTGGGCTGATGGCTCAGAGCCTGGAGCCTGTTTCTGATTCTGTGTCTCCCTCTCTCTCTGCCCCTCCCCTGTTCATGCTCTGTCTCTCTCTCTGTCCCAAAAAAATAAATAAACGTTAAAAAAAAAAGTTTAATTGAAAAATAGCTATCAGGAAGCAGCGTAACACCTAAGGGTTAAGACATTGAATTTGCAAAAGGCTTTGTTAACAAAGCTGCATTACTGGAGGACGATTCCATTCCTTACACTGTGGCAAAAATGGCCGCTGCAAACTGCTGGCTTACTTTGTCCCAGCCTAGCAACCCCGGAGGAAAAAGGTCCTCTTCCTCACTAGTACCAGCAGATTGTCCTCAGGGGCTTGGGGTGGGCAGCAGTGGGGTGCTCACTGGTACCCAGGAACAGGGCCAGGTGTGACCACAGACTTTACTCATGGTTTCCTTCTCTCTTGCAGACGCATGCTGCTGCTTTACTCCGCCTCCCCTGTCCCTGTCAGCCTGCGCACTTACTCTGATGAGGTGAACCCGGTGAGTGGCAGCCCAGCTGAAAACCAGCCAGGTGGTCAGAGCCCTTCCCTTCCGACCCCCGGCCCCGGGCCACCCTCAGAGCAGGGCCTCAGTGCTTCTGAGACAGCTGGAACCACTTTCCACTCTCTTAACTGCCCCCCCCTTTACCCCCATCAAATGAAGTTAGGGGTTGAGTTTAGACTCTGGAATCTCTCATTCCTGGTTTCAGTTCCAGCTCTACCACTAACTAACTACCTTGGGCATTTAGAAAATATCTATTTCCTCACTTGCGACGTAGTATAAGAATCATACAGTATGGAGTTACTATGGGGATTAAATAAGAAAAATGCGTGCACAGTGCCTTGCATATGGTAAGAAACGATCAATATACCATAATGATGGGGATGGTGGTGTTGGGGATTATAGATTAGGGAACTGATGCCAGAAAGGTTAGAACCTGGTCTGATTCTGAGTCCAAGCATTTCCCACTATACCATGGTGCTTCTCTAGAAAGCTAGAGGCTGGTGGGCAGGGCCAGGATTGGCTCTCTCAGGAAGCACTAATCGTTACTGCCCAGAAGAGGCTTGATCACTATGCTCATAGGATCTTGGGTTCCTAACGTGGGGTATGACCTTCTAAAACAGGTTGGCAGCAAAGCTGTCCTGGTCACAGGCTGTGACTCGGGATTTGGGTTCTCGTTGGCCAAACATCTGCATTCAAGAGGCTTCCTTGTGTTTGCTGGCTGCTTGATGAAGGTAAGAGATGGGTCACCTTTGTCACCATTGTCCTTTACACATACTTATTGTTTTGTAGCGTTTTTAAAATTGTAGTAAAATATGCATAAAATTTACTGTCTTAACCATTTTTAAGTGTACTCTTCTTCAGTGGTATTAAATATATTCACATTGTTGTACAGAAATTACCCCCATCCATCCCCATAACACTTTTCATCTTGTAAAACTGCAACTCTATACCCAATAACAATAACTGTCCATCCCCGTTTCCCCACTCCACCCCCTGGCGATCATCATTACAATTTCTGTCTTTATGAATTTGGCTACTCTAAGTACCTCATATAAGTGGATTTTACAGTATTTGTCTTTTGGCGACTGGCTTATTTCACCTGGCATAATGTCCTCAAAGTTTGTCCGTATTGTAGCATATTACAGAATATCTTTCCTTTTTAAGCCTGAATAATATGCCATTGTATGTATATGTCACATTTCGTTTATCCATTCGTCTGCTGTTGAACACTTACTTGTGTTGCTTCCAAGTTTTAGCTATTGTGAACATGGGTGTACAGATGTCTCTTTGAGACCCTGCTTTCAATTCTTGTCCGTGTATACCAGAAGTAGAATTGCTAGACCATATGGTAGTTCTATTTATTTTTAAGTGTTTATTTACTTAAGAGGGAGAGAAAAAGAGAGAGAGCAGGGGAGGGGCAGAGAGAGAGAGGGAGACAGAGGATCTGAACTAGGCTCTGTGCTGAAAGCAGACAGGGCGCCTGGGTGGCGCAGTCGGTTAAGCGTCCGACTTCAGCCAGGTCATGATCTCGCGGTCCGTGAGTTCGAGCCCCGTGTCAGGCTCTGGGCTGATGGCTCGGAGCCTGGAGCCTGTTTCCGATTCTGTGTCTCCCTCTCTCTCTGCCCCTCCCCCGTTCATGCTCTGTCTCTCTCTGTCCCAAAAATAAATAAATGTTGAAAGCAGACAGCCTGGTGTGGGGCTCAACCTCAGGAACTGTGAGATCATGACCTGAGCCCCAGTTGGATGCTTAACTGACGGAGCTACCCAGGCGCCCCATATGGTAGTTCTATTGTTAAGTGAGGTAGTTCTATTTTAAATGAACTGCTTTCCACAGTGGCTACACTATTTTACATTCTCACCAATGGTGTCAACAGTTCCAATTTTTCCACAGCCTCACCGATATTTGTTTTCTGTGGCTGATGTTTTATAGCAGCCACCTTAATGCCTGTGAGGTGATATCTCATCGTAGTTTCGATTTGCATTTCCCTGATGATTGGTGACGTTGCGCATCTTTTCATGTGTTTATTGGCCACTCATTATCTTCTGTGGAGAAATGTCTGTTCAAGTCCTTCACCCGGTTTTAAACTGGGTCATTTATTTTTGGTATTGTTGTTGAATTTTAGGACTTATATATTCTAGATATTGAATCCTTATCATATAAATGATTTGCAAATATTGTCTCCTATTCTGTGAGTTGTTTTTTTACTCCATGGGTAGTGTCTCTTAATATACAAGATTAAAAAAATTTTATGCCAATTTTTTCTTCTGTTACCTGTGCCTTTGATGTCATATCCAAGAAATCATAGCCAAACCCAAAGTTAGGGTGGTTTTGTCTTGTTTTTCTCTAAGCCTTTTACTTTGTAACACTTTGGGGTGATACATTTAGATCTTTGGTCTATTTTGAATTAATTTTTGTATATGGTATTAGATAAGGATCCAACTTATTTCTTTTGCATGTGCATTTCCAGTTTTCCAGCACCATTTGTTGAAAATACCATCTTTTTTTTCATTGAATGGTCTTGGCACCCTTGCAAAAGCCATTTGACCGTACGCGTGAAGATTTATTTCTGGGCTCTTTCTTCTATTCTGTTGTTTCATATGTCTGTCTTTATGCCAGTACTAGACTGTTTTGACTAATGTAGCTTTGTAGTAAGTTTTGACATCAGTAAGTCTGTATCATCCAGGTTTGTTCTTCTTTTTCAAGATTGTTTTAGCTTTCTGGGGTCCCTTGAGACTTCATGTGAATTTTAAGTTGTGTTTTTCTGCAAAAAACATCACTAAGATTTTTACAGGTATTGGATTAAATCTGGAGATTGCTTTTGGTAGTATCTACAGTTTAACAATATTAAGTCTTCTGATCCATGAATGTGGGATGTGTTTCCATTTATTTATACCTTCTTTAGTTTCTTTCAGAAATGTTTCACAGTTTTTGTTGTCCAAATCTCTCACCTCCTTGGTTAAGTTAATTCCTAAATATGTTATTCTTTTTGATGCTATTGTAAATGGAATTGTTTCTGTGATTTCCTTTTCAGATCGTTCATTGTGTACAGAAATGCAACTGATTTTTGCGTGTTGACTTTGTATCCTGCTACTTTGCTAAATTCGTTTTTTAGGGGTGCCTGGGTGGCTTGGTCGGTTAAGCGTCCAACTTCAGCTCAGGTCACGATCTCGCGGTCCGTGAGTTCGAGCCCCGCGTCGGGCTCTGTGCTGACAGCTCAGAGCCTGGAGCCTGTTTCGGATTCTGTGTCTCCCTCTCTCTGACCCTCCCCCATTCATGCTCTGTCTTTCTCTGTCTCAAAAATAAATAAACGTTAAAAAAAAAATTCGTTTTTTAGTTCCAGTAAGTTCAGGGAATCTATAGGGTTTTCTATGTATAAGATCATGTTATCTGAAAGCAATTTTACTTCTTCCTTTCCAACTTGGATGCCTTTCATTTCTTTGACAGACTCCAGAGTTCCAAAATAGTTACTTCAGACAGATTCTGCCAGTACACTTATCTGGGGCAGGGGGGCGGGGAGAGACTCCTGGTGCTTCCTACTCTACCATCTTCCCAGAATCCTCCTTCAAGCTGAGTATTTCATACCAGTACTATGGGCCAAGATTTGTAGTTGGTTTTTTTTGTTTTTTTGTTTTTTTGTTTTTTTTTTAATTTTTTTTTTCAACGTTTATTTATTTTTGGGACAGAGAGAGACAGAGCATGAACGGGGGAGGGGCAGAGAGAGAGGGAGACACAGAATCGGAAACAGGCTCCAGGGTCTGAGCCATCAGCCCAGAGCCCGACGCGGGGCTCGAACTCACGGACCGCGAGATCGTGACCTGGCTGAAGTCGGACGCTTAACCGACTGCACAACCCAGGCGCCCCTGTAGTTGTTTTTTAATTGCTTTCCTAACACCTGGTTCATCTGTTGCTTAAAACAGCCCATACCTTTTCTATTCACTTCATTCTCACTTGTTCTTCATGGCTTTGTTCATTCATTCATTTATTCATCCATTTGCCAAATGCCAATGATGTGCCTGACGCCTTGATAGGTTCTCTAGAGGAATAAGACCCGGTCCCTGCATCTGAGGAGCTCACTGTCCAGTGGTAAGGGGACAGCCATGCACAGACACAGCTGGAAGAGTTAGAGCAAAGAGGGCTCTCAGGGTTGTGCAAAGAGTGTTTCATGAGATTGCATGGAAGGAAGGAATTGATTCTGGCATCACAGCAGAGGTGACATTTGTTCTGGGCTATGGAGAATGAATAATGCTGTCCCAGGTGGAGACTGAATGATGCTGTTCTGGATCGAAACTGAGGATCCTTTGAAATTCCTCAAGTGGAATTTGGGGGCATATGAAGGGAAGCATTGGGACATGAGGCTGCAAAAGTAATCAGGGACAGTTCTCCTGATTTGCAGAGTTGTACAACCTCATCACAATCCACTTTTAGAACATTTCCATCACTTAGACATTTCCCTCCTGTCCATTTTCACTTAATTCCCACACCTTTCTCTAGTCCTAGACAGCACTGATTTCTGTCTCTTTAGATTTGCCCTTTCTGGACTGCTCATGTATGGAATCATACAGTGCATGGGCTTTTATGCCAGGCTTCTTTCACTCAGCATAATGTTTTTGAGGTTCTCCTTGTTGTAGAATGTATCAGCAGTTTACTTCTTCTTATTGCTAGATAGTATTCTATTGTATGGATGTACCACATTTAAAAAAATTAATTCACTAGTTGGTGGATATTTGGGTGGTATGTTTGGATTTTTTGGCCATTGTGAATTATGCAGCTATAAACATTCATGTACATCTCTCTGTGTAGAAATGTTTTTACCAGATTCCTTTTAACAGAATTTAGAAACCAACAGCTGTGCTCTTTGTCTCTCTCAGTGCACAGAACTAGAAGATGTATAAATAATCACACACACATGTACATACACATGCACACACTGTATATATTTATAACTATCTCCTATCTACATTTCCTATAAATATCACACACACACACGCACGCACACATGCACACACACACATTCACGCACGTATAATTCATGAGGTTATACTGACCTTCTATTCCAGTTCAACACTACAGCATTCTTCTTTGCTTCCCTCATTCCATATTTCTTTTTTTTTAATTTTTAAAAATGTTTATTTATTTTTGAGAGAGAGAGAGACAGAGCACGAGCAGGGAAGGGGCAGAGAGAGAGGGAGACACAGAATCTGAAGCAGGCTCCAGGCTCTGGGCTGTCAGCACAGAGCCCAGCTCAGGGCTCAAACCCATGAACCGTGAGATCATGACCTGAACCAAAGTCGGATGCTTACCTGACTGAGCCACCCAGGTGCCCCCCATATTTCTGTCTTCCTTTTCCTGCAGTTTGAACCTTGATCCCCAACTATATCAATATATTTACTCATTTGGTTAATACTATAATTCACACTCAATTGCTTCAGAATACTACATTCATACCATTACAAACAAAAACCTACTAACTGTGTCAGCTCAGTTCCTCCAAGAAGCAGATGCCACCATAGGATAAGATGTGCAAGAGATTGATTTGGGAAGTGCCTGTAATGGCTAAAGGGGAATAGGGCAGGAAAAGGCAGGAAAATCCTTTAGATTGTGGTGCCATTCTGTGAAAAACAGTGGGAAGGAAGGAGGGTTAGGTAGGCAGAATTTCTGACTGCGGTCCAGTCCGAGAGTCTCATTTGGGACGATTAGGCGTCTCCAAGTAAAGTATACCAGGAATGGCCCAGTATTCCTGCCATGCTGGGCCACTGGCTGAGAGCAGCTCAGGCCAGCATGGCCGTGGCCATGGCATTCATGCTACAGTGGATCTGAAGATGAGGCAGCCAGAGACCTTCAGTCAACTGCTCCTGCAGCAGACTGTCCTGAAGGGAGGTCTACTGCAGTAGAGCTTAAGATTTCTTTGAAGTGTTTTTATGTACTAACTGTGTTTAGAAGTTATGTGGACCAGGAAAAAAAAAGTTTCTTGGACAGCATCCAAGAAAACAGTCATGAAGAAATGGTAAGAAATATAGCCAAAGATTTATCTATGAAGACCATAATCGAAGTACTATTTGTAATAATAAAAACTTGGGAATAACCTAAATTACCAACAACAGAGAAATCGGAAACTAAATGACAGTAGAGCCCTAATGGGAACTATTACGATGTTCATTATAAATGAGTGAATGAGGGGCTCCTGGGTGGCTCAGCCGGTTAAGCATCCGATTTGGGCTCAGGTCATGATCTCGTGGTTCATGGGTTCAAGCCCCATGCCAGGCTCTGTGCTGACAGCTCAGAGCCTGGAACCTGCTTCGGATTCTGTGTCTCCCTCTCTCTGCCCCTCCCCTGGTCATTCTCTCTCTCTCTCTCAAAGAAGGAATAAACATTAAAAAAAATAAATGAGGGGCGCCTGGGTGGCTCAGTGGGCTGGGCGTCTGACTTCGGCTCAGGTCACGATCTCACAGTTCGTGCGTTCGAGCCCCGCGTCGGGCTCTGTGCTGACAGCTCAGAGCCTGGAGCCTGTTTCCCATTCTGTGTCTCCCTCTCTCTCTGACCCTCCCCCGTTCATGCTCTGTCTCTCTCTGTCTCAAAAATAAATAAACGTTAAAAAAAAAATTAAAAATAAATGAATGTTACTTGGATTAATTTTTTATTTTCTTTGTCGTTATTTTATTTTAAATGCAGTTTGATTCATTTATTTGTATTTTGTTCCTTTCATTCTTGTTAATTTAATTTTGGAATATGTAAAACATTAAGGTTCTAACATCAAATTATATTAAAAATACATTCAAAGTAGTGTTAGTCTTCTACCTCCTATCTTTCCCACCCCATTCTTTCATTTTCCCCTTCCCACACAAATGTTTGTATCCTGCATGGACCTTTTTGAGCTTTTTTTTTAGAAAAAAAACTTTATAATATATTGGAAATCACTCCATGTGAGTTCATAGAGATCTTCCTAACTTTTTTTTTTTAACAACATTGTAGTACTCCATTGTGTGGTTGGACCATAGTTTACCCCACCAATCTCCTATATATGAACATTTAGAATATTTTTCAATATCTTGCAATTGTAAATAATGCCACAATGAATAACTTCGTGCATGTGTATTTTTGTATTTGTTGGGGGTTTATCTTAGGGTAAATTCTTAGGAATGAGATTACCCTTATGTCAAGAGTTAATAAAATATGTCATCATTTTTTAAAGATATCTCCACATTTGTCATCATAGGGGCTGTGTAACTTTACATTCCCACCAGTAATGTATGAGAAGGTCTGTTTCCACACAATTTCACCAACAGTGTACTTGAAGTTTCTTTTATTTATTTTGAGAGAGAGAGAGAGTGCAAGCAAGGGAGGGGCAGAGAGAGAGGGATCCCGAACAGGCTCCTCACTGTCGGTGCAGAGCCCGACACGGGGCTCAAATCAGATCATGACCCCAGCCGAAATCAAGAATTGGACTCTCAACCAACTGAGCCACCCAGGCACCCCATGTACTTTAAGCTGTTGGTGAGAAATATATCCCAGTACAGTTTTAATTTGCATTTCTTCTGTTGTGAGTTCTGCCCTGGTATTTAAAGGCATGTGTGACCCAGAAGTTGCCATTTAGCAACCTTCACGCTCACTATTGACCAGAACTTAGTCACATGACCTTACCTAGCTGCTAGGGAGTCTGGGAAATGTAGTCCATATTCTGAGATAGTATGTACCCTGCTTAAAGTTAGGGGTTCTACTGCTATAGAAGAAGGGAAGAATGGGTATTTAGAATAATTTGCTGCCTCTTCTCAGTAGATGAGATATTTTTCTTTATTTTGAAGGCAGTAAGAATCCAGAGAAGGAATTTTTTTATAGTAGGTTTAATATCTGTGAAAACAATACCTGTCCAATGTAAATGTTCAGTAAGATAAACACAAATAATACAGTAATTTGCATGGCCATTGTTTGAACATATTTCGAAATCAGAGAGAGTTTCCAGACTTCAAGCTGTATTACAAAGCTGTAATCGTCAAGACAGTATGGTGCTGGCACAAATCAGAGAGGGTTTATTTGTCTTTTTAATTTTTCCTT
This sequence comes from Herpailurus yagouaroundi, assembly GCF_014898765.1. Taxonomy (NCBI): domain Eukaryota; kingdom Metazoa; phylum Chordata; class Mammalia; order Carnivora; family Felidae; genus Herpailurus; species Herpailurus yagouaroundi. The sequence goes on along the minus strand of NW_024412403.1, from coordinate 73,801,340 downwards.
CTTTTGAATTATGAAAGTAATACATATTTATAATAGATTCAAACCAGACAGAAGTGGATGATATAAAAAAGGGAAGTGTTTTTACTGCAGTCTCTTGCCCCAGAATAACTAAAACGTATGTGTGCACATTATTTGTGACTTTTGCTATTAAAATCAAAGCCACAGTGAATTGTCTTACACATATCTTTGCATGCTTTTCATTAGTCATTCTTAGGAAAAATTTCTAGATATGAAAATATTGGGTAGAAAAAGGTGTACAGATTTTAGGTTTCATTCAAATCTGCCAAACTGCTGCCTCCAAAAGCCATACCAATGCCTACTCCCTGTGATAGTGCATGCAAAAACCTGTTTCAGGATGGATTTGGGGATGATGGGTGGGGCATCTTTGGAGCTGGGTTCTCTGCATAACGTGGACCTGCTTCAACAGGTCCTGGCAGGAGCTGTGATGCCACAGAATGTTTTGTGCCTTTGAAGTTCCTTCTCCATGTCTTAAACACCTGTGCCATTATGGTGGCTTACCCAGTGACCCAGGGGCTGCTCCCTGACTCCACATTGCAGGACAGAAGCTGCTGAGTGCTGAAGAGGAGCTTTTGAGAGAGAGTCATGACCTTGGATTCTAGTGCCGTGTCAGCCAGTAGCCCGGGACTAGGCACTTCCCCTCCCCGAGCCCCTTACTTGTAATAAGGGGGTTGGACTGGGTGCTCTTATTCCATACACCCCCACGGCAGTGATTCTGATATAGTGACTGGTGTTTTCTTCAAAATACCGGACAAGGTCATTGCCAGATTATGTCTGTTGGAGCTACTTCTTGACTATTTTGATGTCATGGTCTGTCTTTTCTGGTCAAAAGCTAGAGGAGACAGAAGTCACTAGAGGTTTGAATTAATTATGCACAGCAGAAAGCAGTCAGAGCCACCAGAGACCAGGGATGAAGTGCTATAGGAATTGAAAACAGGAGATCAGTCTTCCAGCCTGCTTCTGCGATGTTAAGCCACATGGTAGATTCTGACTACATCTGTGCCCAAACACTCCACATGCTCTTATCTCAGTCCCTGGGCCAACTCAAGGACTTGGCTCCAGAGATGTTTCTCCTCTCCTACATCATTAACTCCTCGCTCTCTACTGAATCATTTGGTTGCATGTGCATGCACACACATACACACACACACCCACTCTCTCTCTCTGACACAACCCCATATCCTGTGTCTGCTACTACCTTATTTCTCTGCATCCCCAGAGGGTTGTTTGTAATAGATATTTTCGCCTATTTACTTCCCATTTTATTTCCAACCCATCTAGATTAGACTTTGGGCCCCACCACTCTGTTTATTTGTTCTTTCACGCAACAAATATTTATTGAGTACCTACTATGAGCTAACAATGTTCTCCTTTTGAGATACAGCATATACCCATTCAGGGAGGGTAAGCTCCCTTGTGGAGCTTATGTGGAGGAGGGGAGATGCACAGGGAGATAGAGAAGACAAATATGTAAGTTGCTTTTCTGTGGGATATTGAAGCTGTGGAGAAAAATAAAACAGGAAAAGAAGATGGATGGTGAGTTTGGTAGAGTGGGTGTTGAGTTTAAAGAGGGAAGAAAGTCCTTACCGAGAAAGTGACATTGGAAGGAGGTAAGGGGTAAGGGAGCAAGGCTTGCAGGTTTGAGGGGGAAGAAGGGATGGCCAAGCCAAAGCCCAAGCAGGGTGTGTGCCTGTGTGTATTAGACAACAGCAGGAGGCCTCTGTGGCTGCAGTGAGGGAGGGAGGGGGAGTGGTGTGAGGTGAAAATGGAATTGGGGGTGGATCTTGTATCAGAGAAGGGACAGATTGCCTCTCTCTGGGAGTGGGAGAAGGCTTGATAGGCCAAGGTGGCATCTCATTGCCATCTGGAAGGACAAACAGGAGTTCCTGTGATGGAGTTTGCATACTTAGACACTGTCAGTAGTTTGAGGTAGGTGAAGCCCAGAACCCTCCTGGAGGGAGAGGAGACCAGCTGGGAAAAGAAGGCAGGGAACCAGGAAGGCCCCTGGATGCCTCTGAACAGCTTTTATCGAGGATGCCGGCAGCCCTCATTTTGCTGGATCCATTGGCCACTTCTCGGATCGTATCATACTCAACCCATCAGCAGCTTTGACCTAACAAACCACTCTTGTTTGTTACACATTGTTTCTTGCCTTTTGGACACCTGCTCTCTTGGTTTTTCTTCCATTTCCCTTGTGAGCTGCTCTTGCTACCCATCCTGTGATTATTACAATGCCCCAGGCTTGCTCCTCTTCAGTGTTTCTAATATGTGCATTAACTGCTCCCATTTAACATGCTGAGTGTCCTCACTCCTGCCTTGAGGTGCTAGAGCACCTACCGGGACATGCTGAGAGTCTGTAAAACCTTCCTGCCACGATTAGTCCATCACTTGCCTCAAGATGGTAATAAGTGGAGGTAGAAGAGGTGGAGAGGTTGGACAGAGTTGTTAATGTGCTGTGATGTTTTCCTTCTGGTCTCCAGTAAAATGAGGTGGACTTCAAGAAAAGTACTAGGAAAAACAGACTCTTAACCATGGAGAACAAACTGATGGTTACCAGGGTGGGGGGACAAGTGATGGGGATTCAGGAGTGCCCTTGTGATGACCAGCAGGTGATGTATGGAAGTGTTGAATCACTGTAATATACACCTGAAACTAGTAGAACATTGTATGTTAACTAATTGGAATTAAAATAAAAAAAAAAGCGGGGAGCCTGGGTGGCTCAGTCAGTTGAGTGTCCAACTTTGGCTCAGGTATGATCTCATAGTTTGTGAGTTCAAGACCCACACTGGGCACAGAGCCCGCTTTGGATCCTCTGTCCCCCCTCTCTGTGCTCCTCCCTGCTCACAGCCTCTCAAAAATAAACATTAAAGAAACAAAAACAAAAACAAACTTAAAAGCTACCTGGAGAGCTTACCATTTATGCTCTGGAGTCTGAGGCCACAGAATGGTATCTTATTATTTACCAACCAAAGTCTAGAACCCCAATAATGAAGCCAGAGTGGCTCATCTGGAGGCAGAGCAAAGAAAGCTGTACCAGGAAAGGGCCGTCCTTCGGCCCGGAAGGACACGCTTGCCTGGACCTGATGTGGACAAGGGGGAGGGCACCCCCGAGTCATCATAAGGGTGCCCATCCAGTGAGACTCCTAGGAGCACCCATGTGGCCCCAGCCAAAGGGCTGCCTCACTGAAGCCGAGGCTGAGGGAGAAGAGGCACAGGAGATGTCCAGGGGAGGGATCCCTGCAGAACCCACAAAAGCACCCCAAGAAGGGAGGGCCAGCTCTTGTGCACCTGCTGTCCCAGGGCATGGACAGCAAGACAGCAGGAGTACCAGGCTCTGAAGACTACAGTCTTGCCCCCTAATTTGCCAGCCCCTGGATCCCACCCCAGAAAGGGTCAGAGATTAAGACACAGGTGAGGAGGAGCTAGAAAACAGGGAGAAAGACAATCTTCACCCCTATCTGCATCCTGTGGGTTTTCTGCACTCCCTCAGGCCTGGGTCAGGGCAGGTTTTAAATTGGATACAAGTTTGAGGGTTTGGGTCTTCAAACCAGGCTGGGCACCCTAAGTCAAACAAAGAGGCTCTACTATCTGAGGGTGTGTGGAATCGCTACAAGAATTGCCTGAGATTTCATCCAGGGGTAGAAAGAGAGCTGACAGATGAAATTTAAAGGGATAGTGAAAGGGGCACCTGGGTGGCTCAGTCGGTTAAGTGTCTGACTGTGGCTCAGGTCATGATCCCACGGTTGGTGAGTTCAAGCCTTGCGTTGGGCTCTATGCTGACAGTTCAGAGCCGGGAGCCTGCTTCAGATTCTGTGTCTCTGTCTCTGCTCCTGCCCTGCTCGTGCTCTGTCTCTCTCGGTCTCTCAAAAATAAATACACGTTAAAAAAATAATAAAGGGATAGTGAAAGAAGTGGGTTTATTAGTAAACCAGTTACATAGGCACCAGCACAGCAGGACTGAAAGCTTGTCCCTGAGCAGCAGGACAGATGAAGACGAAGACACAAAAACCCTGGAGCCAGGGAGGCAGTGCAGCCCAGGCAGTATGGCCTTGGACTAAGGACAGGTGGATCTGGAAGGGGACCAGCTGCCCTGGTCTGCAGCCCTTGGGCTGAAACAGCTCCAAACAGCTGGAGGTAAGCTGACGGTCGTGGTGTCCCTGCTGACGTGGCTGTCAGGAGCAGGATGTGAAGGCTGCTCAGAGTGATGAGAACTCTTGGGGACATCTGTCAGGTGAAGGTAGGAGGTGGGTTTCTCTCCTGGGGTCCTGAATGCTGAGCCCAAAGCTGTGAGCAGTGAGGTTAACCCCCAGTTTCTCTGGGGGAAGGCTCTTAGCTGCTGTGTTACCAAACTAAGTTCATGTGGGCCCCCTGACACGGATGAGGAGTCTCCCCTGGGGATTTCAGGGACATTGGCTCAATGCTGGCTAGAGGCTCAAGGAGAGGTCTGGTGTGGGGTCTGAGAGTTGCTGAAAGGTGGTAGCAGGGTTAACAAAGCCCAGGAAGAAGACAGGACTCATGGGTGCCTCTCCCGGCGGAACTGGCGTCAGCACCCCTTGGACACTCAGACCACTTGGGCTCTGCTCTGAGGGGCATTCGAGGAAGCATGACATGAAGACTGCATGAACACAAGATATGTGTTTTTGTGGTGCCTGCGTGCTGTCTGGGGAAGAGAGAGGTGTCTGTGGGCACCAGCCCCTCCCACCTCCAGGCCTGAAGATGGTGTTGTTCCAGGGGGTTCTTTGCTGGTGGAGCCGTCTGTGGGAACGGCAGCAGAAGCTCTACCTGTAGATGGAACACCTGTCGTGTTGTCTAGGAAGGGCTACGCATGTTGCTTCTTTCAGGGGAGGCTCCCTGTAGAGGGTGACTGTTTCGGGGTGTAGGAGATCTTAGTGGGGAGTGGGGGGGGGATCAGCCTGGCTTTCTGTCTCCTGCCTGGGTTTTCTCTGCACCACGTTCCGCCCCATGACCTCCACCCTCACTGTCTGAGCTCCTGGGCAGGCTACACCATCCGTGGACTGTGAAAGTCACTTCTTGTTTGGGGCTGAGTTTCTTCCTGGCCCTGCTTCTGTTTTGTGGGCTGCGTAGGACAAGTCTGCTCCCTCACTGTCCTGTTCTCCCCAAGTCTCTCTCCAGAGTGATTATCTCCAGCACCTTTGGCCTCATTTGACATAGTCCCTTCGCCATTCTCTCCTTTGTCCCTCTGACATGCATGTGCAGAGTGTCCAGCCTTGGGGTTAGGGTCCTCGTGGTTCAGACCACTTAATGAGGCTCAGCCTAATTTGTAGAGAAGTTTTCACCGCTGACATATGCTGACATCCTTGTGCTTCCTACTCTTGCCCTTGCTGAGGATGTTTGCTTCAGTACTGCTTGTAGCTGAGGCAAGCCCTTGGCTGGGAGTAAGGATAGCTCCCTCACGTCAGCATCTGGCAGCTATGTAGTCCTCTTCTAAGATGTGTTACCGTTTCATGCACCACTAAGAAAGTCACTGTCAATCAAATTGTAACGGACAGTGTTTGACTTTCACATCCATTGTAGCTGATCCCTATGGTGGAAAAAATGTGGATTATAGAATAGATGAAATATGGTAATACAACCGGCCTCATGATGTGAGGGCTAATGAGAAATGCACGGCAAGTGCTTAGCACAGTGGGAAGCACGGTAAACACTCAGTAAATGATGCCTGCTTTTATCCACACCCTCCAGCAGCTCACCACTGCCCCCAAGAAGACCGCCGCCCACCTCCCCAGCCGCATGTGCAACCGTTTCCTTATGCCTCTGCTCTGCCTGAAAAGGACTTTCCTATGCCTGAGATGTCCCATCCCCAGGGCCCCTCTGGCTCATGGCCTCAGCTGTCACTGCTCTTGAAAGGCCTTCCCTGTCTGTCCCACCTTCTGTGCAGTCTCTCACCTCTTGCAAGGTTTCAATGTAGCAAATACTGCCTGTGTTGTTTGCTGACGCATCTGCTCCCTTCCTTACAAGGTGCCTCTTTGACAACAGGGGCTGAGTTATTTATTTTTGTATCTCCAGTTCTTAGCACAGGGCTAAGAACGTGATGGAGGCCCAAGAAATGTTTGCTTTCTCGTGTTTAAGAACACCTGGATTTGCATAGCGCTTTATAGTTTAGCAGGTTTTAAATAAAGATGATTTCCTCATTCTGTTAACCTGAGCAGATCAGGACAGGTGGCAATGTCCTTATTTCTAAGCTGGAAAAACTGGGCACCTGGTAAAGGATGCACCAGAGTACCTGAGCCTGAGTAGTGACTGAGCTGGAATTAGAGCCTGCTTTGGCCTCTGACCATCTTGGTGGTGACAGGCCTTTGTCTTAGAACAGAGGTGACAAACTGGCAGCCCACTGGTCACATATGGCCTGTGGATGTGCTTTCGCCTATGTTGTTTTGGTTTTTTTTTAATGTAAGTTGCCGACACTTAAAAAATTAGGAAATCCTGGGCACCTGGGTGGCTCAGTCGGTTAAGCATCTGACTCTTGGTGTCAGCTTAGGTCATGATCTCATGGTTCGTGGGATCGTGGGATTGAGCCCCATGTCAGGCTGTGCACTGACAGTGAGGAGCCTGCTTGGGTTCTCTCTCATCCCTCTCTCTCTGCCCCTCCCTCATGTGCACACATACCCTCTCTCGCACACTCTCTCTCTCAAAATAAACTTTAAAAATTAGGAAATCCTAATCTGAGCATCTGGCAACTCTATGTTACATACATACCCACATGGGCAGCAGCTGGCAGGGGTTGAGAGGAAGGCACATGCTTCATTCCCAAGTCCCCACCCTCCCCATTATCTGATACCCACATGCCTGGCCGGGGCAGGTACTGAGTCTGCAACCTTTGCTTAGAGAAAGACTCCTGCCAGTGAGTCTTTCTCCTGGGGGCTTGAGCTAGGGCATTTGGTGTGGCCTGATTTGTCATCAGTACTAGGGTTGAATAGAACCGCCTGCTGGTTGAACAGCCCCAGTGGGTCTCCAGAGACCGTTTCCTGCAGTTGTTAGTAAGCCCAGGCTTTGGCAGGGCCTTGGCCCTGGTCCTCATCCTGCAGGCAGGGTAGGAAGGAAGTTGTTGAAGCAGCTCCTCTCTCCTCCTCAGGACAAAGGAAATGATGGGGTCAAGGAGCTGGACAGCTTGAAGAGCGATCGACTAAGAACTGTTCAGCTCAATGTCTGCAAAAGTGAGGAAGTGGACAAAGTGGTGGAGATTGTCTGCTCGAGCCTGGAGGACCCTGAGAAAGGTAAGAGGCACCTTGGGGCAGCAGGGGTAGCGCACTAGCCATCCCGAGGGCACCTTTCCTAAAAACTATGCCCCATTTACTTGTGTCCTGCCAAAAGCCTACTTTCCCTGTTGTTTAAGCTCTTCCTCTTGCCCAGTGGGAGGCAGTGGGTTAAATTAAACACACACATGCAATAAGGCAATGCGAAATAAAGCCAGAGGTGGTTTAAAAATCTCTAGAAATGGGGCTCCTGGGTGGCTCAGTTGGTTAAGTGTCCGACTTCGCCTCAGGTCATGATCTCGTGGTTCGTGGGTTCGAGCCCTGTGTCGGGCTCTGTGCTGGCAGCTCGGAGCCTGGAGCCTGCTTCAGATTCTGTGTCTCCCTCTATCTCTGCTCTTCCCCTGCTTGCGTTCTGTCTCTCTCTCTCTCTTCCTCAAAGATAAATAGACGTTAAAAAAAAAATTTTTTTTTTTTTAATCTCTAGAAGAGATGAATGGATGAGTGCTGGTTCAGGTCCGTTCAGACAGTGCTCATTGGATGCCCACTCTGGGCCTGGTGCCAGACCAAGTGCTGGGGACACAGAGATGACCAAGGCACAGTTCCTGTCCCCAAGGACCTCACAGTTTATGGGGGGGCTAGCCCAGATGATTTCCAAATCCCCTCTCAGGGAGCAACACACAACAGAAGGACACAGCCCAGCCTTCAGAGGGGTGGGGAGCTGGTTGTTGAAAGCAGATTGTGATAGAGTTCAGGAGGGCATTCCAGGAGGAGGGGAGAGGGTGAACGATGGTGAGAAGCACACGGCATGTGCCAGGGGACGAGCCAGGGGACAAGTCTGGTGGAGGCGGGAGCAGGAAGTGGGGCTGAGGAGGGAGGTCGTCCAGGGCCTGGGGTCCAGACAAGGGAGCATGGTCACTCTCTTGAGGCCTGTGGGAGCCACTGAAGGGGATTTTCTGAGGTGAATGACCTGGTCAGTCTGGGAACTGTGATGGCAGTGTGGAGGGTGGATTTAAAGGGAGTGCAGGAGTGCTGAACAAGGGCAGTGGGTGTTACGGATGAGGAGGGATCAGATTCGGGAAGGCACAGCTGTCTGGACTTGGTGACGGATGCATGTGGGGATGAGGGAGGGGCATGAGGCCTCTCCTGTCACCTGGTGCCCCCCACTGGAGGAGCAGGTTGAGGGATGGGGAGTGCCCATGGGACACCCTGGGGGAATGTCCGGGTGGAGACCAGATGTCCAGGCCGGGAGGTGAGGCTGGGGTGGGAGGGGGGTGGCGCGGATACAGAGGGACTCCTGGGAACATAAGCAGTCAGGGGACGAGAGGGGGAGAGGCAGCTGGCAGAGAAGGTGGGTACTGGGCACTGGAAGCTGAAGGAACAAAAAGTTTGAGGGCCAGTAGCTAATAAGGTCACATGGTACAGAAAGTTTCTGTAACATAAGGACTTAGCTGTCCTCCCAGTTCGGCTCATGGAGGACCTAAGTGGGAGGAGACACCATTCATGAAGTACACAGCCGTGATGGTGCTGCATTCTGGGATACTTGCTTCATCTAAGACATTTACCTTTTTTTTTTATGTTTATTTATTTTTGAGAGAGAGAGAGAGAGAGAGAGAGAGAGAGAGAGAGAGACAGAGCATGAGTGGGGGAGGAGCAGAGAGAGAGGGAGGTACAGAATCGGAAGCAGGCTCCAGGCTCTGAGCTGTCAGCACAGAGCCTGATGTGGGGCTCGAACTCACGAACTATGAGATCATGACCTGAGACGAAGCCGGACGTTCAGCTGACTGAGCCACCCAGGCGCCCCTAAGACATTTACCTTTGAGTTTCCTGGTAGACCATGCAGAAAGAGAACCTCATTCAGTTCTCTGCTTTTCCACAGAATGGGGTGGGGGCAGCTCTCCTGAATGGTGACTTCAAGCACTAGTAGGGAGGAGGGGAGGGCACCAGGGCCTGTGCTGGGCCCCGTTGAGCATTTATCAGGCAGGTGGAGATGCTGAGGCCAGAAGCTGCCTCAGAAACTCCTGTGCTGTGTGGCTATCGGAGAAGCTGTTGCTTGGCCTGCCAGCCTGTCGCTGATGTGTCACCTTGTCAGCTCAGTGCTGCCCCCACCCCAAGGCAGGCCATGGCCAGGTCTCTCTGCTTTCTGAGGAGAGGCCTGTGAGTTCCTTCACTCACTGAACATCTGTTTAATAATTAGCAGGCAAAGCCAGGGCTCCTGTCCCATTGAGAAAAGGCAGGATATGGGTCCCACTGGGATGATTATCAGCTTGAGAGGAACAGCCTGCCTCACCCCTCCCCAGTGGTAAATCCTCCTCATGCCCACCTTCCCCGACTGCCAGGATGTTGCCTTCATAAGCGATTAGGCAGGAAAACAGCTGCATTCAGCACCATAAAGCCACTTCATTGCAGCCTGAGGGTTTGTGGTGATTTAAAATGCCCACAGAAAGAAATCATCACTGTAGACCTGAGCACAGAGTGGGGCTGCACCAGAGCTGGGGGCTGCCCAGGATCCTGATCTTTGTCCCCTGCCACCAGGGCAGGACAGTTTCGGTTCCCTGTATTAGTCTGGCCGTTTAGCTTAACAGGCAAGGCAGGGTAGACCCGGAGCCACATTGAGCTCAAAGCCTAGTACCGCCTCGATGCGTAAACTTTTCCTTACTGCATTTTCCCTCATGACGCATTTCAGTGAGGGCTGATAAACCACACCATGACCTTACTTAACCAATACTGCATTTTCTGGAAAAAGATTTGAAGATTTTTCGGTCTGAAAAAGGTAATAAATCTGTCAGACATGTGGTTGTCCAGGTCTCTCTCTCTCTCTCCCTACTAACCCTAACCCTAACCCTCTCTTCCTTCCCTGTGGCCCCCACCCCTACCCCAAGGGCCATTTTTTTCCTGGTAAAGACGCTGCAATTCTCCCCTTCTCTGGCAATGCTGTCCTTGAGCTCCAGGTGGCGCCCTCTGGGGCTTTCAGATCAGCCTGCGGTTCCTAAGTGGGTGGCTGCTTCCAACTCACCACCCAGACAGGATCCTAACCGGGACAAGTGGAGCGTACATTTTGATGAGGAGTTTGGTGCCCTTCACGTTGGCTCCGTGGAACAGTATCTGTCAAAGCCACGGGAGCCAGGCTCAGGGGGGTGAGATGAAGGGGATTGTGTGATCAGGGCAGGTGAGCCATCTGCCAGCAGAACTCTTGAGTGACTGCATAGACACCTGGAGCCTGTAACCAGCACTGCCCACCTGCACCCCAGGGAAAGGCTAAGTCAGTGAGCCAACCGGCAGGCCCGATCTTGCAACCATCACTTAACCTCACAGTGCATAGATACTTATTGAGTACCTGCTGTATGCTTGGTAGTGTGCTGAGCACCAGTAAGGGTTTGACCTGGCAGGAGGAGTTTGTGGTGCAACACCAGCCAAGCGTAAGTTGGTGGCTTCACGGCAGGACCTATTTGGAACAGTTACAGCACCGGGGACATTATGCCGCAGATAGAGAAGACCCTGTCCTCCATCTGGGACTCCCTCAGTCTGGGAGTGAGAAGACTGGAGTTATCGTGGGCTTCATCTATTACTGGAAGTGTGACCTTAGGCTTGTATGTTCCTCTGAGTGGGCCTCAGCTTGCCCATCTGTGAAGTGGGAGAAGTGCCTGTGAGTGATCCAGTGCTCACACCTAGATCTGACTGCCGCAGCACCATGGGCAGAAAGTCAGCAAAAGCTGCTCTCATCTCCGGCTGAGGGACGGGGCACTGAGCAGAGCCAGGGAGCAGCAGGGCGGGGTGGAGCATGAGGCAGGAGCGTAGGTGGCTCAGGCTTCCAGAGGGTAGAACAAGAAGCCTGGCAAAGGAGGCCTCACATACCCCCTCTGGAAGGGAATTATGAGAGGGGGAAGTGACTGATAGAGGACAGTCTGGCTGACCAGCCTATCCGGATGGAGGTGGAGGACAGAGGCTGTGACAAGGAGACCTGGGAGAGGCCACCAGGACCCAGAGTAATGCTGTGGAAAGAGGAAAGAAGACACTGATTCTGTGACAGCAGAGGAAGCCAACAGCAGCGCAGAGTTGAGCATGAGGGCTGTGTTTTCTATCCTGTCTACCTGTTAGCTGGGTGACATTGAGCAGGGCACTTAACCTCCCTGAGCCTCAGTTGCCTCATCCAGACCTGGGACAACTTAGTATCTGAATGAATGCATGCAAAGTGCTTATTCAGGGGCTGGCAGCTGTCCTTTTGATCTTGATCAATAGTATCAACTGATCAGTAATATCAACTGATACTCTTGATCAGTACTCATAGATGGGGGGAGAAGCGAGGAACCAGATGAAAGTGAGGCTGTTAGCAAAGAGGAGGTGCGGGCTGGAGCAGCTGGAGAGTGATGTGTTGCTGTGGGTCGGGGGTGCTGGGGCCCTGGGGAGCATTGAGGTGAAAATGCCCATCAGGAGGAGGAGACCGGGGTTAGGAGAGAGCCATGAGTGCAAGGGGTACATGGGAACCCTTGATGCAGAGGCGGTGATGTGACGGGGCTGTCGCAGGAAAACAGCAGGAATGTTCACTGTGAGTGGGTTTGGAATGTTGGCTGAGGACTCCAGAGAGCTCCTAGGTCCGCAAACTGTTACTGCTTATCAAGTCAGCAGAGCTGTAATCCAGGAGCAATGTGCTTCCACAGGTCAAGTTCAATTACACTTTTTTGGATATCAGTGTCAGATGTAATTAGTTTTTAGTTGGGGAAAAAAAAAATCCCTGTATACATTTTAAGAGTGATACTGTCCTGTGTGAATCAAACACAAAGCAGCTGGAAATTTCCATGAACATAAAGAAGACGAGGCTGCCTGAGCACCAAGTGTAATTTGAGAGAAGGTGGTGTAGGACAGGACATTGGTGGACACCTGTATTTAGGGGGCAGGTAGAAGAAGGGTGTCAGGGAGGATGGAGGAGTGTTTGGGTATCATTAAAGCCAAGGGAGGAGTGAATGTCAGGCACCATGAGTCGTGCTCATACTGTGGGAGGTTGAGGGGAGTGAAGATGGGAGGGAGGGATGAGGGGGGACGGTGACATCCTCAGCAGGTAGCACCGCAGACACCACGGAGCAGCAGCAGGGCTGGGGCACAGGGGAGCAGAGAAATGGGCCGTGGAGGGAAGGAGAGCAGACAGCTGTGTGAGGAGGTAGCATGGTTAAGAGAAGTTTCTTTAGAGTGTTGAGACATGGTATTTGTAGACATGCACTCATCTGACAAACATTTATTGAGCATCTAATGGGTATAAGGCTGAAGGGAGGGGGTCAGGGGCAAGGGAAGGGTTGAGGTTGCATAAAAAAGGGACAAGGAGTGATGGCTTATGGTTTGGAAGGTGGAGGGTGAAGTGTCAGCCTTGTCAGGTGGCGGGAGGCCTCCTGCCCTTCCTGGGAAGAAGAGAGGGGTGAAGACTTCCTGGGGAGGTCTGCAGGATGGGGGTTGTAGTGGCTGCGTCACTGCGAGGTCACTGGTGAGACCTGAGAGCCTGAGGCATCAGCTCAGCCACTGTGGGGAGTGGGAGTGAGAGCTTCATGAGCACTTTGTTAACCAGCAATTTCCTCTCTTAATAAATGTCCTTAATTCTCTGTAATTGAAGGAGAAGGCACCAGAGGTCAGCTGAAGCTTTAATTTGGGTAACACGGAAGAAAAGCAGCGAGAGACCAATCACTCTGTCATTTACACAAACTCATTTCCATGATTAACTTGGAAAGTGAAGCAGGGCCAGGGTTCCCACAGGCAGCAGGAGGACAGGCCCTGGAGGACAGCTCTGCCCTGAGGCTCCAGCCCATCCAGCCCTGGCCCCCCAAAAACAGAACTCAGAGGGCCCTGCAAATCAAGGCCGCCTCCTCGGTGCCACTTTCCCCAGTTCAGCTCTGCCTCTGACTTCTGGGGCACCCTGAAGCCAGTCCCTTCTCCTCGGGGCCTCTGCTTCCCTGGCTGTAAAAGTAGTCGTCAGAGCTCCAAGGATCCTTCCAGCACCAGTGTTCACTGAGTCTACAGAAACCAGCTCTCCCCTAGCTGGTCTTGCCGGAAACAGGCAACCCAAGTATACTCAGAGTGTACATTTGCCCCGATTCCGTACTCCACCTGGGACCACACAAGGCTGAGGGGGGTTCTCTACCCGCAAAGGCCAGGTGTATGTATACACTGGGGCTTACCAGTGGTAACCAGCAAATAGTGCGTGGTTCACAGAGGGGAGATCAGACAATGCAGTAATCATCAGAAGGGTCTCAGGGTGGAGTAGGACTGGGGCTCGGCCTGAGGTCAAGCCTTAGCTGAGCCTCTCACTGCTATGTGACCTTGGAGGCCGGGTCCCTCCCTTGACCTCCAGAGAAGGCTTGACCTGGAAGACTCCTGTGGTTCTCCTGGCTTCTGGCAGGAGGGTGAATTCAGGTGAAGTTGCAGAGGCAGGGAAGAATACTCAGTGCGGTGTGCAGGGTGCGAGGATGTGACTGCATGATGCAGAGTGGAAACGAGTTAGCCGATGTGGCACTCAGGACTGAGGGCACCTGGCAGGGCTGGGTCATGGTGGGGCCCAGAGAGTCAATGCAGGTAGAAGCAAGATGATGATTGGACCTTTTAGACTTAAGGGAGCGTCACAGCCAGCACTTTCATCCTCTTGGTCTCCTGTTATTCTTGGTGACTCTAGAAAGTGTCCCAAGAGCCTTGGATAGGAAGTGGCAAGTTTGGGGGGAAAGGGACAAGAGCAGGGAGGGGGATGGGCTGCAGGCTGATGGGTGAGGTCTGAGGCCAAGGCTAGGTGGTGACTGCAGTTCTGTCCCATCCTGTCCAGGCATGTGGGGCCTGGTCAACAACGCGGGCATCTCGACTTTCGGAGAGGTGGAGTTCACCAGCATGGAGACCTACAAGGAGGTGGCAGAAGTGAACCTCTGGGGCACGGTGCGGATGACAAAATCCTTTCTGCCCCTCATCCGAAGAGCCAAAGGTGAATTGGAAAGGGATCTTCCTCTTGCCCCACCTTTTCTTCTTTGCTTAGTATGGAACCTGGTCTCAGCAGATCCAGCATCCGTTCCCCGGTGAGGCTGAGCACCTGACTCTCAGGGGCTGTGCAGGTCTTGTGGATGGTGGTAAGTGGAGGTGCCATGGCCAGGCAGATGGAAAGGGATGTGTGATTCTCAGGAAGAAGGGCCGCTAAGAGGTCAGCAGTCTCAAAGGCTGAAAAATTAACAGCAATAATCCCACTCTCGGGACCTAATCTAGAGAAATAACCACCCTTGTGCACAGAGCTGTGTGTGCACAGCAACTATCAACAGAGGTGTGGTTAAGTAAATTTTGGTATATCTGTTCTGTGAGTTACTGTGCCACAGTTAAAAAATAAGATGATTGTGGTTGTAAGTAAAATACAGTAATAGTAACAGTCAGGATTAGAAATCTGGAACCAGACAAAACACTCAAACCGTGTCAGTTGGTTAGGAAGTGACTGATTCGGATTTTCTCCCTAGATAGCAAACAATAATGGAAAAAAGGGCACAATCCATACAGTCTATCCCAAAGTTTCGGCAGTGATAGGATGAACCCAGAGAGCAGCTGTAGGATTTTAGAAGAAAACTCCAACCCTCCAGTGACTCCCAGCTTAGAAGTTTCTGAAAGTTGCCCTCCCCACAGTGTCCAGGATGAGGCTGTGCCTTAAGTTGCTGAGTGCACACCCAGGGCAAGCAGGTCCCAGGTCTGCTTGGGCTTACTTGGATCAGCTCCACCTGTGTCCCACTACCCAAGGCTGGGTCTGTGGGAAAGCCTCTTGAGGTCGCCATTCTCTTCCGGTGCCGGAGACCCTGTCCACATGGCCTAGCCCTGAAATCAGGTGCAGAACCCTGGCCCTGCCTGCTTGCAGCTGGAGCCCTGGCAGGTGATAGAAATTTGCCCATTCTGTGTGCCTTCCTCGTATGCAGCCTGCTCTTTGCTCTTCCCGTGTCCTTCCCGGCACAGTCAGCTGCCTGGGAAATATCAGGGACGTTCATCCTGACACGTGGGCCTGAGCTGACTATAAACGAGAAGGCCCCTTGACCCTGGGTGGTTCAGAAGTCTGGGCCCCAGCCTGACCGGCAGCAAAACAGGTGTCAGGGACAGGAAGCCAGTTGCAGCCAGACCTCTGGAAACATGCCGGGCCCCCGGCCCTCTGCCCCACCAGGCAGTGCCTCCTGAGCAGGTGTTTGCCGTCTCCCTCTGTAGGTCGCATTGTCAACATCAGCAGCATGCTGGGCCGCATGGCCAACCCAGCCCGCTCCCCATATTGCATCACCAAGTTTGGGGTGGAGGCTTTCTCTGACTGCCTGCGCTACGAGATGTACCCGCTGGGCGTGAAGGTCAGTGTGGTGGAGCCTGGCAACTTCATTGCTGCCACCAGCCTCTATAGCCCTGAGCGGATCCAGGCCATTGCCAATAAGATGTGGGAAGAACTGCCTGAGGTGGTGCGCAAGGACTATGGCAGGAAGTACTTTGATGAGAAGATCGCCAAGATGGAGACCTACTGTAACAGTGGCTCCACAGACACATCCCCTGTCATCAAGGCCGTCACCCACGCTCTGACCTCTGCCACGCCCTACACTCGCTACCACCCCATGGACTACTACTGGTGGCTTCGAATGCAGATCATGACCCACTTGCCCGGAGCGGTCTCCGACAGGATCTACATACACTGAAGAGTTTCCCACTGGCCTCTGTTGGGGAGCCCTGGTGGGAGAGAAGGAGGGAGGGAGGGGAGGGAGGGAGGATCTTGACTACCTACTTGTGCATTATCCACACACAGTCTCAGGAGGACCTACCACCCGTTTTAGCATTAGCCAGAGGGGACAGCCCAGACCTACTTGTATGCACAACGAGTGGTCTGGGCCTTCGCAGTCATGGTATGGAGTGGTGTGCAGGGCCCCCAAACCTCAGGGCAAACACGGTACATCCAACTCTCTGGAGCTGATTTCATACAAAGCGTTTGGGAAGACATGTTTATATTAAAAACAGATTTATTATCAATTCTTCACATTTTAAAGCCAAAACATCAGTTCAAAAATGTATCTCATTTGATTCTTAAACCAGCCTGATGGGTAGAAAGGACAGATATTCTTTCCTTTGGTACATGAATTTGCGGCCCAAAGAGGATACACGAGCAACCCGTTTATTGCCTGTAAATGGTCCGGGTTGTGTGCTCCTGCCACTGCTGTAGAAGTGCCTCATGTTTTGTGTTCCAGGGCTGCTCTGAATCCAGCTACCTGAGAATCCTGTGATGAGCTCTGTATCCTCACCTGAGCACCCTTTTGCATGTCCATGGTGCCTCTGTGTGTGACCCAGAGCCAGCAATTCGAAGGGGTGGGGACATTCTGGAAATTTCCATTTGTGATTTCTCCAACCTCTCTTAGGACTTGTGTGGAGGTGCTTGTTGGCTAAGAGGTTGGTTTGTTTCTGGTTTGAGTCTGCTTAGTTTTGCCTGGGGTGCGACCATGGTGATGGGGCATCCTTGGCAGGAACCGTGCATGGTACATAAGCTTGCACCAGGGGTAGGTCCAGGCTCCCTGCCTGTCTCATGTAGTATGTGTATACACACATACACACAGAGTAGCCTTCACACACACAGACACACACAAACTCAGGGTGGCCTTTACTGATGGCTTGCTTTCCCGCTATGGCCTTATTTCTAATCAAAAGCCAGGTCACTGATAGGCAGAGTGTATTATCACTTCTTGGGTTTAGGTTTGCAAGTCACTATCCCTGCAATTGTCCAGAGCCTGGATGTTTGGATCAAAACCAGGCCCCACTCTCTCCTCCAGGTGGCTGCCCCCCCCCCCGCCCCCCCATGGTAGAGTCCTGAGCGCCAGCCCTTCAAATCAAACCGGCACTTCCGCCTCTCCCTGGAATGGCTAGGATGGCCGCTAGAGGGCGTTCTGCCTCTTCTGCAGCCCCTGTGGCCTCTTCTCTGGACTTGGGTGCTTCCACCCATGCCTGAGGTCTCAGAGGGTTCCAGATCCCCACCTCCCAGACAATCTGGACACAAAAACGCAAGACCCTTTTAGAAACAGCATTCCTGCTCAATAGCTGTCTGGCTTAAAGGCGGAGCCTGGCACCAGGAGAAGGCAGAAGAACAGCTGTGCAGCTGGGCCTGGCCTCTGGCGGGGCTCAGGCAGTGCCAAGGAATAGGGGGTTGGACAAGGAGGAAATTCAGCCTGCCTTTTGGGCCTTGGTCCCCTCTGTCTTTAATCAGAGATGCCCTACGCAGCCACCTGTCAGCAGGGTGAGGCCTGAAAGGGCCTGTGGGGATGATGGGGTGGGCAGACAGGGCTGAAGCCTTTTAGAGACCAGAGGTGGACTTTTGATGGCCATCGTGTTCACATAACAATCACATCCTTTTTTTTTTTTTTTTTCAACGTTTATTTATTTTTGGGACAGAGAGAGACAGAGCATGAACGGGGGAGGGGCAGAGAGAGAGGGAGACACAGAATCGGAAACAGGCTCCAGGCTCTGAGCCGTCAGCCCAGAGCCCGACGCGGGGCTCGAACTCAGGGACCGCGAGATCGTGACCTGGCTGAAGTCGGACGCTTAACCGATTGCGCCACCCAGGCGCCCCGTCAATCACATCCTTTTAAATCACAGAGCTTACCTTTCAGGATCGCATTTCTACATCTTGGGAGATTTTGTTTTCGTGCTCAAATTTATGAAAGAGAGATGGACACGACACTTGGAGTTACATGTGTACGTGGACACCCGGGAACCAGAGGGAAGGGGAAGCGGTCAGGATCAGCAGTCACCTGAGCACTGGACAAGCCATATCTTCATCAGCTGGGGTCTCCAGGAGTAATACAGGACTGCTAGACTGGCCTCCAGGCTTCCTGGAGTTTTTATTTTTACCCCAGTGATTGAAAAGCGCAGACACCTTCTTTCCAGATAATCTCAATGGTAATGAAAACCTCACAATTACCTTTCACCCTGGCAGCCTTGAGCCTCCTTGGGTGCACGTCTCGTCCTCATCCTTACAAGAGACAGCTGAGTGGGCAGAACAGAGGTGGTTGTTCCCATTTTACAGATGATATAACTCAGACCCAAAGAGGGAAAGTGACTCACCCAGTGTCACAGTGGATCTGAATGTCTCCTGAGTGGTGCTGTTCACCATCATCTCACCCCAACAGCCCTGGGAACTAAGCAGATCAGGGTCCCCTGGCACCTAGACCCTCACTGCTTGTCTGTCAGCAGAGAGCTGCCCCTTCTTGGGAGTGGTGATGGGAGGGAGGAGGCTCCAGTTCTGCTGGGTACAAATGGTATCCACTCTCTAGGGTACTCTCCTTGATGGCCGGAGACTGGGTGAGAGCTTTTTGCAAGATGCTTCTGACAAGGTGCACTTAACATTCTACTTGGGACCAAGAAGCTTATGAGCAGGTGATGGGCCAGCCTGGCCCTGCCTGCTGCCAGCTGCTGGGATGGTGTCCCTGTTGTCCTTGGTGGTGGGGCGGGGGGGGGGGGGGGCAGTCTGCCAGACTCCCCACCTGTGAGGCCTGTTCACTTCCTGCATTTCAAATAGAGCCTGGCTCTGCAAAGCTATGTGAAGCCCGTCTGGTGCAGGTGCAGACATGAGCAAGCAGAGGCTCCCTTGCTTGGGTGGCACCAGGCTCAGGCTGCCAGATAACCACCGGGCAGAGCTGTGCAGTGCTGGGTGCTTTCCACAGCCAGTTCACTGCCGCTCCCCTGAGTCTCACAGTGGCCCTGGGAGGTGGCAGGGTGGGGTTACTATCTCATTTTACACATAAGGAAGCAGATTACCCCAAGTCTTTTGCCAAGTGAGGGATAGAACTAGGTGGCCAAGCCAGATCTAACCTCCAGCCCAGAGCTAGTGATGCATGAAAAGCAGGGCAGATGGCACCAGGATCTAAAATAAGGAGGGGAAAAAAATACCTCAATTATGTAACAGTGAGAAAAATCTGTAAGCATATACACAGTAACAGCCACAGAGCACTGCCACATGAGCCATCCCCTCCTTCCCTTCCCCCTTTGGGCTCCGGGTGCCACTCCCTAGGAGAGCATATGCCAGAGGAGCCCATTAGTGTCCCTCCGGTAGGAAATGTGCCCTGACTGGGCCAACACTGCCCCCATCAGTGGCATTTCTGAGGGCATGCTCTAGGAATGCCGAAACCCAACCTTGGGCAGAGACAGATTCTGTAGCTGCTCCCAGTGTGCTCGAGGGTTGTATGAGCACGGGGCTTGAGAATCCACAGATAAGGATGTAGAACAAGGAGAGCTACGGGGCCCTGGTGCTCTGCTGGAGACCAAACAGACAAGGCCTTCCTGATGTGTGCAGGCACTACGGAAGGTGGTTTGTGAGTAGCAGCTTCAGAAGTGTAGGGTGAGACTTGCTGCCCCAGGGACCAGGGCCTTGGACTAGGGCTGGGACAGGCTGCTAGGAGCCCCCAGAACCTCAGAGGGGAAAAGGAGATTCAACCACCATCAAGCCTTACTCTCAGCCTCCAGAGAGCTGGCCAAGCCTTGAAGTCCTCCAGTGACAAGAGGCTCATTACTTCCTGAGACAACGTTTCCTTGGTTGGGGAGAATTTATCCAAAGACTGAGCCAAAACCCACCACCCCTAACATAACTCCTTTGGCAAGTGGCTATGACCCAGAACTGCACAGGACACCGGGTGTTTGGAAATGGCTGGGTCACGTTCAAGAGCCCAGGTCCCTCATTTGGCAAGGTTTCCATACTCCTCACGCTGAGTGGCCACCTGCGTCTCCTCAAGCAGCTAGAACTTGGAGACAGGTTTCAGTACCTTTGGTGAGATGCTGACAACTTCTTACGCTCGTGTGTCCGCTTGTGAGTCATCTTTTATCCGATCCTCACCAACCGCTTATGACTTAGGCGGGACCACTATTGCCATTTTACAGATAAGGAAACTGAGCCTCAGGGAGGTGACGTGATTTGCCCCGAGATCACAGGGCCAGGAAGTGGGAGAGCCAAGACAAACCAGGCTTGGATTCCATCCTTGGGGCCCCTTCCTTTACTCCCAGGTTGCCTCAGTCTCCCTATCAGGGCCCTTGAGTTAGGCTGGACCCCACTCAGTCAGAGGCTGGCCATGTAGCCCGTGAGGGAGTGATGGGGGGAGCACTGAATTCAGCTCTCTCCTAGCCCACAGTTTCGCAGAGAGCAGTGTGGAAGGGAGGCTAAGGCTTGTGTCTCACTGCGGGTGTGGCCTGTGGGATCCGCCAGTGGCCTGGGCACGGGTGAGGGCCTGAGGGTTGGAGAGAGCAGGCCAGGGCCGTGCCTGAGGACCATTCTGGCTCAGCATCGATGGGCACATGTTAGAGGAGAGAGAGAGAGTGAATGGGGACCAACCTCAGGGGATGTTGGGGCCCAGAAACACCTTGTGCTGCTCTCAGTGAGACTTAATTACTCTGTAAAATTGGAGGCTGCTCCCACTTATCAAATTATAGATGAGCTTAATTACAGCGCGTTGAGTAACCACACGGGGTTCCTTCAGAAATAGCAGTGGGGCTGGCTGCTCTCCTCAGCTTCAGCCGCAGCCACCTCGGTTTCTGGAGGAGCTGCCCATTATTCTCAGGGCCCAGGGTCTCAGTGTTGCTAAACTCTGCTCTCCGACGAGAGGGGGCTTGGCAGACTGTTCTGGGCACCCTTCTCTGTGGGCCATCCAGCCACGTGTTCCATTACTGGGCTGTTTACTCTGCGGGGGCCTCTCTCTCTCCCCTACTTAACACTGTGTTCTGGCCAAAGGTTTTGATTCATCACGTCTCACCGAAGGTCTACAAAGTAGTGCGGGCCTCACTGTGAGAAGCGAAGAAAGAGCACTGCTCTGGATGAGAAAGCATGCGCTCTGTGAGACTCTGGGGGCACCTTCAAGGAAACAGGGTAAAGAGTGGCGGGCCACGGGGGACTAGTGATGTAATGAAGGGCATCATAAACTTCCCTGCAGGCTGGCAGGATCAACAGACTGGTTCCAGTGGAAGTGTTGGGAAAATAAGTGAAGTTCTGCACCCTAAGATGGCCAAAGGGACTGCAACAAACTCGAGTTTCTAGCTCAGAGACCCCTCTTTCCGGGTTCTTCTTCCTGCCCTGCTTGCGGCGTGCGCCAAATTACTACTAATGCGGAATGTGGAAGTAACAGACTATAAATTGCCTCCCATGCTTGTGCTCAGGGCTCAGATCTTTGGAGAAACGGTCTCCTCTGAGCCCGCCGGTGTTAAATAGATCTCCGATCCACCCAGATCTCTGAGGGCCGCTTGGTTTTCCTGCCAGCATTCCGGCCTGGTTTTGTAACAGAAGAAACTACTGGAAGGCACGCTGTGATTTCACGGGGCTTTCGTGGGAATGGAGGAGCCATTGCAAATGCCCCTTGTGTTCCCATATTCAGAGGATCAGCCCCATGCTCAGTAGCGTCTGCTCCCTCTCCCTCTGGCTCCTGTATCATTTGAGTGTCTTCTTTGTGCCAAGCCCTGTACTAGGCACACAGTGTCCAAAGGCAGGCAGCCCACTGCCCTCCTGGAACTCACAGGCTAGCCCAGGGAGCCAGGAATCTTAACCCAGGGTGACAGGTGCCATGATTTGGAGGAGGAAGTGAAATGCTTTATTCCACCAGAGATGAATAAAAGTATGGCCATTTTTAATCCCCATGCAACCTAATTTGGCTTCTTCCTAGCAGAGCCTCAGGGCCCCAGGCAATAGCAGATGAGGGTGGGGCATGAAGGCCCAGGGGTCCTTCCCTGCCTGGGGAGTTCCTCAACTTTCTCAAAGGAAGCATAAAAGTGAATGTCCCTGAAAAAGCACTGCTGGGCCTTGTCCAGACACCAAAAACATAAGGTAGCCGAGCCAACAGTGCTGGAACCATGTGAAGAATGACCAGGCAGGGGGCTCTGACACACAGGCCGGGCACATGATCTGGAGGCTGAAGGTAGAACCAGACCAGATGCTCAGGCTGAGCACAGATACAGAAAGGTGGATACCACCTGGAGGAATGTGACAAATTGGAGTTTTCAGCGTTGGGTGTTCATTTTCTGAGAGGTTTAAGTGTACAAGAGAATACGATAGAACACTAAAGAGATGCTCTTGGGGAAGCAGAGAAATAAGGAGCAAATCTGGGGGTCCCTGAGTGGCAACCCCTGGGGAAGGGAGCCTACTGGTGATGTCCTTTTGGAGGTGGAAGGACCTCAGAGACCGTGCAGTTAGAGGATGGGAAAGAAAAGGCCTTTCCAGAAATTTCATTCTGGGCAAGGTTGGGTAGAGAGAACACAAGTTTTAGGGCCAGCTAGACCTGACATTGAATCCTGTTCGGTCACCTTCCATTTGTATAATGCAGTCAAGTAATCTAGCCTCTCCCAGCCTCAGTGTCTTTATGTCTAAAATGGGGATAACAGTGGGTATCTTGCAGGGCTACATAGATTAGGTGACTGTGTAAGGTCCCCAGCACAGTGCCCGGCACAGGGGGAGAGACTCCAGAGGCATGCCAGCCAGCATAGCCAGGGCCTAAAAAACCCTCTCCCATCCCTACCCACCCCACCGTGGCCTTTCTGAGAAAGGCACACAGGCTTTAGTCCTAGGGTGTGTCAGTGCCAGAGACAGAAGTTGGGAAACACTCAAGGCTGAGCCACAGCAGCCTGAGCCCTCCTTCCTGCTCACCTGCTCCTTCTGGGGGCCTGGGGCAGAGGAGGTAATTTCCTCCTCCCAATGCCCCTCTCCTATGGCTAAACAGAATGAACTCTGCAGCCCTGCATCACCTCCTTGCCAGAAATCCCTGAAGAGGATGTTGGTGGATAAAGGAATTAGTGGCCACAGAGGCTTCAGTCTGGAAGTACAGGCCACAAGTGCATCCCCGGCAGAAAAGGAGGTGTTTTCTGAGGCACAAACCCTTGCAGCTGTCCAGGGGGTGTCACCCAAATAGTTCAGCTCAGGGGAGGACGGACCAGTTCCTCCTGCCCACAGCTGTCTGTGTTTGGGCTCTTCCTGTTGCCTCTCCGTTATGTCTTAGCCAGGCCTGGCTTTCTCTCTGTCTTGTCTTTTTCGGCATTCAAGTTCGGAGGGTGAAGTGCCATCCAGAATCAGGCTGCAGGGGGTCGGTGGTAAGATTGCATTCCTAACCTTGAGGCGCTCCAGTTTTGTGGGGCAGGTGAGCTGTGCACCAGCCTAGGGGAGCTATCCTCACCCAGGACAGCCTGTGCTACACTGGAGGTACAACCACGTGTGGGAACCCAGGAAAGGGAGAGGGGGATTCTGACTGAGCCGGTTGCAGATGCTTCCTAAAAGAGGTCGTGTTTCTGCAGAGCCTTGATAAGGGAAGAGGATTTTGACAGGTAAAACCGGGAGGCAGGGCGCTTGGCAGAGCATTTCCACTGAAGGGAGCAACATGGGACAGGCCCACCTGCTTGCTGTGCCTCTCTGCCCCCTCAGAACCTCTGCTTTGTTCAGTGTCCTCTGTTTAGCCAGGAGGGAGCAGTCAGCTGCCTTTCCCAGAGCCTTCCTGCCTTTAGAGTTGAAGCCCAGGAGGGCCTGGGAGGTGATTAAATAGGATACAACTTTCTTTGACCTCTGGCTGGAGGCATGAGTTCCGGTTCCAGTTCCAGGTTCTCAGCTGTAGATTGAGCCACTGAGAGTGGCTGAGAAAGCACCATGCTCCCAACCCTGTGTTTTAGTGCTTAGGTACCTGGCTTCCAGCTGCCTAGCTGGCCAAGACAAACCAAGACCCTCGGAGCAGAGACTGCTATGTCTCTGATATCCATTCTGTCCTTCTATAGGAATATACCCACCAACGTTTAGCTGGGCACATGGCTACCCATAATAAAGACCTCATTTCCCAGCTTCCCTTGCAGCCAGAGGTGGTCATATGACTATGTTCTGGCCAATGGTAGTTAAATAGCTTTCAAGAACCTTCCTTAAGAGATAGACTATAAGCATCCTTTGGCTTCTTCACCCCTTCATTCTGCTGCCTGGCTGGAACTTGGATGCTGCCATCTTGAATCATGAGGTCAAGGCCATCTATGGCATTACAAGATAGTGTGGTGATCCCAGACACTGGCAAACTACTTTCCTTCCTCAACCACCCATTTAGATTTTATGTGGGATGAAATAAACTTCTATCTTTTCTGCATTACCACTTTGCAGACAAATCAGATCTTGACTAATGTAGGCCCTTGATGGACAGAAGATAGGGAAGGTATTGCACACACATGGGGGCAGGAAGCCACATTTGATAGTAATAGTTATGGGCATTTATTGAGCACTTCCTACTTGCCAGGCCCGGGGTTAAGCATTATCCCATTTGATCCTCCCAGTGATACTATGAGGTAAGACTTATAATCCCAATTTTATAGATGATTAAACTGAAGCTTAGGTTTAAATACCTTGCCCAGTCAGTCAGAAAGTGACAGGATTCAGAACCAGACTCTCTTTAACTGCTGGACGCAAGCATTGACTGTTCCTCTGGTAATAATGAGGGTCCCTGCCAAGCTGACTTTGGCCTCCCTGACCTCACCTGGGCCACTGGGGCCTTTGGCTCAACTTAGATTAAGAGGAGAGATTCATGAAGTTGTGGCTGCACTGAAATTGACCATAAATCAGGCTGAGACCCTGGGCAGCCCAAAGCACAGTCCTTACTCTCAAACAAAATTCTTAGATTTGAAATATTTTTGAGGTCTAGTTTCTCTGCCTAATGAATGTGTCCCCTCAAGAGCAACCCCGGTGAGATCATCTGCTATGGTCTGAATGAGTCCCTCCCGCCAAATTCATATGTTGAAATCCCAACCCCCAAACATAATGGTATTGGGAGGTGGGGCCTTTGGGAGGTGCTTAAGTCATGAGGGTGGAAGCCTCAGGAATGAGATATATACCTTATAAAAGAAGCTCCAGAGAGATCCCTAACCTTCTTCCAGCATGTGAGGACATAGGGAAAAGTGCCAGGAAGAGACCCTCATTGGACCATGCTGGTGCCTTGATCTTGGACTTCCAGGCTCTACAACTGTGAGAAATACATTTCTGTTGTTTATCAGCCACCCATTCTGTGGTATCTTGTTATAACAGCCTAAGATGATGAAGACACCATTTCTTATTGAGTGACTAAGAGGGATCAAGACCTCTCTTCTTCCCCCTCTTCTTCCTCTCCCTGCCTTCCTTTCCTTCTTCCTCCTCCTCTCTTCTTCCTCCTTCTCCCCAAACTGCCCCCCTCCTCTATTTCCTGAGGTTCATGGAGTTCGTGCCAGAGGCCCCTCATACAGAATGGCCTCTCCCAAATGGGCTTTTGTTTATCTGCAAAGATTTCCATGTAGTATCAACCTCAAAAACCATAAAGGACTCATCTAGACAGGGATATTACTGATACTACTCCCAACTCTAATACCAAGTTCCCTTGTCACCTGGGCAAGTCCCTTTCCTCTCTGGGCCTCACTCTCCTCATCTTAAAATATTAGTAATGATCAGAAAAACAACAATCCTTACCACTTTTTTTTTTTTTTTTTTACTGTGACTTAGGCACAACATGCTCTAAGTGCATTTATATGCATTAATTCACTTACTCCTTATGACAACCCCATGAAGGAGGTCCTATTACTATTCTCATTTTACAGGTGAAGAACCTGGGAGGTTTTTAAGTTGCCCAGGGGCATACACAACAAAGTAAAAATGTGAATTACCTCTTAAAAGAGGAACTCAGGCTTGTATTTATTAACAGTCTCTTGTTTCAATGACATCGCATGCAGTCTCAATGCAGTAAAGAAGAAAGTGGGGTCTTGGGTAGAACGGGGGCGGGGGTCTAAACCCTGAAGGCTTGGCCTCCCCTGAGCTCTAGAACAGTGTGGAAGCCTCAAAACTCTAAGGGCCCTCCAGTTGGAGTATCCTGAAGAGTCTGGCATGGCCAAGGATTCTCTGGGATTTGGAAAGCCTGGAACAGAGGACGTGGTGCCCTGCCATCTGCCAGTTGAGACTGGGATTAAGGGCTTGATCAGAACTTGTCTGGGAGTCCCCTTGCTTGATGAACTCTCCAAAGTGGCCTATTTTCTAGGTGAGCAGAATATTCCACATAAGGAGAGCTGGGGCCCCGGGGCTTCTTGTTCGACCTCAGTTCCTTTCAGAACGCAACTCTGCTTCAAACGACTGGCAGCACCTACTCCCTGGAGCAGCGGAACGGAGGCGGCCAAGTCTTTGGGCAGACCCGCAGCAGCAGCAATCGCTTTCCTGGGCAGGCCCTGCTGTCCCCACCACCTCCCGGGATCACGCCCGCCCCAGAGTGCATTCCTGCCACCTGGGGCGCCGCTCCTCCCGCCACGTCCTCAGCGCCACTCACGTCACTCAGCCGCACTTGGGACGTGGCTGCGCGCCCGAGGCCAAATGGCCCGCGGGTCCCGCCGCCCGACCGGCTCCACGCGTCCCATTCTGACGCTTCGCAATCGCGAGCCTCCCCGCCTCAGAGCTGAGCAGCTGGGCGGCTGGGAGTCTGACAAATCACAGGCCGCCCCGGGCCCAGCTCTGTACAGAGACGGTGGGACTTGGGTCAAGGCTCACCAATCTCAGCGACAGAGCCGTGGTCTTGGCCTTCAGTCCCTGTCGGTCCTCGCCTCCCCTGTGTGGAATGTAGCTCCATCGAGTCCCTATGCCATATTCACACGGTGGGGTGGTTTGTGTGTCTGACTCTGCCCACTCCCCGCCCCCAGGCTGTCAGCTCCCCTTGGCAGGAAGCCAACCCCAAAGGTCCACAGAAGTCACTCTCTGGCCCATGGCTCATGCAAATGCCCTCTGGACTATTGGTGGGAGACACCAGGGGCCCTTCTGCAGGTGGGTCGGTCTCATGCTGGCCACTGGCAAAGCCTGGCTGCCAGTGATCCAGGGAACCATGGAGAAGGCAGAGCTAAGGCAGCTGGAAGGAATTTCCATTTGTCTGTTCTTGCCAGGCCTGCTTCTGCTTTATTTCAGCAAGGGGCTCAGTGCCTCAGAAACGTCCTGCCAAACATTCTTGTTTTCAAAGGAGATGGTGAGTCCCTTACTTCCCAGCCAGATTTGTTTATTATAACTATGTCAGCACATCCCCCTCCTCCATTCACTAGTCACCCCCTTTGTGAGCCTCTTTTCTTAGGCTGTGTAAATGGCCTAGGAATGAAGGAAACTTCGTTTCTCTCTGATGTCACACTGAGCTGGAGACATCTGTGCTGAGGGTTAGAGACCTGCACTGAAAGGTGGTTTTGAGACAGTTAGGGACCATGGGACCAAGCGCCAAGTGAAAAACATTGTGCATCTAGAGCACTTTCTGTTGGCTGTTCTTGTTAAACTGCGAGCCTTACAGAGCAGAACCAGAGGACTCCAGCTCCAAAAAGCACCAATGAGCTGCCTGAGTTGTCTGCCAATATTGACCAATAAGGACGAGACCTTCCAACCAATCAGGATGCGGCCCTTTGAGCCAATCAGAATAAGGTTCCTCCAACCAATCAGGACGAGGCTCCCCCCTTCCCTTTTCATATTGGACCCCAGTGAGAACCTGAGCGGGAACTTTCTGTATGAAGGTAGGCTTTCCCTCGGTTTCCGGAGGCTAGCCTAACTCAAGTGCTTTGGTGTTGTGCCTGCCCTTACGTTGAGCTGTAAGCTCTACAAACCCTTGCTTGTGCCTTTGGTTTTTGGGTCCCGCCTTGTACCTGTCGTTGTGGGCTCAAGAACAGTTTTTTAATTTGGTTTCCCCACTAGTTTGTCGTGTGGCATTGGTCACATTCCTCACCCTCTTTGAGCTTCATTTTCCACATCTGCACCATAAATCAGTGGTGCTTCGAGTTTCAGCGATTCCTCAGAATTAGCTGATAAGGGGTTTGCTTTAAGATCTTATGAAGAAAGTGCACTGCTTTAAAAAAACAGATGAACATAAGGGAAGGGAAGCAAAAATAATATGAAAACAGGGAGGGGGACAAAACATAAGAGACTCTTAAATACAGAGAACAAACTGAGGGTTGCTGGAGGGGTTGTGGGTGTGGGAATGGGCTAAATGGGTAAGGGGCGTTGAGGAAGATACTTGTAGGGGTGAGCACTGGGTTTTAGACATAGGGGATGAGTCACTGGAATCTACTCCTGAAATCATTATTGCACTATATGCTAACTTGGATGTGAATTATAAATAAATAAATAAATAAGAAAAAAAAGTTTGAAAACTCCCGGACTAGATGACCTTACACCTGCATCAAGCAGTTGTCTGCTTGGGTTTCTGACTGAAGGCTTTTCTTAGGCTTGATCACAGCGAGGCCCCTGAGTCTGGCATGTGCTAGTGAATGCCTTACATTTGATAGTCATGCAATAGAAATTTCTTACTGGGGAATGAAGGACAAAAAAGCCTAGTGAACTGCCAGCTGGCCAGCCGTGTGTGTGTGTGTTTGTGTGTGTGTGTGTGTGTGTGTGTGTGTGTGTGTGTGTGTGTACTAAGTTGGACTCACTTGTAAAATGGAGCTGTGCCAGTTTTCATGAGCTGGGGCTGTTGGATGGGGGCTTCTTAGTATTACCAATGTGAAAATGCACTCTGAGGGTCAAGTAATTGTGGTATTTTGGGTAAATGCACTATAAATATTGACATGAGAGAAAGGGATGGGGAGCATCTTACAGCAAAGGACTTGCTGTCCCAGGGAGGCCCCAAGTAGAGGCAAGAATTCAGTCCTTGTGCAGAGCTCACCTGCCTCCTGGAGTTGCAGTTCATCTCTGTGCCTGCCTCTCCTCCTTCCCTTTCCAGGCCTCTGTCTTGTCCTACCAGGTAATGACGACAAAGCTCTCCCACACCCTGCTGTCACTTGACACAGCAAACCTGTAATGGAGGGAGGGACAGGAATTGTTTCCCCATTTTACAGATGAGAAAATGGCCATAGAGATGAGGGGATTGAGCAGGGTGACAAAGCAAATTTTTGGCAGAATGGTGGAAGAATCCTGGTGTCCTGATAACTTCAGGTAAGCCAGGACTCCTGCCAGCTGGGGAAATGGTTCTGAGAGGTGTGATGTGGCAATATGGAAAGATACAATCTGAGCGAATCCACCCCCTTGAACCTGCTGTAACAGGCCGTGGCATGGAAGGGTGGGGTGTGACTTCTCTTGGTCCCCTGGGCTTCTCCGAACACTTCCTAGGGGTCCTGAGCCAGGGCACTTTGAAAGATGGACAGAAGTTCCCAGCAGAGCCAGACCAGAGGCAGGGAAGACCCCGAAGCAGTGATTTCACCATCCCTTTGTTCCCCCCCCCCCCCACACCTGCACCTGGCAGTGAGCGAGGTTCTCGTCCATGCAGGTTGCCTGACATGGGAGCACTGTGTGAGAGGAAGGGATCTCTTTGCCAGCCAGCCCACAGGCTCTGAGAATCTCCCTTGAGCATCGCTGGCAGGTTCTTAGCTTCCTCTGCTGTTTCTAAGACGAGCCCGGCACGTCCTCAAGGGACCCTGAGTAGGAATCAGGATTCTAGTCACATCTCCAGTGTCTGTAATCCCTCCTGCTTGAGCAGTACGTGGGAGTTTACAAAGCACATTCACACCAGAGGCCAGGGAGGCAGGCAGGGTAGACAGCAGATAGCACATTTATCCCCATTTTATGAACTGGATAAAACAGAGACTCAGGGAGCGACTTGTCTAAGCTCATGCATGACATTGGAGGACCCAGAACTAGAACTTGGGCTGCTGCTGTGTCAAGCTGAGGGCCTTGTGGTGGCAATTCCTGGCTTTGCCTCCAGGGCTTCCTACTCGGTTAAGACCACAACAGCCTCTCTGGCAGAGGCTAGAACAGATCCATCTTTATTTCTGGCATTTCCCATGACACGCTGCACCTTTTACAACCAGAAGAGGAGGAGCCTTGTTAGGGGACAAAAATCACATAACTGACTTTGGAAAGAAGCACTTTCCATGCCCTGTCCTAGTCCACACCAGCCCAGGGTAGTGGGAGTTAGGAGGCCTGGGCTTGGTGTCCAGTCAACAGCTGACCCTTTGGGGGAGTTTTCTTTTTCAGTCCGTTTTTTCCCCTGTAAGATGGGATGAAGGACTAGAATCACTATTCTCAAACTTATATTAGGATTACCTGGGAAAGTTTGTACAAAACCCAAATCTTGGGGTTTCACCCTAGACCTAGTGTACCAGCTATGAGAATGGAGAAATCTGCGAGAACCCACACTGCTAACTAGTTCCCTGGGTAATTGTGAAGCCCACTGACGTCTGAGACCACAAGACTGGATGGTCCCAAGGGCCTTTCCTGCTCTGACATCCTATTATTTGAGGCATCAGGAAGTGTGCTAAGTGCACTCTGACTCTCCGTTTATTTTCTCCCATATTTTATTCTTTATAGTGGGTTCAGGATCCGAGAAGTGGAAAATATCTTGAACAGATTACCAGAGTACAAACTCTTCAGGAAAAGTACAATGAATACGAGAAGGCCCAGGAGGGCCAGGACTTTCCCACGGGGCCATGAGCCAACTGTGGGTTCTCTGGGCCTCTCCACCTGTCGGAGTTTCCCAGGCTGCCAGTCTGGGGTGTATTAGGTGACCAACCCTGTGGGCATATCCCAACAATAGGATGATTTCTGTGATGTGGCCTTCACCCACAGATCTGCAGGAATTCTGATTCCATCCAAAGGCCCTGCTGGCTCAAGATGGCCACCTTCCCTCCCCAGTTCTGAGGAGCCCATAACTTCCAGGCTGCCAAAGCAGTCCTGTCCACTTGTCTGCGTGCTTGGCATCCACGCGCGTGGTTACATGGAGAAGCCAGATGTCACTGCCCTGCTGGCCCCCGACTGTACCAGTTATGGTTCTTGGCTGAAAACAACAGAAACTAATTCCGACTGACTTAAGCTGAAAGGGAGTTTATTCAGGGATAGTGGGAAGCATTGAGATTCGCCAGGAAGGCTAGAGAGCCAGACTTGAAAAACAGGTAGAAACAAAGCTGGCTACCTCCCATAAAGGCTTATCCCATGGGGAATTCTCCAAAACTAAAGAGGGGTTTTAGATAGTGTACCCACAAAATGACAAATTCTCTACTCATGCGTAGATGCAGCACCCTGAAAGATTGTACACCCAGAAAAATGTTGGTGATGTCTCCTGTGGCTGGTACCAATAATTGCATTTCCTCTTCTTCTAGCCAAGTTTCAAATCCTATGTGCATCCCTTCTGAGAAGGGATCGTCTCCTTTGCTGTACCCTATTTATTCTTCACAGTGCTATAATCATGTTTTTTATGCTCAACCAGTGGAGCTGCTAGCTTCTGACCTCTGATTCCAGATCAACCCTTGTCTCTCTACCCAAACACTCATGCATGAACACCCTATGCCATGTCTCTTTGGTCTGCCCCACTTTCCCGGAAGAAGGGCATTAGATCTCCAAAACCATCTACTAGGATCATACCCTTTTCTCCAATCACTTTTCTCCTTCACCCAGTCCATCATTAGTGTTGACTAGGTAACTACTATTGTCAGCAACTGTGTTGGGTGCTGAAGGATAGGGTCATCTCTTTGCATGGAGCTTATAGGACAGGACACTGCATATACATATATACATATATACTGTATTTGTACATACATACAGTCAAAGAATCATACAATATCTTGTTACCGACTGTGGTAAATACTAGGGAGGGAAAGCTCACCAAAACCTTGAATGTGTTAGTAGGGAGAGCTGATCTGGTCTGGGATGCTTCCCTGGAAAGGTGACATTTGAGTTAAATTGTAAAGGATGAACAAGAGTTAGCCAGGGGAAGGGAAAGGAAGGAAGGGAGGAAAGGAGGAAGGAAGGGCATTGTAGGTTGATGGAACAGTATGGGCAAGGATGCTGAGGCAGAATGAAGTGTTATCTCCTCCCAGAAGTCAAAGGAAGCAGGGTGGTTGGAGCGCCTGGTGCTAGAGGGAGAGTCAAGCTGCCTTGAGGCTGGGGAAGTAGGCATGGACCAGACCAACAAAACATTGGACCCATGTTATGGATTTTAGTTTTTACCAAAGGGCAACAAGGAACAGTTTTTTAAAAATGTAAGGAGGAGTTGGGGCCTACAGAGTGGAGAACAGACTGGAGACGATAAAAGTGGATGAGGGGGCCTGTGAGGACTCAGGTGGGAAATAATCGTGTCTTGGTCTACCGAGTGGTGGCTGTAGAATGGAGCAGAGAACAGATTCAGGACATATTTAGGAAGTGAATTGACAGTCCTTGGTGATAAGCAGGATATGGATTAGGGGTGTGTGTGAGAGGGAGATCATATGCCTAAGATGACTCCAAGGTTTGTGACTAATGCAACCAGGTAGATGGTGTCGGGGGAACACTTGTTCCCCACTCCTCACATTTCCAAAAGGAGGGATGCTTATTAGAGTAACACTCCTGGGCTCTGTCCCAGTCGCTGGGCTAGTATGACTCAGCACCTTCTGGGTTTTCTAGTCCCCTCTGCTTGCCACAGACAGGTATAATCCAGTTTGTTCTCCAAGCCATGCAGTGAGCTTAGTGGGGCCGGCTCTGCCCTGGTGGTAGAAGCCTGAAGTCTGGGAAGCACGTTCAGTTTAGGGTGGCATAACCAGTTCAACCAGCCCCAAACCATGGTTCTGACCTGGAAATGGAGCCACTCTACCCCAAAGCCCCAACAATTAGAGGTGTATTTACTGAGGTAGGGAATACCACAGGAGGAGTAGGTTTTGAGGGAGAGATCATAAATTCAACTTTGAGTCCCTTTCCTAGCCATTTTGGTTTCTTAACTTTGGCCGACATGTTCCACTAAATCTGTGCGCTTACCCGTGTGCCTTTTTTTATCATCATCATCATCACCATCATCATCATCTTGGGGCATTATCTATATGAAAACAAGAGTTTCTAAAATTTTCCTTCGCTGTGGTAGACCAGCCCAGACTTAAAATCTGAGCTAAGTCTGCTCAGAGAGGCGGTAAGCCTTCACCCCATCCTGGAGAATGATAGTAACAACTACTATGATTGAGCACTTAACACATGTCCTATAGTGTGCTAAGAAGATCTCATTTAATCTTCACGGTACCCTCTGGGAGAAGCACTTTTTTTTTATTCCCACCCTGCAGATGGAGAAACTGAGGCCCATCAAGGTTAAATGGCCAGAGTCGAGGCCATCTGGCTAATGACAGATGAATCTGAGATCTCAAAGCTCTTGCTCTTAAACTGCTGACTAGAGGATGTACTGGAAGACTTTTAACCACCGTGTGAAAAGCACAACTGTTGTGCTCTCAGCTGAGGGATTCCTAGGACCCATTAGCGGCTGCTTTTCTCTCCCCATCCCCGCTGGTTCTGCAAGCCTTTGAACTCAGAGCTCTCTTTTCCTCTCTCCAGGCATTTTGCAGATGTCCCTCCCCTCCTCTAACGCAGAGACAACCTGTCTGGTAAAGCCTTGCAAATCCAGCCAGAATCATCTGGAAGAGTTTAACAGGCAGGCAGGAAGGCCAACCTGCAGTTGAGTTAGCAGGGATTTTGCCTGAGGCCCTCACATCAACTGTGCAACATAATCACTGCCCGATGCAAAAAACAGGCAGCTCTGGAGCTGGCAATGAAATCACCTCGCTGTGGATTGTCACTGGCTTGTCCTCATTTGCATCAGGATGTAAGGCTGCTGTGAAATTCAATCTCCTATAGTTCTGCATCAGAAGCTGGGAGGACACATGGAGCCCCTCCCCACCCCAGCAAGCTGTCCCAAACCCCCTGTCCCGGGCCCCAGCCAGGCGCTTTGTGCTGACCAGCGCCCCTGTGGGTCTGAGCACCTGGAGGCAGTCCTATACCCTGTGCCTTTTAGGGTCTCTCCCAGGCCCCTGTGTAAAACCGTGAAAACTGGGGGCACCTGGGCGGCTCAGTTGGTTAAGCGACTGACTTTGGCTCAGGTCACGATCTCATGGTTCCTCAGTTTGAGCCCCACGTCGGGTTCTCTGCTGTCAGCCCAGAGCCTGCTTCAGATCCTCTCTCCCACCACCCCTGCCCCATCCCCTTTTGCGTGCGCATGCGCCCGTGCTTGCTCTTTCTCTCAAAATAAATAAATAAACCATAACTGCCAACCCCATGGAGCCTTCATGAGAATAGTGACTTACTGTATCTATAGGCTTTTGGTACACAGTGAGTGTTATAAAATGGGTGGCTGTCCTGGTCACCATCATCCTCATCATCGGGGCTTGGTTTCCCACCTTTGCTTTTTAAAAAAAAAATCAAAACCGAGTACCCTATGTAATATTATTTATTTGCTACTTCACTTAAATGAACTTTAAATAACCTCACTTTTGAAACATAGCATCCTCCTAAGCAACAGTATCCTTGAAACCACAGGTTTGGTGGTTTCAGTTTTATTTTTAAAGGCACATTACAGCAAATGCGTGCCCGTTGAGGTGAGTATGCTCCCCCCGTGGCCCTCAGTCACCTCGTGTGCTGCCAGGGGTCTTCTGGCCTTGTGTGGAGGAGCAGTGCTGTATGCAACAGCTGATGCCTAGCTTGGTTTTCTGATACGCGGAACAGGTGGGATGTGACGCTGATACTGCTTGCCAGCCTGTCGTCCTTCTGGGACATGTTGGTTGTGACCACGCTTTGTGGAGCGCAATTCACTAGCTAAGTAGAGGTCACCTAGAGGCCCTATCCCCGCTCCTTTTCACATTTGCAGAAGGCCTGTTGTCCTAAGCTTGCCCCACCCCCATCCCTCCTCTTGGAATTTGTTGGGCTGTCCTCCAGGGTATATGTGTCTTTTCACCTGTGTTTCCTCTTCTTAGGCTAGAACAGCTCCCCACCCCCGACCAAACCTATTTTCATCTTGTGTCTCCATTCTTATCCCTCCTTCTCATCTTGCCTCCACTGAGGGTGGCAGGTCTGGCTGCTATGCTAAGGG
Organism: Herpailurus yagouaroundi; assembly: GCF_014898765.1. Classification (NCBI taxonomy): domain Eukaryota; kingdom Metazoa; phylum Chordata; class Mammalia; order Carnivora; family Felidae; genus Herpailurus; species Herpailurus yagouaroundi. Next base: position 73,766,338 of record NW_024412403.1, on the reverse strand, counting down.
GATGGCAACCCCAGCCCAGGGAGTCTGCCCCAGGGTTCTGGAAGCAGAACTTCCAGGAATTTTCTCTTCGTTGGCATGGGCCCTCCTCTTGCTTGCTTGGCCACCTAACTCACAGGTCTGGAAACACCTTTTCTTTGGACCTTTCCAGCAGAGGCAGGTGTTTGAATTCTGCCTTTTCCTTCTGCATGATGACTCATTAGGCATTCCCTCAGACCTGGGCCTCTTCCCCTCTTTCCACATGGGCCAACAGGGTAAATCTCCATGAGAGGTCTCGGTGCCTTTAGCTCCGTGTAGAGAAGGCTGAGTCCCATGGGTGCTGTTCTGTGGACAGAGGAGAGGGTAGGAGTAACTTCTGGGCTGATGCCTGGGATGCTTTGCATTTCTCTGACCTGCCCTGCCCGACCAATACCCAGGGCTTCATAAATGTCCACTTAGAAAGTTCCACCCTGCTTGTATGGTGAGGTCCCTGTGACTGGCTGGTCCCCTTCAGACACAGGAAAAGTAGTGGAAGTTGGGTACTAGCTTTAGAAAACTGATGACAATATGATTCCTTTTATTTTGTGACAGTTGGGGGAAAAATGCATATAAAACAAATCCAGAGCTTTTCCCTGAAGAGTGGAAGGGAAGAGCAGTTTTCACTTTTATAGTTTTATTCTTAGGCTATCTATATCATAGAGTCCAAAGAATGTACAAAACAGCCCTTTAAGTGTGAGTTGTATATTCTAAACTAGTCAAAGACAGGGAGGTTGGGGGTCAGAAGTAGCTCTTTTACTCCGGTGGGGTAATCCGTGGGCCCCCTCAGCCCTTGGTGCTTTGAGCGAGGCTGAGGTAGGCTGGGGAGTCCCTTCTATCTGACCCCTCTCCTTTCAGCACCCCTTCCTCAAATCCTGCTCCTTCTTACTTACCCCACTGCTCTCCCAGGTGCTGTCTGCATCCTCAGCATCTAACACGGGGCAGGCATTCGGCTGCCTTGGGTTCTGTTCTGCTTGGGCTGGGACCAGGGCAGAGGCTGGCAGCAGAAACAGGCCATGGGTTCTGTAAGGTAAGCTAAGCTTGCTCTTGGCCAAGCTGGCCTTATTGGTGTATCCCCTGTGTAGTGATGTGCTTCTGGAATCTCTGCTCTGTAGTTGGCCTAGCTTTGCTTTGTCAGGCCCCAGGACAAGGCAAGAAGGCGGTTGAGGTTTTGTCATGGTCTGAATGTTTGTGTCCCCCCACCCCAAATTCAGATGTTGAAATCCTTTAAAAAAATTTTTTTTTAATATTTATTTATTTTTGAGAGAGAGAGAGAGAGAGAGAGAGAGAGAGAGAGAGAGAGAGTGGGGGAGGGGCAGAGGGAGAGGGAGACACAGAATCTGAAGCAGGTTCCAGGCTCTGAGCTGTCAGCACAGAGCCCGTTGTGGAGCTCGAACCCAGGAACCATGAGATCATGACCTGAGCCAAAGTTGGACATGTAACTGACTGAGTCACCCAGGCACCCCTTTTTTTCTTTTTTTTTTTTCTTTTTCTTTTTAAATTCACATGTTGAAATCCTAACCCCCAAAGGGTATGTATTGGTAGGTGGAGCTTTGGCACCTGATTAGATCCTGAGGGTGGAGCCTTCATGAATGGGAGTAGCACTCTCATAGGAGAGATCCCTCACCCCTTCTACCATGTATGGATCACCAGACCATGTTAGCACCCTGCTCTTGGATTTCGAGCCTCTGGAATGTGAGTAATAAATTTCTACAGCTTATAAGCCATCCGGTCTGTGGTATTTTGTTATAGCAGCTTGAATGGACTAAGGGTTAGAGGGACATAAAACCCATTCTGCCGTGCACACATATTTAATTACTTGACCAGAACACTAAATTTTATTTTCCCATGGCATCTATTTAATTGCACTGGCAATTGTTATCTCTTAATAAGTGGGTTCATAAATAGTGGATCCACCTTATGGAATTCTGGGGAAAAGAGCTTCCAGAACAGTGCTATGGCATACTTCCCACAAAATTAAACAAGTTGAAGATGTCTGTGAGCGTCAACCCTCATTATGACAGCTGCATCTGGTGGGATAGTTAGTAGGTGATGCACGGACATTCATAACAGAGATGATAACCACAATAAAATAATAGCTCTTATAATCAAAGTACAGCCAAAGTGCTGGGCCCCATGTTGGATAGTGAGGACTCATCCATAAACAAGATGTGAACTCTGTCCTCAGGGGCTCCGAGCCATTTTGACTCAGAAATTTGAAATGACCCTTCATCTCTACTCTTCTCTGTCCACCAGCCCAAACTGACAGCCGTCGACATGCTGTCAGGTAGATTCTGGTATGACTGAGGGTCGGGCAGCCTCACCTTTTATTCCTTCACGATGTTCTGTTCTCAGATCTTGTGCACATGGTGTACGTCTGCGTGTCTTTTTACGTTTTCATCCACACCAGTTTTGGTGGGTTTTTTTTTTTTTTTGGCTTCTTAGCTAAATTCCCAAAGATGAGAAGGATGCGTGTTTATTCATGGAAATCACATTGTGCGAGGATTTGCTCAGCCGAACACCTGGCTCAGATTTTGACAATGATGATGTTGATGTTGACAAAAGCCTGATAATTCAATAACTGTGTAATGCATCCTATTTTTAAAAGAAAGCTTGGCTAGAGCCTCACTAAATCCGCAGACAATTCAGAAGAGGGTTCTCTTAAGAAAATGGCAGAAGCAAAGAATTCGCAAGCCCACCAGGTGAGGAAACAGCACTCCTCAGGCAGTTTTGTCTGCCTTTGGCACTGTCCAGGTTCCCCCCCCACAGAATGGCACAATGTCCCTGTGGACCTCAGTCCATCTGCTTCTGTCTGCCAGGGCCCAGGGCCCATCAGTCCCTAAATGCTACCCTTCCTGCCTCCTGGGCAGGCTTGGGCCTCCTCTGTGAGTCATGCTCACAGCAGTGGTGACCCACGCAGCTTCTCAGTGTGTGTCAGCACAACCTTCGTTATCAGCCTCGGTGTTCATCCAGTAGTTTCAGGATGAAACTGTAAGATACGATCCTACGCCTAATCGGAAGCTGTCCTGCAAAACCATAGTGTGGTTGAGGATGAGAGTTACTTCCAAAGCTAAAAGTAAAGCCAGACAAATATAATCCTGAGATATTCTGTTGTTCAAGCTGGATGCGTTGACATCAGCCTGCCAGAGGCCATAGTGACACCCCAGAAGTGCCAGGTGGAGGCTTCCTTGACTCCTTGTGTCCAGGGCTGATATTCAGCTGGTGTGCAGGGTACACAAGTCTTTCCCACGGGCTTCCATGTGCCCTCTCATCTCTGGAGGCTCCCAGGGAAGAAGCTAGAATGGCTCCCCCTTGGACAGAACGGGCGGCAGCCACACCGCATATTTAGAGATGGAAGTCTCTAGATCCATTTTTCATCACGAGACTTTCAGTGGCTCCACAACAACCTCTTAAGTTTGCCTCGTCACGTCTCTGTCTCTGGCCTGACACTCCAGTTGAACAGCGTAAGGAAAAGTGCTCTGTCAGCCCCTGTGTTTCTGTGCACCTGAAAGGTGTGCCCTCCTTGGCCAGGGAATTGGCTCATGGGAGCTGGGACTGGCTAGTGCAATATCTGGCACTTTCTCTGTAGATGTTGCAAATATAAGGCAAGGACCTTGAAACCAAAATTCTAGAAGGTATCAAGAAGAGACAAGTGTAGGAAAAAGAGAAAAGACAAGTGACCAAGACTGATGCATAAATACAGAATTGGCAAGAAGATGCTGGTTTCCCAGAGGAGGTGGTTATTGCACTGATTCTTACTCCAAGTTGAAGGCCCTCTACTGGATTGGGAGGACATCTGGGGTGTGTCCAATAACCTGGGTATCTTCTTTTCTCTTTGCTGGGCTTCAGCTTGAGAAACAGAGAAGAGGAAGGATGGTTGGTGCATAGGGCATGTGTGTGAGAGAGGAAGATGTGGATGTGAAAGGAAGGATCTCTCCAACTAACATCTGAGATTTGCCACCCACTGGAAAGACATTAGTGAGGCACTACCCTAGGCGACCTAATGCGGGGTCCTACACATCTGTGGGACAATTTCCATCTCACAGCTTCTTACCCACACATGTATTTTGTATTCTGAGCCAAGGAAAGGAAGGAGGTGGATGGACCTGGTGGGCCTGCAGGTGATCTGGACCAACAATCAGAAAGAGCTTGAGTTTGGTACTGTGGCTCAGACACCAGCAGTCTAGTCTGTCTTTCATCTGCTCCCTCTCGGATCCCCTGGACACGCTGGAAATAATCTCTGACAGTTTCCGGGTGGCTTTGCTGGCTGAAGTAGCTGAGAGAACGGAAGTTGGGAGAGCAAGAACCAGGCCACAGCAGACTGTCGGCCGCAACGAGCCACAGTGTAGATTCTGCCCTCAGTGCAATTCAAGTTATCAGTTATCACTAACTCTTCCCTGTGGATTACCTGCTGACTGGCCCGCAACTTCACCAAACTGGTAGGAGCAGATGTTCTCATGTGATGAGAGCCTCACAGAGCAGTGTTTGAACTGAGAGGATCACTGGGTATTGGGGCCAGAACTCCTTCATTTACAGATAAGGAAACTGAGCCCCCGGGAGGAAAATATTAGTTAATTGGTTTACATTTCTGTTTCCACAGATTATGAGGTTCTCTAGGGTCAAGACTATGTTTTTGAAGCCTCAAAGCCTAGCAGAGGGCTTGGTCGTTAGAGAATGCTCAGTAAATGTTTGTGAAAACGAGAAAGGGAGGGAAGAAGGGAGGAAGGAAAGAGGACTTGTTCGAGGTCACACAGGTAGAAGGGGCAGAGCTCAGCCTCCCTATAGGCGTCTCCCTTGAGGCATGCTAGCCACTGGGAGAGCCGCTCGTCCCCCTCTCAGCACTGCCCTCTCAAATTGGTGCCCTCAGCAGGTCAGGCTGGCTCTCAATTGCCCACATAGTGTCTCTGATACCAGACCCCACGGCATCCACTCTTCCACAGCAGGGCCCAGGCAGAGTCCCCTGGTCTGTGATGTGAATGACATCAGAAGACCAAGCCTGCTTCCTGCCAACTCCCTTGCTAGGACTATGCCTGGGGCATCAACTTAGGCTAATGTCTGTGGCAGTGCAGGACTCGGGGCTGGAGCCTGAGAGCCAAGAGTGAGGTGCCTGGGGCGCCCCCAGGACACAGGCAGGATGAGCCTAGCAAGGCATCTATGCCAAGATATTCTGGAATTCCAGAATTCTGGAAAAATCTAATGAGGCAGGATCTCAGTTTCTGAGGTCCCAAGAGCAGAAGGGACCTTGCTCAAGCTCACCCACTCTCAGGGGCAGAGACGAATTAGAGGCAGGGTTGGTCTCTTCAGAGGAGGAAGAGGTAGGCTCAGAATGGAGAGGAAGAGAGGGAGCCGGAGCAACGGAGCAAGTCCCTGAGGAAATGTAGTACAGCGGCAGATTCTGTTAATAGGGCAGCAGCAGCCTCACCTAAGGCTGGGGGAGGGGAGTGGGCATAGGGAGTGGGAAGATACCAAGAGAGGGAGCTGAGCCAGTCTGGGTTGTCTGTGTGGTCTCAGTCTTGCTCCACTTTCTGCCTGCCCTGGAATCTACCTCGTCTCTGTCTTTGCACTGCCCCCACTTTGGGGGTGGAGAGGGCCCAGAGTTGGGAGTGACTCTCTTCTAAGCCACCCTCAACCTCAGGACCATGTTAGTGGTGTCACCTTCTGCACTGTCCAGTGAGCCCAAGCATTGCACGTTGGGATGGGGATCTTGGGTAAAATCACTGAAGCCGGGAGGGCAGGTGGGCAGGAAAGTTGTTGGGGCAGCTTCGAGATCACATGGAGGCCGGTGTTTTCCAAGCATTTTTTTAAGCAGTAGAATCCTTCACCAAAAGAAATGTTACCAAGAATGTACCAACCTGCTCAAAGCAGAGCTTCTGTGTCCTCTCAGCTTCCCTCTTATCCCAGGGTTAGTCCCCAGAAAATGAGTGGAGCTTCACAGCTGGACTAGTTCAACCTCCTTATCAGATGAGTAGGGAAACTGAGGCACAGAGAGCAAAAGGGATACACTCATTTGCTATGAGGAGCAGAGGCAGATAAGAATTGAGGTCTGTCTCCTCTCCCCAGCATGGGCTTCTGCTAGTAGAACTGACATCCGCCAGGATGTCCACCAGACTGGAGAGATCTTCAGCCAGGCTAAGGAATGTGGGTTCCACAAGATGGGGAGCCATCGAATGCATTTAGGCAATGGCTTTCTTTGTGGCATTCTAGTTTGACAGCCCAGCGAGGATTGTGATCTCCCGATGTCTCCATCCCTTGATCGAGAAGGCCAGCATATCTGAGAAATATCTGAGAAATAGCTCCAACAACGCAGGGTCAAAGAAACTTGGGGATGGTGGTTTTGGCTAAAGAAAGATAGATGGCATTTTGGTTAAGTTTTGGTAAATAGATGAATTGTCAATGAATAGGTTCAATGGAAGAATCAGTGCTTCCTTAAACTGCAGGAGAAATTGTGCCCATTCATTCGTTGGCCTAGTAATATGGCTTTAATTAACTCAACAATAATTTTATTATTTTTAATGCTTATTTTTGAGAGAGAGAGAGAAAGAGAGAGAGAGCGCGCACGCGCACACGCGCTCATGAGCGGGGGAGGGGCAGAGAGACAGAGACAGAGACAGAGACAGAATCTGAAGCAGGCTCCAGGCTCTGAGCGGTCAGCGCAGAGCCCCTTGCAGGGCTCGAACTCATGAACCACAAGATCATGACCTGAGCTGAACTCGGACGCTTAACTGACTGAGCCACCCAGGTGCCCCTCAACAATAATTTTAAAAGCCCCATCTTGAGCTCACAAGTAATGCAGAGAACTAATAAATATCTTCCGAAGCCAGAAAAGATCTTTTGCTTCTGTCTTCCCTGCGGGCTTGTCTTGGCCATGCCTCCTCGTGATAGGCCTCCACCAGATTTTAGGACAAGTCTTAGTTTCCGTTACCTCGTGGCCAAGGGACCTGGAGTGAAGTGAAGCATCTAAACTGGGCAGCACATGCATTTCTTCTGATCCTTTTTATTTTTTGCTGCTTCTTTTTCTTTTTCTTCTTCTTCTTCTTCTTCTTCTTCTTCTTCTTCTTCTTCTTCTT
>NW_024412403.1:73741134-73759249 GCF_014898765.1 Herpailurus yagouaroundi | reverse complement strand
CTTCTTCTTCTTCTTCTTCTTCTTCTTCTTCTTCTTCTTCTTCTTCTCCTCCTCCTTCTCCTTCTCCTTCTCCCCCTTCTCTTCCTCCTCCTCCTTCTCCTCCTCCTCCTCCTTCTCCTCCTCCTTCTTCTTTTTTATATGACCAAGCTGAGAAATGCTTGTCAGAGAAAAATCACTCACTTCCTGAGGTCTTAGAGACAAACCACCCCTCCACAGTCACCCAGGAGAACTGCTCTCTCAAGTCCTGAACTCTGTCCCCACCCCATACATTATATGCTACATGCACAGAGTACTTTACAGTTTATAAAGAGCTTTTAAGTGTGTTCTCTAATTTGAGCCTCACAAAAGTGCCTGAGGCAGACCAGGCAGGTTATTGTCTTGATTTTAGAGATGGTGAAAGCAAAGGTCAGAGAAGCAAGGACACTTGCTCAGGATGGTGTCACTAGTGAGCATTTGTTCAACAAATATTCATTGTTTTATTTATACTTGTTTATGAATGATATTTGTTATTACAGCATGGGGCCAGATCTGCTGACTTGCTTCTCAGGACTCTTTCAGCTGCACCAGGCTCTTTCTCCTAAGGATATAAATAAAAATGGATTTTCCACTGGAAACAGGTCAAATGACTTAATACAGCCATAGACAATTCAGAGGGACCTGGTAAATCCTAAATGAGTCATGCTTCATTTGATTAACAAACAGCCGAAAGAAATAGAATTCTACAGTTGGAGGGAACTGATTATTGAGACCAGTGACTTTGAAACAGTTTTAAAGCACAAAACCCATTCTTAAAATCTTACCTTGCAGCTCAATGTGGAAGCCTATCAATACAACATCTTTATAGAGCTTGAGGCCTCACTTAATATCTTTGGAAACCCTCTTAATTTATATAGATGAGAAAGCAGGCCCAGGGAGAGGCCCCTTGGGGAATCAGTGCTGGCTAGGGCTGGAACCCCCAGCCAGTGGTATTCCCACTGAAGGTTCCCCATGAGGAATGACCTGATCATCTCAACTCACTTTTTGATCATGTCCCCCAGTGTTCCCCATATTACTAACATATCCAGTCCTTTCTAGTCTCCTTTTCCTCCAGCTGTACCTTCTTTTCAGAATGCATTTCCACTGTTTAACTTGCATTTTTTCCCCTCCAGACAAAGGTCAAAGGGCCCTCCCCTCCCCTTTGAAGTTTCCTCAAGGATCACAGCAAGAGAGATTCAGTCTTCCTTCTGACTCCCTCTAGAACCATTGGTGACAATCTTGGGATGTTCTGCTTTGTCTTAGAGCCATTTGGGACTTAATCCCACTTCTGAGGTATCATCCTTCTTGAGGACGAGGGCCTCTTTCCACAACCTAACAGTGTCTTCCAGCTCTAAAATACCACGAAGCTGTGATCTCAAAAGATATTACTCCAAAATAGAAACTTTAAAAACAAAATTTTTTTTTCAACGTTTATTTATTTTTGGGACAGAGAGAGACAGAACATGAACAGGGGAGGGGCAGAGAGACAGGGAGACACAGAATCGGAAACAGGCTCCAGGCTCTGAGCCATCAGCCCAGAGCCCGACGTGGGGCTCGAACTCCCGGACCGCGAGATCGTGACCTGGCTGAAGTTGGACGCTTAACTGACTGTGCCACCCAGGCGCCCCGAAACTTTTTTTTTTTAATAGAATTGATGGGCAGAATCAGTCTTATTTCTGAATACCCAAGTCCTGGCTGGTTAGATTCTGTTAAAGCTAAACAAGGTGCCTCACATCTTGGCTTCTTCCTCATTCTCGAGCCCTTATCACACAGCTTCACATGAACAAACACTATCTGACCAACCTTGATCAGGGCCTGAACACACTGGCTGCCTTCAGGGACACTGGCCAAGGAGTCTGACTGGCCGTGGCCCTGCCTTTTCCGGGCATGCCGTGTCCTCCCTCAGAGCTTCTGCCCCTTCAGCTATTACGCATGCCCCTCCTCTGTGAAGGGCTGAAGACAAGTTATATGTAGAGGCATTATAAACTGCAGGCTGCCTTGGTGGCTAGCTTGTTGAAATCAGTGAGAAAGAATTTAAACTCAGTTTCTAAGATTTTCAAAAATGGTGTAATACCCAATAACTGGTTTATGTGAACGTTTTTCTAGTGAGTCATTTGGCATTATATAGGCACAGACTCCCTCTCACTTGCAGGTGTAGGCCCCGGCTCTTGCATTTGCTGCTCTGGAAAGCGTATCACTGTACTCTCCTGAGTCCAGCTGAAAATATTCATTCATTTGCAAAAATGGTTTTTGAGCATCTACTGCGCCAGACTGTTACGGGTTGAATTGTTCCCCCTATGCTGACGTCTTAGCCCCTGTTATCTGGGAGTGTGAACTTATTTGAAAATAGAGTCTTTGCAAACATAGTCAAGTTAAGATGAGGTCACACTGGAGTCAGGCAAGCCCTACTCCAATATGACTGGTGTCCTTATAAGAAGAAAAGAAGAGACCCAGACCCAGACACAGAGAGAAGGGTACTTGCTGTGTGACGGTGGAGGTGGAACTTGGAGCGCTGGTGCCATAGCCAAGGAAGGCCCAGGGCCACTGGAAGCTGGCAGAGGCAAGGAGGGATCCTCTCCTAGAGGCTTTGGATGGGCATGACCCTGTAAGACCTTGATACTGGATTTTGGATGTCCAGCCTCCAGAACTGGGAGAATACATTTCTGGGGTTTCGTTTGTTTGGTTTTTTTCCCTTCTTCTCTTCCCCTCCCCTCCTCCTCCTCCTTCTTCTTCTTCTTTTGAGAGAAAAGTGGGGTGGGGAGAAGCTGACGGGGAAAGTGGGGGGGGGGGGAGAGAATCTTAAGCAGGCTGCACGCCCAGCAGAGAACCTGACACAGGGCTCAATCTCACAACCCTGGGATCATGACCTGAGCTTAAATCAAGAATTGGTTGCTTAACCGATTGAGCCACCCAGGCGCCCACAAATTTCTGTTGTTTTAAGCCACTTACTTTGTGGTACTTTGTTATGGCAGCCCTAGGAAACTGATGCATTGGCATACTGGGGATCTGGAGGAGAATAAGACAGATAGCCTGCTCTCATAGAACTTACGTTCTAATGAAGGAGGCATGACCATAAACATGGATGAATAAATATGAAAATGGCAGGTTCAGGTACTGAAGGGATTAAACAGGGTCACGAGATATTTCAGTTCTTTCTTTAAAAAAAATTTTTTTTAACGTTTATTCATTTTTGAGACAGAGCATGAGCGGGGAAGAGAGAGAGAGACACAGAATTTGAAGCAGGCTCCAGGCTCCAAGCGGTCAGCACAGAGCCTGATGCGGGGCTTGAACTCACGAACCGTGAGATCATGACCTGAGCTGAAGTCGGACGCTCAACCGACTGAGCCACCCAGGCACCCCATGAGATATTTCAGTTCTTTCTTGAAAGAAGAGAAGCCCATGGAGGGGGAGGTGGCTGGACCCAGATCATATAGGGACTTGGGATGGGAAAAGTGATTGACATGGAGCTGGGGTGGCTGTAGACAGACTTAACTGGGGTGTTTAAATGGATGGGTGGCTTGGAAAAGAATGGTGGTGATGGAGATAAGCAAAATGAGCAGATTCAACATATCTTGTGAATGGTAGAACCAAAGGATCTTGCTGGTGGATTGGCTATGGAGTTGTGAGAGAGAGAGGAATCGAGGATGAACCTAGGTTTTTGGTTTAAGCCAAAACATTTATTTTTGGGTGGATGGTGAGGTCATTTATTGAAATGGAGAAGATTAGGGAAGGCACGTGTCGGACGTGAGAGGGAGCGAATCCAGGGCTCTGTTGACTTTGAGATGCTTGTTAAACATCTTTGTGGAGATACAGGCATGTGTGTTCAGTGGCAAAAGGACCCCCAATCCATGGTCTTTCTCCTCGTCTGGTGAAAAGAGATCGTTCCAAATCCCAAGGTCTCTAGAGACACTGGAGAGGGTTTCTTCCTATTGGAAGCATTTTCTTTCTCCAGAGTTACAGCTGGGCATACGTACCCTGGAGGCTCTGAATAACCACATCTGCTAGGAAACTTGCTAAGTAGCACAGAAGTTTTCAAACTACTTCACAAAGTATATTGTACTTCAAAAGCTTCCTGCAGCGTCTTCAGAGCTGTGTCTAGCTTCATCAGCAGAGTTAGGTCTCTTGGGACTTCTAGGATAAACTGGATGGAGGGGTGGGGAGAAGCTGCAGGTGACCCTGGACAGAATTCCCGGGACTCCAGGCTCCAAGCTGCTTGGCTAATTAAGAAAGCAGAAGAAACCTTTTGCTTTGCACAGACCCACTTCCTGCACAAAGAGCTTGGGGGGGCGGGGGGCGGGGTGGCGGTTGGTGGGGAGAAAAGCCTAAAATGCCTGCACTCTGGGCAGGCCAAGCCTCACGGAAGGGTGCTGACTCAGAAATAGCAGCTGCTTGCCCTGGGAGCCGGCAGTTGTTGGCACAATCAAAGATCAATTAAAACACGCCATTCTGGTTTGCGCCCCCACACCAATCCCACACCTTGCTCTCTCTTTCAGCTTCCTCCAAAGACTTCTCTGCTGCCTAATTAACTTGGAGCCCAGTGGCCTGAGAAGGAGGCAGGCTGCACAGGAGGGAGGAGCACTGCGCCAGGAGCCTAAGACCCAGGGCTCGTCCTGGCTCCCCCAGGATTCTTCCTGGGGCTGTCAGTGAGTCACTGAACTCCCCGGGCCTGCGGGCCCCCAACTCTGAAACAGATAACTCTGGTCCACCTTGTGTCCTGTGCATCCAGGACTCATCCTGAGAGTGAAGAGGGAAAGCACGGCCAGACTCTGTAAAACCGTAAGCTCCTTTCCAAGTTTAATGGTTTCTCGGATATAGAGCATAAATAGTGGGACAATGCATATATTTTTACCCCATCTTAGAAGTAATCCTAGAAGAAAATAAGAAATCCTCCTTCTCCTGTTGCAAAGTAGTTTAGGGGGGCAGAAATTAGCAGTCCCGAAACTCCTAAGGTTTCTTGCAGCTGATATGACCTTTCCCTGGCCCCAGGGACCCACAGAGGGGGCCAGAGAGTGGCTGCAAGAGAGGGTTCCTGGATCTTCTAAGGGAGGGTTGCCAGATGGAGCAAATAAAAATATGCGACGTCCAGTTAAATTTGAATTTCAGATAAACAGCAAATAATTTCTGGTATAAGTATGTTCCAAATATTGCATGGGATATACTTAAATACTAAAATATTTTTCATTGCTTATCTGAAATTGAAATTTTACCAGGTGTTCTGTCTTTTACTGGGCAAGTCTACAGGATGCCTGGGCATCAAACAGAGGATTCATCAGGCCTAGGAAGCCACTTGGATCACGAACATGCCTCACTCATGCCTCCCGGAGAGAGCCTGCCTTCAGGGTCAGGGCTTCTTACCCTTAAGCAATTTGGATGAAGGAAATGGTCTGTCTTTACTAACTCAATCCATCTGTTTGAGGGCTCCCTGTGTGCAAAAGGACATTGTCTAAATATGCAAGGCTTGTAGATCTAGTCACCAGGAACTCAAAGCTCAGAGATGTTAAAGGGAGAATGGGAGACCAGGCTCAACGGAGAAACCAAGTAACAGGTTAGGAGGCTGTTAGCTGGGAAGGAGGACCAAGGAGAAGGCAAGGTAGGAGCCCCTCCCCATCCCCCAGGACAGCCACTTTCCCCACTGACTGGACATTGGGGCCCATGTTTGTCATATCTTTAGGCAACTCTTCCTTGCAAGGTCCACGCACTGGAGTCGGTAATGGGCTTTGGACACAAGCTCTTCTGTGAGGTGAGGGGAAGGAGAGAGAGAGAGCATTACCTCAGGCAAATGTCTCACCTGAGAACAGCAAATTTGAGATTCTCAGCTGTGGCTTGTCATTAGCAACACCAGAAGTGCACACAAAGGAAAAAACAAAGAAAACTGGCCATTGACCTTGCCATATCCCAGACTCAGAGGACACTTGTCTGGGCCCAGAATCTCCTTCCTTCCCTTTCTTCCTGCTCTTCCTTATTATTTCTTGACCAACCACCACACAGAGGTCCCTTAGCTGACTCACAGGAGAATCAGCCAGAGTCCCACAAATAGGATGCTTACAATCAGAGGTAAGAAACTTAAGAAGGGAAAAAAATTGAGGACTGAGAAATCATGCCCCACTGAGGAATCCAGGAAGGCTCCCTGGAGGAACTAGCATTTTGTTCCGAGTCCTGAAGTACACATGGGATTTAGCATGTAAAAATAGGGGAGAAAAAGGGCACACCTGGACAGAGGAAAGAGGGTGAGGCAAAGTACAGAAGGGGAGAAGCCCAGAGCACACGAAGAAAGTGATGGTCAGGATGATTTCAGACCATTCTGAGGTTGGTTTCAGGATTCAAACCAGGGACTCAAGGGAATGCGAAGTTTGCATCATCCTGGGATGCTCAGAGAAACATTCTGACCCACTTGTTTACCTGTTTCTCTTTCCCCTCTCTTGAACACATCTTTTTCTGTTGGAGGCTCATTTATAACTTCGGCAACCTCCTTCAGAGGGAGCAGGTGTTTCTCTGGGATAAAACACCTTGGGAAGCAGAATGTACAAGAGGGGAAAAAAAGCATGTCACAGCATAGCCAGGCAGAGAGAAGCCTGGGTCAAGACAAGGGCAGAGGGAGGAGGACGCCAATTGGTGTGAGGTGACAAGGCAGCAAAAGAGAGTAATTCCCTTCTCATCCCCGGCTTCTGAAAATACGGATTGACATTACCCTCCTTCAGCCCCACTATGCAAGATTCTATGATTAGAATGCCTTTCTTTGAGTCTTGACACCTCCTCCTTCGAGATGTCCCTTTTAAAATGCTCACATCCTTAGAAAGGACTGTGTACCTTAGCTTCCTCAGAATGCACAGCCTGGGGTAATTGCATAAGTATATCGGCTTTGTTAGGGGGTGCATCCCAAAGAGCAAAGTAAGGAAAAGGGGTGTGAGGATGAGGGAGAGCCAATAGAAAGGCATGTTCCAAGTGGCCCCAACTTGTTGCAAATTACAACTGCTCATTTTGTGAGACCATCTTCTGAGAGGTCACATGACAACCACATACAACATTCCTTCTCAGTCTGGAGGAGAAACTTTCTCCTCATGGAGACATTTGGCCCACGGGGCATGTATTCCTCCACTCCTCTCCTCCCTATTGTACATGCGTGAACATCAGGCATCGTATGTGTCAGGATCAACAGGGAAGCCCCGTGAGTAGTGGCAAATGGAATGGCGTTGAGCGGAGGCACTGAGGGGTCAGGCCCAGGTGAACGTTGTTGGGGCCCACACAGAACTGGTCACTGCAGTGAAGACTGGGGCTGAAACGCATGGCCTTCGGAGAGGCTGAAGCATTTCTGGGGATGCCTAAGAAGTATCTGGTTCAGGGACAGTCCTGCACCTTATTATTGAGCAGCTCCCACCTAGGTTTCCAGTTACCTTTTTAGCAGATTCCTGCTGGCAGGGGCAGACTGCTGAGAGCAGGAGCCAGACACAGACTGGACCTGGCTGCTGGGGGGAGGTGCTGGGGGCAGGATGGGCAGCAGGCAAGCTCTGACCCAGGTTGGGGTGTGGCTGGGATGCGAATTACCCTGAGAACCCAGTTTGGGCTGCTGGCCTATGACTGGGAGGCCCCCAGAGGGCCTCTGCAAACAAATACAACTTCTGAAACAAAGACAAAGCATTAAAGAGACTCCTGAGGCCCCGACATTATTAATGGCCTATTCTAGGGAGGGAAATCAATAGCTGTTTAGAAAGGCTTTGGGGGAAGAAACTAGTTCTGATGAAGAAAAAGGCAAAGCGAATACCTGCTTTCCATGGGGATGACAGGGTGCGTTAGGGATTTCCCCCAGATTGACAACATTTCTATAAACTTTTGACTGACACCTGCCAGGAAGGAGGGTCTGTGTGTGTGAGTAGCAATTAATGACTAGATTGATTTCTTAATCTGATTTTCCTTTACCTATTCAGAGATTCCAATTCCAAAAGAGAAAATACATAGTTTCTAAAATACATTAGGACCTTCTTTCCCAAAGCACGCAGGAAATGAAAAAGGCTTTTAAAGCTCTGGAGGACACATTTGAAATGCTGTGTGCTTTCCGTTTGGCAGTGAAAGTGAAAACAAGCCCAGATTCCATTTGAACGGTACGGTGTTTATCTAATACTTTTCCCTAGGAGCTCCAAGGGAAATAGGTGGTCAGCATTATTAGCGCAGTTTGGCAGCTAGAGAAGCAAAGCATGTGATGAGGGAACGGTTTGTGCAAGAGAAAAGTGACGGCATTAGGCATGCCTGTTCTCCACTTTCTGTCTTCTCCATTAGTTGCTGTTTCAGACTAGAAGTTATTGTAAAGACCCTTGATTAAGCACCTCATAAAGTGTGGGAAAGATCACGGGGCAGGGGGTGCGATGCATTTCTTCGTGGTCTGAAACTTTGTTCGCCTCCTGTGTGCCTCTATGCTGCTCTCTGGCTGACAGGCCGGTTCTCCACTAACCCGGTGAGGGCTCTCCTCGGCCTCCCCATGCCTTCATCCAGAATCAGGATGCTGGCATTCACCCCGGTGACCTAGTGTGGCTTGTATCATGACCTCATGATACTTGAGTTCAATTCCCCTGGTAAGGGCCTGCAATGTGCTATCCTGAGCAGGGCACCGAGTGGCCACATGAGGGCTGCACTTGGCAGAGGCAGAAAAGAGAACCATTTGGTGCTGACTCCAGTGACCGTGGCCTCTGAGGTATGGTAGGGCTGCGAGGGAAGCAGGCATTCGCTACCAGAGGCCTGGGCACAGGGAAAGGCAATACGGTGGACTGTTGTCCCAGCTTTGGTTCAAACCGCAGCCCTGTCATAGTTGTTGTCGTGTTGGTCTTGGGGAGTGAGTCATTTAACCTCCCTTGGGCTTCCTTATCTGTAAAATAAAGCTAGTGATCTCTACCTCAGAGTGAGAGGGTTACATTGTATAGTAATATTCCCACATATTCCCACCACGGGGGAGACATTCAATAATTCTGGTCATTGTTATGCCTGGTTTAGTTCTGAGCGTTTCCAGGTGATCCTGTTTCCTTAGACTGGAAGCTGTGCTTCCCTGGTTCCCTTTGTCACTCCTGTTTAGGCTTGTATCTCTTAGGGAGGTCCGCAGGTGGAAAATTACAGGCATTCTGGAGCACGCCTCACATCACACGCACTGTTCCCACAGGAAAATCAGGAAGCTTCCAGACTGCAGGGCCCAGGCCCCCCATCTGCAGGGTGGGGTGGGGTGGTGTTTGAACACACTTGTTTTTCTCTGCAGGTTTCTTTGGAAATCTGAAAGGGCAGAGCCTGTTGCTAATGAGACAGTGTTTTCCATCTCTGTCTACTCCATCAGATGTGGTCTGTTAGGTTGGGGTGGGGGAAGGGGATCAGATCTCCAGGGACTCAGGATCTGCTCCCAGATTTCCTAAGTGGCCAGGAGCAATTCCTTAAGGGTAAAACAACAACAACAACAAAAAAATGGTCAGGGGGAAAAAACCCAACATGGTTCAACGACACCCTCCCTCCTTCTGCCATTCCTCCCCTCTGCTCCAGCAGCTGCTGTTCAGATGCCAGTACGACTGACCTTGACGCTGACAGACAAGCCCCACCTCCTCTCCCACAACCCCTTTCCATGGGACTGCCTTCATTACGCTATCTGTGCCCTTGCACGGGCCACACACAGCCCTGTGAGTGGGCACAACACATATCACAGACGTGTGCAATTTGTGCAGGAGGAGGTTGTGAGTATCTTGGTCTTGCGCTGGTGTTGTGGAGGTTATCTATGGGCTTTTTTATTTTGGCAGAGGTTACATGAGGCTGAACCATGTCCTGTCCCCCCGCCCCCCTCACATTCATATGTTGAAGTCCTAACTCCAGTACCTCAGAATGTGACTGTATTTGGAAGTAAGACCTTGAAAGAGGTCATTAAGGGAAAATGAGGTCATATGAATGCGCCCTAATCCCATATGACTGGTGTCCGCATAAGAAGAGGAAATTTAGACACAACGGGTACAGAAGAAAGACACAGGGAGAGGGTGGCTATCCACAAGCCAAGGAAATAGGACTCAGTAGTAACCAGCCGTGGCGACACCTCAATTGTAGACTTGTAGCCTCCAGAACTGTGAGAAGATTAATTTCTGTTTTTTAAGCCACCCAGTCCATGGTTCTTGGTTAGGCTTGCCATTCATGTGCACAGTTATTTTTGCGGTCTGTTGTTTTCAATTTTTTTTTTTCAATGTTCATTTAATTTTCAGAGACAGAGAATGCGTGGGGGAGGGGCAGAGAGAGAGGGAGACACAGAATCCAAAGCAGGCTCCAGGCTCGGGGCTGTCAGCACAGAGCCAGACACGAGACTCGAACCCACGAACCATGAGATCGTGACCTGAGCCGAAATCAGTCGCTGAACTAACTGAGCCACCCAGGCGTCCCTGGTCCGTTGTTTTTAATAGGCAATCTCTCTTTTCCTTGAGTTTGAGGGATATGTTTAAAGGGAGCCTGTTTTATTGATGAGTAAGGTGTATTAGAAACCACCTCATGAAGCTCTTGGCAGATTCAGAGAAGGACAGAATGCAAGCCTGTGCTTGCCAGTGTTGGTCCAGTCATGCTGCAGACCCTAGGCTATAGAGATAATCAGAGAAGATGGATCTCTTTGTACTGGCACGAAAGGTTGTGAGTTTATGAGATTTGTCCTGCCAGGAAGAATGAACAATTATGAGAGCAAGTTCTTCATCTTAAAAATTGATTTATAAGCATCATTAGAGAACTCGATATTTGTTTCACTTAAAACGCTTTTTTAAAAATTTATTTAACAAGAAATATGTTTCTGCCAGTTGTAATTCTAGTTAACCTAATACAGTGTGTTCTGGGATTCAGTTTTTCCTTCAATTGTTGATAATTTGATAAACCTTTATTACATCTGTAGTTTTTTCTGGGGCCAGAAGATTCCAGAATTTTTTATAATAATAACTTTCTTTTGAACAGCACTTTCAAAGAAGTCTTATAATACTGTGAGGCAGTACATGTATCATTGCTAATAACTAGGATTTGTGTAGTATTTTATCTTTTACAAAGCACATTCATATACACCATCTTGTTTAATTGCCATGGATAAACCAAGTGCTCGGCTGACAGTGCTGGTTGACTGTTCCGGGTGTGAAGCCGAAGGGAATTTACATGCCCTAAATGTCAGGTTTAGAGCCATTCCTTCGCCAAACAGGAGTCCATTGCTTCTCAGAGTGAATGGGAATGTAGACTCCTCACCCATGAGAATTGGATGGGAGGGTGCCTAATTCAAACCACCCTGCACCTAAGCCGGTTTCCTGCTACTCCCCAGCTGCAATAATTTCTTAGGTCTGATTTTTCCTTGGGTAGGTTTCAGAGGTTCTAACCACCCATCCTGCATCCTTCAGCCTCCCTCTCCCCCAGGCCTGGTCTGCAAACCTGGAGTGGCCTTCAAAATGCCAACCCATTAAGTGTCAAATTCCAACCTGGGGTCATTGAGGAGCGAGGGACAGGAAAAACTTGGCTGGGTCGGGCCTGTTACTGAAGTTTACCATTCTGTTGATATCTCAGAAGTGGGATAAGTATCGATAATAACTATCGATAGGATGTGCTTTAGAAAATTTTCGGTCCCCAATTTTTCAGGATGGTGGAATATAACAGTTACTCATGTCAGCTGCTAAATATTCTTTATCCATATAAATCTTTCCCGTCACTGTTTTTTCTATAGTCTTTAGGTTCTCTAAAGGTGTTAGTTGGATAGTGATAATGGAACATGCTCTAAAATCCAGAAAGCTGCCACTCCCAGGACCTGGCCCCCAACCCAGGTCTGACATCCCAAGTCCCTCCCTCTCCTCATCCGCGCTCCAGACTCTCAACAGCTTCTTTGTTTGGCGGAAGGCTTTCTTAAAACTGCAGGTTGAGCTGCTAGTTCCTGACACAGACAAACAGCAGGCTGTGCACAATTCTTCCCGGGCAATTCACTCACAGTGAAGAGTGATCTTTTTTGAGGCTCGAGAATATCAATATGCGGCTGCTTTGCTAAAATGCTTTCTGTCTCTCACAGTCAGAGAAATCTGCTTGCCTTGAGCTAGCCTCCAGTTTCTTGTTAAGAGCTAATTTTAGAGCTAATTTAGGTTCCATTAGTATATGGTTCTGTTGCAAATCTGACATTAACATCGGCGGCTCGATGAGTAACAAAGGGAGGGAAAGCCTTTTACCCTAACTGCAGCAAGGCAGGCACATATGGTGCCATTTTTCAAGGAACAGATTTTTGTCTTTCATGCCATTTCAGAGCTGTTTCCCTCTGAAATTACCAGCTCTAATTTAATGCAGAACATGTCTGGATGTCACTGCGGAGATCTAGTTAAACAGAGAGGGCTGGCAGGTCCCACAAATTTGCAAAAGCGGTGTTCATTTGTGCAGTATAATGCTTCGCAAGCCCATGCTCACGGACTGGGGATTGGTCACCAGCAAGCGTGGGGCTCCGCTCGTAGCAGGAGAGCCGGTTAGTGATTCTGTTTCTAAGACTGGGGCTCTGTTTTCACAGACCTTAGTGAGGGGAGGTTAGGGCATTTCCCATTTCACCCTCAGGGCCAGCTGATGCTCTTCTGTGCCCACGTGCTTGGGCCCACATGGCTGTAACTTAGATCCTTGAGTCCATCTGTGGTCGTGGTGGGGGAGACATGAGACATGCTTGCTAATTTGAACTCTGCTGGTAGCCAGCTGGATGTGTTTCCTGAGCCTCACTTGTAAAAGGTGGGAATCTGAGATTCTCTGATAGCTAAGCTCAATGCCCTGTAATAGTAATTTGCATTTATCTTACTTAACACATTTTTCTGAGAACTTTCATGTTTGTTATGTCCTGTGATCATCACAACATCCTGTGAGGCAGGCATTCCTATCTTATAATTGGGGAATTCTGACTCAGAGAGGCAAGGAAACTTGCCCAAGATCACACAGCTGCTAAGAGGGAGAGTTGAAACTTGAACCCAGTTGGCTTCACTCCCAGTTCAAAGCTCTCCGAAGTCAACAGACTAAAAATCAGAAAGTAAGTTTGAACACCATATCTTATCATCAGGGGCCACCTTAACAGATACCAATGCCCAACACACCTGCAGTATTCAGACTTAAGATGACACAATGACTTGGGAAATTATATTCTTGCGTTGGGACATGCAGACTCATGAATGAGCACCCCCGAAGGGGCTGAAGTATCAGAGGAAAAGCATTGGAGCTGGTTCTAGTCTTAGCTCTGTCTCAAGTTGCTGTGTGACCTTAAAGAAGTCAATTGGCCTCTCTGAGCCTTAGCTCCTGAATGAGACAGGTGGATAAGCTGCTTCTACTCCTTTGGATAGGTCTGTGGTTCTGTGACAACAGGTTCAATGCCAAAACCGAAGAACACAGCAGCAGGTATAAGACTTTTGGTCAGGACACCGCCTCTATGTCCAAGACATTCAGATTGAAAAAACTGCTCTAGGCAGTTAAGAAGTGAAGCTGATATAAAGAGTGACCAGAGCAGATTGCTTCCGTGAGTGACGAAGCAAATGCTAAAAACAGTGGTTGCACTCAAATCCTCCACGAGAGACAAGTTAACAGGGAGAGGCAGGCACAGTATAGGGCAATAGGGAGTGATGGGGACTATACTCAATTGGCAAGCACTGCCTGACTATACAGGACAGTGACCACGCTGTTCCAGGCAAATGTTGCCAGGCAGGAACGTAGATGTAGTGCAAACAGTATTCCAACCTTTCAAGAGAACTGGAGATCTGAATATTCATGTGAGATACCCTAATTTTTAAACATTGGAAACAAATCCAAAGACTTAAAAACCTTTTCATGCCAAACAAAATGTGTCTGCTAGCCATATGCTGCCCAAGAGCTCCAGCTTGCTAATTCTGTGCTAACATCTTCTGAGTTAGTTTGTGTCTATCTTTGCCTTAAACAATTCCAGAGGCCCTGTTTCCTGGCCTTCCTTGGGAGCATGCTGCAGAAGTGACCTGCTGGTGCCATTTCAAGTCAACAATACATTGCATCACACAGATCTCATTTTCCTGGCCACAGCCTTTGAGGCCGGACCCCTGACCGGGGCCAGCATGCACGACTGGTTCCCACTTTGCTGGCCTGAAAATCACCTTCTCCAGAGAGATAAACAACAGTGAAAAGAGGAAAAGAGTGATTTGGCCTTGCTAGTGGAATAAAACGGATGAAGTTAGTTTTTTCTTGCCGTCCTTTCTCCTCTATTGGATCACATAACCACTTTTATTGTTAATTTAGGTACAAATTAATTGCTGTACAAATGAACGAAACACAGATGAATGACCTCACCATTACTTGAAGTTTAACTGGCAATTACTCGGCTTTGTAATCTAATATAGCACGTATTAGTGCGGCTGTGGGGTGTCCTCTGGCCCAATGCACTGCTAATGGGAAGAGTGGATGTCCCTGGAGATTCCCTGAGACCCTAAGCAAACCTGCCAGGAAGGTGTTGCGGACCCCAGAGCCTCCATGATTGCCTATCTCCTCTCTCCAAGTGCAGTTGAATAAAGATTAGTAGAGGATTCGACAGTATTTTCATGTACTGTTTTTCCCTCCGAAGGATTTCTTATTATACTTTGTTATCTGTACTTACTTTTTCCTTTTCTTAGCCGCATGTAAAAAGTCATAGAGGGTCCTTTAGAGAGGCTCTTGTCCAGGCCACACCCACAGACCCCCAGCCTGGGTGTGAGAGCCCTCCTACGTGCTCGCGCTCGCACAATCCCGATCCTGGCCCCATGAGGTTCTGATCACACTGGGCTGGAACTCTCCAGTTATTTGGCCAAGCCTCCCCTGAAAGGACAGTAAGCATCTTAGAAGTAGGAACAGCATCTACCCCCTCTTAAAACCCGGGGCTCAGGGCACCTGGTACTGGTATCTCATAGTGATGTTCAGAAATGAAACAAAGTAACTGCTGGGCCCCCCACTTTATCTGTCTGGGCACCTCCTCGGTGTATCCTCTTTACGGGTAAACCACACAAGTAATTTCCTCCATTGTATCAGAGGCTTTTGTGATTTCCTGCCTAATTTTGTCATCTTCCATGTAATAGTGGAAGTGAAAATATCCTTCTAGAAATACTGCCTTGGTTTCCATTTGCCAAATCAATCTCATCCCCCCCAATAAGTAAAATGTATCTACTCTTTGATCAAATGAAAAGATATCGTGTGAATAATGGGATTGTACTGTACACATTTTTTTTCAACACAGGAAGAAAGTCCCTTAGTGGACAGCAGTCAATACCAGACTCTAAATTAAACCTAATAAATATTTTTTCCTTGCCCTTGAGATTGTTGCACTGGAAGCCGTTTTCAAGTTTTTATGTTGAAGATGTTAGATTCTCATTGTAAAGAATTTAAGGTAAAGTGTTCCATTACTAGTTTTCTCTAAACACTACAGCCATTTGAGAGCTTGTTTAGAATTCAGAGAATTTCTGAGTCATTTGCAGGAAATTTTCTTAGTCTGCATACTTTACATTCCAATAAAAGAGCCCTTACTTTTAATCAAGAGTGGTTTAAAGCATCAATTGTAAGCCAATCATAATGACTTTCTTGTAGTTGTTCTTGGTTTCCTTACGGAGGTTAGCTGCATGAGTGTTCAGTGGACTTTTTTGGTTTTGAAATCTTGTACTCTACACAGAGCCTAGTGCAGTGCCTTACATTTGATCAGTGTTTGTTGGATGACTGAGTGGCTGAATAAATAGATGAATGTCTTTCATTTATTCTGGAGAGTTCTTCCTTTGATGATGCTGACAGAATTCGTAGATTTAGGCTAATAGAATATGAAAGATGAAATAATGCAGAAATATCTGATTTGGTTTAGCTTTATTTATTTTGTTATTTTTTTTTTTAATTTTCAGATTTAGAAAGTGAGGTTCAGAGAATTCCAAGATCACCTGGAGCCTAAAGGGGGAATTTCAGAAAATTGTACCAAATATGAATCTTAAGGTAAATGTGAGTTTCCATGGCAGCTTAACATGGGCTTTTCTATTACTTTCTGTGGGTTTTGTGTGTGTGTGTTTTGTTTCTGTTTGTTTTTGTTTTTTACATTTGTGCAATTCTCATAAACTAACTGGGATCAGATGTATATGAAATGATTAGTTCATCAAAGCTCTTAAATACTTCTTGGGTGCCTGGGTGGCTCAGTAGGCTAAGTGTCTGACTTCGGCTCAGGTCATGATCTCAGAGTTTGTGGGTTTGGGCCTTGTGTCAGGCTCTGTGCTGACAGCTCAGAGCCTGGAGCCTGCTTCGGATTCTGTGTCTCCCCCTCTCTCTGCCCCTCCTCTGCTCACACTCTGTCTCTGTCTCTCTCTCAAAAATAAATGAACATTAAAAAAAATTAAAAAAAATTTTTTAACATTTATTTATTTTTGAGACAGAGAGAGAGCATGAACGAGGAGGGTCAGAGAAAGAGGGAGACACAGAATCTGAAACAGGTTCCAGGCTCCGAGCTGTCAGCACAGAGCCCAACGCGGGGCTCGAACCCACGGACCGCGAGATCATGACCCGAGCCGAAGTCAGACGCTTAACCGACTGAGGCACCCAGGCGCCCCAAATCATTTATATTTTATTTGTTGCTACATCATAGTAATAGTTTTGCCAAATACTTGTACGAGGGTAGAGCAAACTACGTTAGTTATTGAACCTCTAGGCACTCAGGGATTAGCTGGCTCCTCAAAATAATTACCTCTGCTCTCAGATCAGGGAATTCCCACATTAAACTGCACAATGTAAACATATTGAATGGATCAGAGCCAAGTAATGCATCATCTTAAGTAGACTCTGGCCTCAGGTTGAAGTCAGACTTTACTGATGACGTTAACACATCCAGAGAAACAAGGCGTTGGTCACAAGAAGACATGGTTGCCAGTGGAAGCAGTAGCCACACCCGCTGGAAGGGTGCTACCGGAGCTCTTTAAAGCACCCTTCCAGTCCTGCCCAGGGAAAATATGTACTGACCTAGAGCCTCAGTCTCAAGTCCCGGTGGAACGACTTCTGTTTCACTCCAAGCCCAGCTGAGTATCCTTAGTGCCAGCAGAGAGCAGCCAGACGTACCAGTTGTTAGATTTTATTGCAGATGAATGTCCTAGCTTTAGATCATATAACCATCTTAAGAGCTTGGGTGAGGTGAGACCAGCCCCAAGCAATGGCTGATAGCCTCTGAGCCTGGCCCGGAAGCCTGTGAGTAGTCTTGGGAAAGTTACCCTGCTGGCTCTCACATCTTTCTGTATCGTCACGAGCCATGCTTCCTCAACCTCAGCACGACTGACGTTTGGGGTCCAATAATTCTTTGTTGTGGAGGGCTGTTCTGTGCATTGTAGGATGTTGACCAACATTCCTGGTAACCACCTACTAGATGCCAGTGGCATCCCACCCCCTCTCCCATCCCTCAGCTGGGACAACCAAAGTTGTCTCCAGACATTGTCAAATACTCCTAGGGGGCGCTCCCCTAACCCCCAAACTGAGGACCCCTAGTGCAAACCATTCAAATGAAAGGTCTATAAGATGCAACCACATGAGGTTCTTCTTCAAAGAGGAACTCATTCCTGAATGTGCGATACGTTCAATTTATATACAGTGTTGCCTTTATCCAAAGGATGTTAGAATTCTTGAAAAATCAATTTCAAGGAGCTTGTGGTTAATTTAGAAATATAGTCATGCTCTACTTCCCTATAATGTAAAAGGAAATAGGGATTCTGGCAGTTGAGTGAACTGAAACTTTCTTTTGATGACTTGGCGATTCAAGGGTCATCCTTCTGAACATCAGTTGTTCCTACTGTAAAAGTGTAAATAGGGATGGATTGTGCTGGTCAGGGGAGTCCCTGGAAGCTGGTCTGTTGTTTTAAAAAATAAATCCTCGGGGCGCCCGGGTGGCTCAGTTAGTTAAGCATCCAACTTTGGCTCAGGTCATGATCTCACCATCTGTGAGTTTGGGCCCTACGTTGGGCTCTGTGCTGACAGCTCAGAGCCTGGAGCCTGCTTCGGATTGTGTGTCTCCCCCTCTCTCTCTGTTCCGCCCCCACTCATACTCTGTCTCTCTCTGTCTTTCAAAAATAAATAAACATGAAAGAAAGAAAGAAAGAAAGAAAGAAAGAAAGAAAGAAAGAAAGAA
>NW_024412403.1:73718640-73741124 GCF_014898765.1 Herpailurus yagouaroundi | reverse complement strand
GAAAGAAAGAAAGAAAGAAAGAAAGAAAGAAAGAAAGAAAGAAAGAAAGAAAGAAAGAAATCCTTGACTTATTTTCAATTCTTTATTATATACCTCTTCCTGCTAAAAATAGTCCAAAAAGTTATTCCAGTTACTGGAAAAATTCAGTTAGTTCTGTGCTGGTAAATTGAGGATTTTTGCTCAAATGGCTCCAACTTTTTCTAAACAGTTCTTCCATCAAAAATTCCTTCATTTGAGGAGAGCATTCCCACCATAGTCAAACCCCTTAGCAGTATACAGTGCATCACTGCTCCTACTTACAAATTTCCACCTGGTTCTGTTCAGGGGCAAAGTTTTCCATCTTGGCCTCCTCCCTACTCCTGGCCCCTAAGGTCACCATTTGCAGTTCCAGGCCAGCCCAGTTCCTGGCCCCTAAGGTCACCATTTGCTGTTCCAGGCCAGCCCAGTTCCTGGCCCCTAAGGTCACCATTTGCTGTTCCAGGCCAGCCCAGTTCCTGGGCTGTTCCAACCCCAGCACTGATGGTTGGGGAGGGAGATCCACGCTGAGCCCCACATTGCGTGCCCTCCCATCTGCTCCCTTCTTCCTCCACCCTCTTCCCCACTTCAAGGACTCAGGTGTCCTCACTCCTCTTGTCTGGGCCCAGCTGTCTCTTCCTGCTTCCCCAACCCAGTTTTGTCTGGTGTTTGGGAGAGGAAAATCTGGTTCTGCAAGCACACTCTCAGCCTTTGTGTCTGAGCCCTGGCTCTGCGGTTTCTGCGAGTGTGTATTTCTGGTCCGTGTGGACTGGGGATGCCCTTGGGTACCAGTGAGAGAGAAGAGTGAAAGGGAAACACACAAGTTAACTCGGGGAGACAAGACTATGAATTAAAACCTTTTTATCTTGTCTCGTGTCTTACAAACTATGTGAGACAAAAATGAAGACAGAAAGGGGTAATGATCAAGGCAGCCCTGCACAGAAAGCCTCTTCCCTTGAGAGCTGTGTGCTGAGGCTGTGGTGTTTCAGGGTGGCTGGGGCCTTGAACTCCATCCTTTAGTCCTTTAGGACTAGGGAAAAGACGAAAAAAATCCCTGCTCGGCCCTTTAGCGATACTATTAAAACAGAGCTTCTTTTGGGGCCCTGGGATATAAAGGTAGAGTTCGAGACCCTGCAAATCACCCCAATGAGAGGCTTGCTGGGAGGAGGAGTGGTTGCCAGAGCCTACGCATAGGCAGGCTAGCCCACACTCCAGGAGACCCCTCTGATGAGAAAAGAGGAACATCTCCAAGGGCAGCTGCTCTCTACCTTGCCAAGGCCCCCAATGACAAGCAGGAGAGGAGGAGAACCTGGCCTTGCCGGTTATTATAAATGCTTGCCTTAGAAGTGTCATTCTCTCTTTCCCCAGCAGGGTGGGCTGGGTGCTGGCACAGGCACCCAGCAGCTGTGGCTTGCCCTTATGGTGCCCTTATGGTGCCTTTCTGCAGAAGAGCCCCACCCAGGGCACCTGAACTGTGAGCAAAGCACCCCTGGTATTTCAGCCTCCACCCGGCTGAGCAGCCTTTCCTGCTGCAGCCCTGCTCTCAAGGTCACTGCTCCCCCCCAGGGAGAAGTCAGGGCACCAAATATACTAAGCCTACGGGGTGCCAGATACTTCATATATATGTAGAAATATGAATATATACGGATATAGATATATACATATATATGTAATCTCAGGTAATCACTCAACAATTATGTGAAGGAGGCATTTTTGTCCCCATTTTACAAATAAGGTAACTGAGACTTGGAGAGGTTAAGCAACTTGCCCAAAGTCATCCAGGTGGGAAGACTTTGTGAGTCTTCACGGAAAAGGACTGATCTGGAGGCTCTGGGTGGCCGAGTGGTTCACAGTGCTGAGGACATGAGAGATTTCACGTGCCTCCTGAGGCAGAAAGACAGGCAAGGGCTTTGCCTGGGAAGGTTAATTACGGCAGTTCTCAAAGTGAGACAGGAGCAGTCACATAGCATCTCCTGAGAAAAATCAGCACTCTCTTCAGAAATACACATTTTTCCGAGATTAAAGAAATCCCCAATTTGCTTCTCATCTGTAATTTTATTATGATATTCGCAGCAATAAAGTGACTTGAGGCCCAGTCAGAGGCATCAAGAGTTGGGGGCCGGAGAATTCTGGGTCTTCATCTGAATCCAGTCACCTGGGCCGCCTGAGTGATTCAGTTGTTTGGGCATCTGATTCAACTCAGGTCATGATCTCGAAGTTCACGAGTTCGAGCCCCCACTTGGGCTGTGTGCTGACAGCTGAGAGCCTGGAGCCTGCTTCGGATTCTGTCCCCTCTCTCTGCCCCTCCCCAACTCACTCACTGTCTGTCTCTCTTTCTCAGAAATAAACATTAGAATCCAGTGTGTGTGGTTGAAAGGAACCCTGGAGGAGAGGTGGTGGCAGCTGGAAAGAAAAGACCATGCCCCCTGGGTCTGTAGGAAGAACGCTGCAGGGACCCCCAGAGAGAGCTAAAGGTAGTCCATGTGGGGGGGTGGGGGCGGGGAAGGGGGGGAAGGGAGGTGTTCTCTGCAGGAGGCCTCAGGCCTGCAGGGCTGAGTGTGAAGAGCTGTGCTGAGCCCTGCATCCGGTCGGAAGTACGAGTCTGGAGCTCCTGGCTCGGGATGCTGCAGCTGTTCTGGGGATCTGCACAATTAGAATTCTCCTAGCGCTCAGTGCCCACAGGAATCCAGTCACGTGGTAGACGTGGTGCCTGGAGCTGGGGTCAATGAGAGCTCAGTCTGAGAGAAAAAGCGTTCCTTCCCTCTGAGACATATCCTGCTTTGGTTGTGCACTGCTGGGCTTTTGCTCACATTAAACGTAACCACTTGCAGGGAGAGGAGCTTGCGCGTGACCTCTGCTGGGTGTCTGGGTCTAGCCTGGGAGCTCTCAGGGGCATGGGTGGTGAGTGTGGGACAAAGGAAATCACTTTTCCTTCTGAGCAGGGTTTTGTGAGCCTATTGTTTCTATCAGAGGCTCTGTGTCGGTACTTCCTTCTCTTTTAATTCATTTTCCTCTCTACCACAAGGCTGGCTGCTCTCTAAGCATGACGGGATCTGGTTCTCGGATAACTTTAGGGCTACAGCTTTACAGAGACCACTTCTCTCTTATCCTGCCCAACCCTCCTACACCCCCCACCCCCACCCTGCCAAGATCATGTAGCTAATTAAGAGGGCAAAAGTTTCCAATAGCGTCTCCTGAATCAAAACCAAGGCTTTGGTATTTCTGGGTTTGGGGGACTGAAGAAAGACCAGATGCCCTTCTCTTCCACTTCCTCCAAGTGTCTGGGTGGGAATGCATGTCCTAGTCATTTATGCTCCCCTGTATGATCTGAATCTCCCAGATCATTTCCCTTCAACCCAATCTCCCTCTGTGAAATGAGATATCGAACCTAAGGTCTCGCCCACCTTGAGCCTTCCCTGATCCAGCTTGTTGTTTTTACTGCTGAAACCTCCCTCCAGACACAGGACGAACAGCGCTTTGCTGAGGGAGTTCGATGCTTGCCTGTCGTTTTCCACTTTGTTCCGTGCTGCTGCTTTTTGTCCTTCCTAACTAACACCTTCATTGCTGTCAAAAACCTCCTGTCAGAAATCACTACTCTCCCATGTAATGGGCACTAAGGTTCTGTCAGAAATCCATGCTCTGCTATTAGCAATCGCTGTTTTTTCTGTCAGAAATGTCCACTCTCCTTTAAAAAATCACTGTCTGAAGAAAAATCACCACTCTCTTCAGAAATCCTTGTTCTCTTGTCAAAAGTCCACTAACATCCTGTCAGAAATCAACATTTTCTGCCAGAAAATGCCTGTTTTCCTGTCATAAACCATTGCTCTCCTGTCAAAAATCCCTGGTCTCCTGTCAGAAATGTCTGCTCTGCTGATCCCTGTTTCTTGTCAGAAGTCATTACTTTCCCATAGGAAACCATTGCTCGTTGCCTGATGCTTCTCTGCACAGGGTATTCAGAGTTGTTTGTCATGCTTTGACATTGGTAGGTTTCCAGTGACTTCCTTACTGCTGGCTGTTCTCACCTGTTTTGCTGTATCTCTTTAAGCTCAGTGCTGGGGCAGTGGACACAGCACTGGGGAGTCCATAGTCTCTTGTGTCCCTCCTGAGTGATTACAGACAAATCCTTTTTGCTTCCCGGACCTTTTTCTCCTCTCTTTGTTAGGGATGATAATATCACCGACTCTGCCTGCTTCACAATTTAGATCAGTGACGATTCTGACTTTCAGAAAGCTGCTACCTTGATCTCTCTTCCTATAATTTTCACTCACTGTTGTCTCACAGAGCTAGCCTTCCACCCCTACTCCTAAATCCTCGCTTACCCAGCGGAAATGCCCCAGTTCTGTAACATCCAGATTAACCTGTTCAGTTCTTTGTATGGCATGGTTTCCATAACTGTTACCAGCCTAGCCACATACAACAACCCCCCACCCCCCCGCCACCCCCAACATGTTCTAGTTTGTCTGGATTTCCCTCAGGGTGTGATCTGAGCAGCTCAGAGAACAGGATTGTCATCGTCCTCTTTCTAGAGCAGAGTATTAATGTGGCCCAAGATTGCTTGAGCTTTTGTTACATTTACCATGTAGAATCTTCCCAGCCAAAAGCTCCATTTATTTAAATACCTTTTTTTTTTTTTTTTTTTGCTAGTAGAGACTTGTAATTTTCTTTGAATAGATTTTGCATGTCCTCTTAGGTTAATTTCAAAATATTTAATGTTTTGGATTCTTTAGGGAATGAGATGACTTTTTTTTTTATTGCATTTTCTTTTCCAGTCTTCATTACTGGAATCTAGAAATCATATTGATTGAATTTTAATCTTATAATCTGCAATGTTGCTGAACAGATTTGTCATTTCTATTAATGTTCCTAGAATGCTCTGTATCTTTCTTAGAGTCCTACTCATTCTGTCTTACAATGGGGAAAGCTTTGTTTATGGCGAGCTGTAGCAGTGCTCCAAGCTGTGGCATTTTTCTCCTAGGAAACACTCAACATGAGTGACAACACTCTCTTAAGCAGGAGTTTTGCTGACTACATCTGAAAGAGTATATCAAGAAAAGAAAATGAGGATGACGTTATTAGAGGGATAGTCTGTCTTTTTTTTAAGCTCTGTGCCCAATGTGGGGCTTGAACTCACCAATCCAAGATGAGGAGTCACATGCTCTATCGAATGAGCCAGCCAGGCACCCCTAGAGGGATAATCTTTAATTAATTCCGATTTCTATTTTTAAAAGTAAATCATTCGATACCTCTGGTAACTCAACCATTAATAGCAACAAATTGCTTACCACATACTTCACAACTGAGCACTGATCACACCAAAGTGGAGAACACCTGGCCTGACAATTAAAGCAGGATTTTTACTAAATTGTACACTTCTAAAATGGTGAATTTTGAGGTATGTGAATTATACCCTCCCCCCGCCTCCAAAAAAGCCCCACAAAACCTCAGGAGAAATAAAAAAAAACATAGGTTTTGGAGGCAATATATTGAGCTTGTAACCAGTTCTGCCTCTAACAGGCTCTGTGGCCCTGGACAATTACTTGATTTCTCTGAGTCTCAGTTTCATCCTATGTAGAATGGGATTATGAATTGCCTCTCCTTCATTCCACTGATAAAAGAAACTCTCCTCCCGCACCATATGGAGATGTGGGGTGGCCAATCAAAATATCTCTTTTTCCTAGACGTAATGATTGGTGCAGATGTGCTCATGTGATTGAAAGAGGATTAGTCAAGGTCTTGCAGATGGCTGATGTGGAAGTTGACTCAGGGGGCTCTCTCTGAAATTATAAACTGTAAGGCTCATGGGAGCCAGGGCTAGTGGGGGGTCATCTTTTTCATCACGAAAGAAGAACATGCTAGAAAGTAAAGCTAACACAGAGAAGATGGAAGGAGGGAGAGATCCTGGTAACATTGTTTGAGCTACAGTCTAACCAGAGCTAGACAACTCCTGGTATTTTCATTTTGGTGTGCAAATAATTTCCTTTTTTTCTTAAGCTTGTTTGAGTTGGGTTTCTGTCATAAGCTACCCAAAGAGGCCTGACATAGAAATCTATTCTATAAAGCTGTTGTGAGAATTATTTGTGGCAATACACGTAAAGCAGCCAATGCTTGTATGTAACACGTATTCAAAAATCAAAACTTACTGTTGTCATCATCAACACCATGCAATAGACAGGGACAATTCTGTGTTTGCTTTAT
Organism: Herpailurus yagouaroundi; assembly: GCF_014898765.1. NCBI lineage: Eukaryota > Metazoa > Chordata > Mammalia > Carnivora > Felidae > Herpailurus > Herpailurus yagouaroundi. The sequence goes on along the minus strand of NW_024412403.1, from coordinate 73,734,914 downwards.
ACCCTACAGTAGTTAAGACAGTGCTGAGTGTAAAGTGAAATCTCAGTAAACATCCTTATAGACAAATTGATATCTCTCTCTTAATACAGAATTTAAACATGAATTAAATAGCATTTTTCTCTCCTTTCTACTTTCAAGAGATAGAGACAAAGCTACAAAATGGAAAGAATGTTGAACTCGGGTCAAAAGAACAAGGTTCTGTTTCTGACAATGCTCTTTGCATACTGTGTGCCCTCAGGGAGCCAATTCCCTTCTCTGGACCTTCGTTTCTCCATTGGCACTAGATGATCTTAGCCCCTTGTAAGCTCTAACCCTGAGATTCAGGGGTAAAGATAGCAGGGAATTCTTTCAATGCCCCATGGTTTTTGGGGGTTAAAAAATTCAATCTCATGCCCCTTTTGCATCCCTCCCCACAGTTTCCCACAAGGACACATGGTCAAGGATAGTCAGGGTACTTGGGGATGACTACTTGTAAGATTCTGTATCCTCACAGGAAGATGCAAGAAAGTTCAGTACTCCACTTGCTAATGTGGAAGTGTTGCTGAATACATGTCAGAATGATTTTCAGCCACTAGGCCTGAAATACAATGTAATGTCCAGAAACATCAATGGAAAGAATATTTTTCAGTCATCAAGCATTCATTCAGGGCCTTTTAGACACACACTGTGCCAAGTACTAGGGAAACAAAGGGACTGAGTCCCTGTTCTTGAGTCTTACAAGGACTGTTCTTTGAATGTCTTGTTCATCAAGATTTCTCTGGAGTTCAGATGCAAACAGAGATTTTGCTAACCTTTTTGGGTGCCCACTGTGTGCCAGGCACTGGACAGAGTTAGTGTATTTTGTCTTCCCACTTGGTTATAATTTCCTGTACTTGTACCTCTCAGAACCACTGATCTGGCTGAGGCATGGAGACATAATAAGTCTTTGTAAACAATTTCTCACTTCACATCGAGGGCCTGACCCTCACAGCCTCATCCTCTCTCATCCTTGCTGTCTGATCATAAATGAAGCTTCCCTCTGTGGTGGAACCTAGAGCCGCAGCGCATACAGGCATCTAAAGCCCCCACTTTGTAGAAGACATGAGGCACTGATTTTTACTCAAGTATTTGAGTAATCATTTTTATATTAAAAATAAACATAGTGGGGCACCTGGGTGGCTCAGTTGGTTAAGCATCTGACTCTTGATTTCTGCTCAGGTCAGATCTCAGTTTGTGAGATCGAGCGCCACATCGGGCTCTGTGCTGACAGGGTGGAGTCTACTTGGGATTCTCTCTCTCCTTCTCTCTCTTTACTCTCTCCCGCTCATGTGCGTGCACTCTCTTTTTCTCTCTCTCTGTATCTCAAAATTAAAAAAAAAAAAACACTTAAAAAAATAAATAATGATAGATCACAGAATACACTTCAAGATTTGAACAATATTTTATTTTATTTTATTTTATTTTATTTTATTTTATTTTATTTTATTTTAGAGAGAGAGAGCATGAGCAGGGAAGAGGGACAAAGGGAGAGAAAGAGAGAATCCTAAGTAGGCTCCACACTCAGCCCAGAGCCCAAGATGGGGCTTGATCCCACGACCCTGGGATCATGACCTGAGCTGAAGTCAAGAGTCACATGCCTAGCCAGGCATCTGAATCACCCTGGCATCCCTGAGATTTGAACAAATCTAAGATTCATTCATTTTTTTCCGACAAGTATTTTTTTAATGTTTATTATTTATTATTGAGAGAGAGAGAGAGAGAGAGAGAGAGAGAGAGAGAGAGAGATGGAGCACAAGCAGGGGACGGTTAGAGAGAGAAAGAGACACAGAATCTGAAGCAGGCTTCAGGCTCTGAGCTGTCAGCACAGAGCCTGATGTGTGGCTGGAACCCACAAACTGTGAGATCATGACCTGAGCCGAAGTGGGATGCTTAACTGAGCCACCCAGCTGCCCCTTTTCCAACAAATATTTATTGAATGATGACTGTGTGCCAGGCATTGTCCTAGGCCCTGGGGATTGAGCAGTAAATAATTCAGTAAAAAAAAAAAAATTTTTTTTTTTTTTTTTTGGTCATGGGGCTCTCATTCTAGTGAAGTAAACAGACAAAAAACATAGTATTTCAAATGCTGACATGTGCTATAGAGAAAAATAGGGCAAAGAAGGGGACTTCATACACATGTCCAGCTTGCAAAGGATTGCTTTGGATTTCTCCATCTGATTCCTTGGGGATCCTTCTCCTTGCTTCTGCCACAAGGGTCGCTAGGGTGGGGAGTGGGGTTGAAGGTGGGAGTTGGGGATGGGGTGGGAGGTGACCAAGAGACCAGCTAGCCTCAGAGATGCAGCTTGAGCATATCGACCCAAAGAGAGGAGATGCTGAAGGAAGGGAGAAGGTAGCTTGCCCACCCAGAGGTGCTTCATGGCCCAGAACCCACACATTCTGGGCTTGAGCCCTCTTTAGCGGGTTTCTGACCATATTTCTACCTCCTCACTCAATGCAGTCCCTGCTTGTGTTTCTCGGATGCCCAGACAGCTGCCTTGGGGAACCTCCTTCAGCTGATGACCCACCTTCACCCAGGTCTACCCAAGCTCTTTGTCATTCTAGCCGAAGGCAGCCCTGCTCTCTGGCACCATCCCACCTCCTATGGCTACCAAGCTTTACAGTGTGCTGGGTATTCTCCTAGTCACACACAGTGGTGGTTCCTCATGGCCCACTGGAGGGCAGAGGAGATGGCAAACCAGAGAAGGGAGCCCGACAAGCAGCGGGATACAGGGCAGTCTTGCCACATAGGACAGACATGCAAGCCAGTGGTTCTCAAACTTGATGAGAGTCACCTGTGTGCTTGTTAAAATAGAGACTCTGGGCCCCACCGCCAGAGTTTCTGATGCGTACGTCTGGGACGGGGGCCCCCGGACATGTAGAATCGACACATCTAACAGGATCCAAGTGCCCCCTGGGCTGCTGGTGCTGGGCCCACACTGAGATTCTTTGCTCTGTGCCACCTGGTGAGGCAGGCTGTCTGCCTTCTGTGCCCCAAGCTCCTGCTGGGCCCTTCCCTTCCCTCTAATTTGTGAACCCTTCTCTACCTTCATTGTCTTCCCTTCCTAGGCCATCTGGTTTTCTCTCTCACTCTAAAAAATGCTTTTGGAATGTGATCTGAAAAAGATTATACTAAGTGGCAAATAGCTGATCATAGCTATTGTCCGCCTTCTAGGAATATTTGGATTTTGACTGTCTGATAAACCCAAAGCTAAAGAAATAAAACTCTGATGGTGGACTTCAGAGGTCAGCTAGTGAATGGTGGTTGTGTTTGGGGGACCCAGAGCCTGGGGACACTGTGTAGGTGGCCACTTACCATACCTCCCGCTGTGTGCCTATGGGGGAATGTCCCCACCCAGCCTGGATAAGAATTGAAATTCTGTGTCCCTCTTCTCCAGAAGCAGTGAGGCAAATATGCCGCTACTGAAGAGAAAAGCAACTAATGGCAATAATTAAATCCCCCAAGGAGACAGGATCCTCAGTGTCCTTTGTGTTCTGGGAGTGTCTTTTGCTTTGGTGGAAAGAAAGAAAATCTGTTGTGACAGGCTCTGATTCCCCCGCTGAGGGAGGCCCTGCTGTGGTTGCATCAGGGCCTGGGTCTGACTCTGAAAAATAAACAGAACAGGATTTGAAGAATTAAGGTCATGCTCCCCTACCCCAGGTTTTAAAAAGAAAGAGTGGATAGGCTCCGGGGGGTGGGGGGGTGGGGAGGGCTGCATAAAGAAGAGGCTGGAAAAGAAGGTGCATGGAGGCAAGTCAGCCTGGCCAAACAGCTCATCTGTCCAGAATTTCACCCCTGAGCTCTTGCCCTCCAATCCCGAGAGGCATGTCTTGGCCTCACGGCCTCTTAGTCATCTCCTGAGAAGCAGTTGTCTCCCGGAAAGAAGGAAAATGCTGGCAGGAGAAGTCACAGAGAGAAAGGAGCAGGGTCTATGGGTGGGCCAGAGGGAGGTGTCCTTCCAAGCTGACTTGAGGCCAGTGATGTGGCACAGGTGGCAAGCACTGGCCTGGAAGTCAGAGGCCTGGGTTCTTGTTCTGGTGTGGCCTGGGCCAAGTCACTGTCCTCTCCACCACCCACCAAGGAGTTAGCTGAGATGACTTCTAAATATCCCTTCAAGGATGCCCGGGTGGCTCAGTGGGTTGACTTCGGCTCAGGTCATGATCTTACCGTTCGTGAGTTGGAGCCCTGCGTTGGGCTCTGTGCTGACAGCTCGGAGCCTGGAGCCTGCTTCGGATTCTGTGTCTCCCTCTCTCTCTGCCCCTCTCCCGCTCACACTCTGTCTCTCTGTCTCTCAAAAATAAGCTTCAAAATGTTAAAAATAAATAAACAAATATCCCTTCAGACCCTGAAGTTCTCCAACTTATTCTGCCATGAGAGGTGCTTCAGTTAAGAGTTCATGCAGGAGGACTACTGGGATGACATTGTTGGGGGGGGGGGTTGTTTTGTTTTGTTTTGTTTTTTGTTTTAATCTCTTCTCTTGGCCTCAGATGGAATTTCACACAAGGACATGTCTGGTGCAAAGCATTTCCCTAATCTGTCTTCACTGGTTACTTCTGAAGCCATGTTACACACTGGGAAACCCTCCCGATTTTCTCCCCTCTGCTCCACCTCCCACCCGTCTACTACTTGCCATTCTTGTTGGTTTTGCCAAAGGAACTCTGTGATCATCCCATCTGCCCTTGTCTGCCCCTGAGAAATACCTTTCTCCGGTGCCCTTGACAACCCAGATTAGAAGCAACCAGACTGAATTTGTTTCACATGTAACTTTGGTAACATGCCTATTTAAGTGTGTGTGTGTGTGTGTGTGTGTGTGTGTGTTGCACAAAGACTTACGCTGAAGGCACTGTAACATGGAGGTTAAGATCTCAGGTTTTGGCATCACACACACCTAGATTCAAATCCTGCCTCTGCTACTTATTAGCTGTGTGATCTTGGGCAAATTGCCTAACCTTTCTTAGGCTCAGATTACTCTTCTGCAAATTGACAATTATATTTACCCTAAGAATTTGCTGGGGACGACTTCCTTCTCACAGCACAACACTTGTTTCAGAGATAATCAGAACATTCCATCAGTGTCTTGGGCATGTCTCCTTTCTTGTGGATAGTAGTACTTCTTTCTACTGCTGCTCTCTCGTTGTGGGTCACCCTCCTGTACACCCAGACACCTGGAATTCTTAGCCAAAGTTCCCTAGGTAGGCCATGGAAACCAAGTAGAAGAGACCCCTCTTCCTGACCCATTGGCCCATCAGCCTTCGTAAGACCACATGCCAGGCACATGCAGATTTCTTTCCTGAAGGCTTAGGGTGATTTCAGAGAGTCGGAACAGAACCTAGAGCACTAGTGTTTTTGAACTTTTTCTTGAATCCACAAGGGAAGACTTGGATCTTCCTATGGAGGGCCCGCTTGGATGCCATCCCACTCCTATGACTTTATAGTTGTGTTTAAGTTTGTTTATTTATTTCGAGAGAGAGAGAGAAAGAACACAAGCGGTGGAGGGGCAGAGAGAGAGGGAGAGAGAGAATCCCAAACAGGCTCCATGCAGTTAGTGTAGAGCCCAATGAGGGGCTTGAACCCATGAACCGTGAAATCATGACCTGAGCTTAAGCCGAGAGTCGGGCATTTAACCAACTGAGCCACCCGGGTGCCCCACCCATTCCTGTGACTTTGGACCTCATGTGCAGAAGCACACTGTCCTCTTTGGTCTGTGCAAGGCCCTGCTCTTGTGTTAGCTATTCATTCCCTTATCCACTCCCCCCAGCCCCCTGCCATTCTCCTTTCCCTATAGGCAATCATGGATTTACGCTGCATCTTTTATATTAATTTCCTGTGATGTGTGTTTATGTAAATGGTTTTATGTCATATAGTGCATTCTTTTTCTCCCTTCTTCCTCTTGGCCCTAAGCCTGTAAGGTCCATCTGTGTTGCTATGCACGCTTCTAGCTGGGTTTCTTCCTCTACTTTCCCCACAGTGGTCTTTGGGTGACCTTCAGCTTCCCTACCACAGATAGCAATGCCACGATGAGCCTCCTCTGTCTCCTAACCTGACTCACCTGCTTTCAGACTGGCCAGCACAACCTCTAATCTTAGGGTCCAACAACTCACAGAGAGTGCTGTCTCCCCCATCCTTCTTGAATCGTGAAGACTCTGGGCAGAGAATTGAGCACTGATGTTTGTGCCACTTGTTTCATACGGGAGGGTGGGGGCTCTAGACCTGTGGTCCTTGACAACAGAAGCTCTTCTGTGAGGTTCATAGCAGACCTTGTGCTTCCTTCTGTTGGTTGACCATTTCAAGGAAGCCCATCTCCCAAAGGTAACCAGTTTTTCCCACTCAGAAATGTAATAGATGTATCCTTCACTAGCAACACATTTACTGTGCCTTTGGGGTCATCTTGAGGAGATTTTGGTTTCTTCTGGGGGGAGGGGGGGCTTGAGTAGGCACAGGTAGTGTTGCTGGCATTGCAGAAGAGCTATATTTGATTTTCATGGCTGCGGTGGGCTCTTATGGGGAAGGGCATTGGCCTCAATTAAATTCTTCATCAGTAATTCCCTTCTAATAAGAAGGGCTCAGTGGTTTGCCAGTTCCTCCCAAAGCTTTATCAGGATTAAATACTGTTCACTGAATGGTATCTATTCTTATTCAGCAAATTTTCAGGGATTTCCTGACTTTTTTTTTTATCCTTCTTGTCCTTCTTTACTCTGGCTACTTCCTCCCTCAAACTGTCTCTTCTCGGGGGTCCAGAGGTGCTGCCTAGGACTCAAAAAGTGCCACACAGGAAACCTTGACCCAGGCCATGCCTCTATACCCCTGGGTTATTGGCTTGTGTGGCCCTGATCCACTGGCTTGGCCTTTCAAGGGCTTAGTTTTCTTGTTAAAATAAAGGGGAGTGTTGGAGAGTTGAGGCCTTCTGGCTCTTGATGTCTAGGATTTTGCAAAGTTCAATATTCCTTGGCTTTCCAAAATGTAGCACTTTTTCTTTCCTTACATCAGCTGTGATTCCCAGCCTAAAATGACTATGACCATAACCCTGTGATCCCAACTGCCCATCATGTCCTCCTGCCTCTCTAGCCCCCAGCCCTTTCTGAGGACTCTCCATTTCTCACCTCTTTCTCCTGCTCATTCTCACATACCTTTCCTCAAGGAATTCCCATCCCTCTCTAGTCTCCCTCATTGAAATGACTGTCCAGGCATGTGGGGTCTGTCCCTCCTTTCTCAACCCTCCCTGCAGCCCCACATTCCCCCCCAGAGGTTCTTGTCAGGTAAGTGGCAGCTGAGTGTGCTTTGAAGGCACTTACCTTGCCCTAGAATTACCCCAGATTCTTTTTTTTTTTAATGTTTATTTTTGAGACACACACACACACACACACACACACACACACACACACACACAGAGTGAGCTGGGGAGGGGCAGAGAGAGAGGGAGACACAGAATCCGAAGCAGGCTCCAGGCTCTGAGCTGTCAGTACAGAACCTGATGCAGGGCTCAAACCCATGAACCGTGAGAGCATGACCTGAGCCAAAGCCAGATGCTCAACTGACTGAGCCACCCAGGTGCCCCTAGAACTACCCCAGATTCATGATGCTCCTCTTCATCAGGAGTAATCTGGGCTATGCAGGAGCCCTCACTGTCATGCCAGAGTCTCAGGCTACCCCCAGATCCTCTATAGCTTCCCCCCAAATCTGTTTCTCAGGCCAACAAATCTCCTCTATGGCAGACTGACAGGCCTCTTGACATTTCCTCAGTCAAAGCAAGCCCACAAGGATTCCCACCCTCCTGGATTTCAAACTTGGGTGTGAGATCAACTCTAAACTTCCAATCTGATTCTTTCCTTCCTCAACTTTAATAGCTTTTTCTTCTCCCAGTGCCCACTGGAGTGGGAAGGAAAGGATCTCCACCCCCTTTTCTTATATTATAGCCTCCATCTTCTACAGGGCGGTGGCCCTCACAGCCAGACCGGCATGCACAAAATTGGGCTCTGCTCTACCTTATGGAAGGAATCATGAGCTAAGGCCCCCAGGCTTGACTTTTGATGTGGGAGCTGCCAGACAACCAGGAACTAAAGACAAAAACGCAGTGCTTTACCATCCCCAAAATATTTCTGTTCCATTTTGTGTATATGTGTGATCTCTGGTCCTTCTCTAGATTAGCATTATTGCTTAGGCAGATAATATATATATGTTTAATTTCTACTGCATGAAAGTCACTGTGCTGAGGGAGGAGGAGACAAATAACCAGACATGGTCTCTGGCCACGTGGAACTCATGTTCTGTGAATGGTGATTAAGGTAAATAAGCAACTAACCTGCAGCAGGAAGTTCTCAGTGCATGAGAGACACGGTGCAATGGCTAAAGCAAGGGGGTTTTGCAGAGGACTTGGTGTGTTTTAAAGTTTTTTTTTTAATGTTTATTTATTTTTGAGAGCGAGAGAGAGAGAGAGAGAGACAGAGTGTGAGCGGGGAAAGGGCAGCAAGAGAGGGAGACACAGAATATGAAGCAGGCTCCAGGCTCTGAGCTGTTCAGCACAGAGCCCGACACGGGGCTCGAACTCATGAACTGTGAGATCATGACCTGAGCTGAAGTCTGACGCTCAAGTGACTGACCCACCCAGGCGCCCCTGACTCGGTGTGTTTTAGATGAGATGCTGGTGGAAAGAGTGTTGAAACCACACGTGACTAGGATTTCAAGACTGGCTTCAGGAAATACAGAGGTTTTTGAGGAGGATCTGGTTCCCTCCGGTACCCTCTGCCACTGGAATTGCCGTTCTGATTGCTCACCACACACTGGGCCTGTTTCCGGGTAGTTCCTGGACTTCGGCACACCTCACGGGAGCTGCGCGGATTCACACCGTATGTGTCTGACTGGTTCCTAATGAGCTAAGGAAAGTCCAGAGCAAAATTCGACTCTTTCGGAGTTCCCCCAGAAGGGAAAAAATGGCTTTTACAGGTGGAGGTAGCCTATGGAATCACTCCTTGCCCCCAGCAAACCTATCACCTGGCCACCCTCATCTCTGCGAGCAGCAGCAAGAGCTACCTCTACAAGCACAGCTATAGCATCCAAGGCGTGGATGATGAAGAGCCAGCAGGGTTCCCCGCCAAAGAGGATCTAGGGAGGCGGCTGCAACACTCTTTGGGTGCCAGTGGTGAGGCTGGGAGGCCCCGGCAGGTGGGGGTGCATTAATCCAACAGATACTTGCTGATAATATCAGAGAGTGGTAAGTGCTACACAAAAAAAATAGAGTGATGGGCTAAAGCTGGTCAGGGAAGTTTAGCAAAAAAATACAGTACTTCTCGTGGACTTCTGAATTGGGCATAAATGACCCTATAATTATTATTGGAGTAAATTATGTTATTCGTCTCCACATGCCCCAGAGCAGTTATATGTATTATTCTTGACATCTACAGTTTATTAACTATTTAGCACTAATTTAATAACAGGCCAAACTTACCTTGTTTTCTTCTAAGCTTCTGTTAGATTGAATTAAGATAGTTCTGTCTACTTCTTGTTGAACCGCATGGAGTTAAAGAGGTTGCTTCTTTGGCTCAAACTGCAATTAAGTCTGATAACCTCGCACAGAGAGCAGCTGCCATGAAGAAAAAAAAATGGGGGAAGCAATCAATTCATTGAAGAATGATCAGAGGAGAGGAAATGGAGGTGTTGGATATAGGGAATATGGACCATAAGTTGTGAGCAATCTTCTCATTTATAGTTGATGGGAACATTACACCTCCTTTCAAAGTGGTCATTTAACAGAGCTAATAATCAGCCATGGGTCATTTCCACCTAAAATCACCTCTTGTTTTCTCTGAAAGGATCCTCTTAAGAAAGCACAAAGCTCAGCCACCAAGAAAGTCTAACGGTAACACCCCCGAAAACAACATCAGCTGTTGCAACCTAAGGTTTCTAAGATTTACAGAAAGAGAACAAGCGAGTGCAGGGGAAAGGTCAGCTCGTGTCAGTTTGGAGTCTGGCCTGGCACTGGTTGGGTAGACTCGGCCATCTCCTCTCCCAGGGAGGGCCGCTAATTCGCTTTGCTCCATGATTTAAAGTGCTATCGATTTGTCTGTGACATTCAAGTATTTTTGAAGATTGGGCTTTCAAATATTCAGAGCATTTTACCCCAAATGACCAAATCTAATGGAGATTAGAATGATATATAGAAATGAGAAGAGACTTGAGCAGTATTCCTTAAATCTCATTATCCTTTTGATAAACCACTTAGCTTTCTGTTCAACATTCTGTTTAATTTTCTTTTCCTCTATAGTGAGATCGATAATTTTAAGTATTATTTCTCAAAGTTTCCATTACCAGTGGGAGCCTCAATAAGCAAATAGCCACCACATGCTTAATAGCTTAAACTCACAATACCAGATGGAAGGGATCTGACTCTTCCTTTTTGTTCTGTGAGAAGGAAAATTTGCTATGATTTCAGAGTGGGAAATCTAGGTCAGGATTTATAAAACCCATCTTCCAGTATGAAGAGACATTCGTATTTTGGTTTCTCAGAGGACTGGAGCCCTCAATGCCAAGCGGAAGGAGGAGAGCTAGTTATGGGGGAAAGCGAGGAGTGCCATGTTGGATGAAGGAAGCTACCTTCTTCATGCCATTCGGGTCAGTCACTAATAGAAACCATCCCTGCTGAGCAGGGAGCTAGAGCTGAGGCTCAAAGTGCTGGAGCTGACATATTGGAAATGGTGGTGGTTACACACAGGCATACCTTGGAGATATGGCAGGTTCCATTCCAGACCACAGCAATGAAGGAAATATCGCAATAAAGCGAGTCAAATGGATTTTTTTGGTTTCCCAGTGCGTGTAAAAGTTATGTCTATTAAGTGTGCAATAACATTATGTCTAAAAAGCCAAAGTAAGTACCTTAATTAAAAATACTTTATTGCTACAAATAAAGAAACTGATCCCATTCACAATTGCACCAAGAAGCATAAAATACATAGGGATAAATCTAACCAAAGATGTAAAAGATCTGTATGCTGAAAACTATAGAAAGCTTATGAAGGAAATTGAAGAAGATATAAAGAAATGGAAAAACATTCCATGCTCATGGATTGGAAGAATAAATATTGTCAAAATGTCAATACTACCCAAAGCTATCTACACATTCAATGCAATCCCAATCAAAATTGCACCAGCATTCTTCTCAAAACTAGAACAAGCAATCCTAAAATTCATATGGAACCACAAAAGACCCCGAATAGCCAAAGTAATTTTGAAGAAGAAGACCGAAGCAGGAGGCATCACAATCCCAGACTTTAGCCTCTACTACAAAGCTGTAATCATCAAGACAGCATGGTGTTGGCACAAAAACAGACACATAGACCAATGGAATAGAATAGAAACCCCAGAACTAGACCCACAAATGTATGGCCAACTAATCTTTGACAAAGCAGGAAAGAACATCCAATGGATAAAAGACAGTCTCTTTAACAAATGGTGCTGGGAGAACTGGACAGCAACATGCAGAAGATTGAAACTAGACCACTTTCTCACACCATTCACAAAAACAAACTCAAAATGGATAAAGGACCTGAGTGTGAGACAGGAAACCATCAAAACCCTAGAGGAGAAAGCAGGAAAAGACCTCTCTGACCTCAGCCGTAGCAGTTTCTTACTTGACACATCCCCAAAGGCAAGGGAATTAAAAGCAAAAATGAACTACTGGGACCTTATGAAGATAAAAAGCTTCTGCACAGCAAAGGAAACAACCAACAAAACTAAAAGGCAACCAACAGAATGGGAAAAGATATTCGCAAATGACATATCGGACAAAGGGCTAGTATCCAAAATCTATAAAGAGCTCACCAAACTCCACACCTGAAAAACAAATAACCCAGTGAAGAAATGGGCAGAAAACATGAATAGACACTTCTCTAAAGAAGACATCCGGATGGCCAACAGGCACATGAAAAGATGCTCAACGTCACTCCTCATCAGGGAAATACAAATCAAAACCACTCTCAGACATCACCTCACACCAGTAAGAGTGGCCAAAATGAACAAATTAGGAGACTATAGATGCTGGAGAGGATGTGGAGTAACGGGAACCCTCTTGCACTGTTGGTGGGAATGCAAATTGGTGCAGCCACTCTGGAAAACAGTGTGGAGGTTCCTCAAAAAATTAAAAATAGACCTACCCTATGACCCAGCAATAGCACTGCTAGGAATTTACCCAAGGGATACAGGAGTACTGATGCATAGGGGCACTTGTACCCCAATGTTTATAGCAGCACTCTCAACAATAGCCAAATTGTGGAAAGAGCCTAAATGTCCAGCAACTGATGAATGGATAAAGAAATTGTGGTTTATATACACAATGGAGTACTACCTGGCAATGAGAAAGAATGAAATATGGCCCTTTGTAGCAACATGGATGGAACTGGAGAGTGTGATGCTAAGTGAAATAAGCCATACAGAGAAATACAGATACCATATGTTTTCACTCTTATGTGGATTCTGAGAAACTTAACAGAAACCCATGGGGGAGGGGAAGGAAAAAAAAAAAAGAGAGAGAGAGGTTAGAGTGGGAGAGAGCCAAAGCATAAGAGACTCTTAAAAACTGAGAACAAACTGAGGGTTGATGGGGGGTGGGAGGGAGGGAAGGGTGGGTGATGGGTACTGAGGAGGGCACCTTTTGGGATGAGCACTGGGTGTTGTATGGAAACCAATTTGATAATAAATTTCATATATTGAAAAAAATACTTCATTGCTAAAACATGCTAGCCGTCATCTGAGCTTTTAGCGAGTCACAGTCACTGATCACAGATCACCATAATAAATATAATAATAATGAAAAAGTTTGAAATACTGCAAGAATTGCCAAAATGTGACGTAGAGACACAAAGTGGGCAAATGCTGCTGGAAAAATGGTGCCAACAAGTTTGTCCCATGCAAGGTTGTCACAAACCTCCAATTTGTAAAAAAACAAAAAACAAACAAAAATCCCCACAGTATCTGTGAAGTGCAGTAAAGCTAAGTGCAATAAAACAAGGTATGCCCGTATATGGGGGTACTGGCATGCCAGCCCTCTCCTGAGAACCAACCCATATCCCCTTCTCGGAGACTCTACTCCCTGCTAAGACTTCTCATCACCCTTACCTTCTGCCACAGCTAATTTGACCATGAATGGATATGTGACTCCAGCAGGACCAATCAGATGCTCTCTCCTGGGAATGTGGAATTGGGGCTCAGGAACTTTGTAGGCTTTTTTTTCTGCCTGGCACTTGAACTGCCTAGGATATGAAGCTGGGATTAGGGCACCCATGTTTGGATGTGGTTCAGTGAGCAGAGAAAGATAATTACAAAAGCAAACACTTGCAAAGTGCCAGACACTGTTCAAAGAACTTTACATTCATTCATTTAATCTCACCACAGTCCTATGAGGTAAGTGCTGTAATTACCTTCAACCACACTTTATAAGTGAGGAAACTGAAGAAGCTTAAGGAACTTGCCCAAGGTTATGAGCAACTAAATGGTGGAGTTAATTTTCATAATCTAGGCATTTTGACTCCAGAGATTGTCCTTAACCATATGCTGAAATGCTGTCTGGAGGAATGGAGGGAATAGGAGAGAAGGAGAGAGAGAGGAATGAGTCAGATATAAGAGACAATATAGCTCTAGAGAGAGAGATTTGGAGAGACAAGCCAGCCTAACTCTCATCAGTTTGGCAGTTTCTGTCATCAGTCCTTATGAGGCCTGGCCATACTTCCTGTCTCTGGTTCCACCAGATCCCTCTGTTTCTAGTCAATTTTCTTTTTTGCTTAAACCAGCTTGAATGGGTTCTGTTCATTGCAAACAAATGATCTCTGACTCAATAAAATGGAATAGGAGGGAACATTTTCCAGCAGGGGGTCTGAGATTAGATAAAACTGTGTTATGTTAATCAGCTAGAGAAGCGTGTGAGAGATGTTTTAATTTTGCTCTTTCCTAAATTCACACAGTATACTAAGCACGGATGATATAATTGCTTTAATATCCAAGATTAAATATCATACAAAGCTGTAGTTTAGAAAAAGGAATGTAATCTCTGCCCAATGACTAGGGCTTAATACAATCATAACCTCACTTCCACCTGATGGAATTGGGTGTAAATTATAGGGGTAGCTTTTTAGAATGACAATAAACCAAGGACTGATAAGTATAGGGTGTAAATGAAGGGTATAGATGATGCATTCTTAATTAGTCTTAATTTTTGTCTCTTAGTTAATATGTTTTTAATTATTGCATGAGTTCTCCATTGCTGCATTACAGATCATCCCCCAAGACTCAGTGGCTTAAAAAAAACATCATTTTATTCTCTTTCATGGTTTCTGTGGGTCAGGAATTCAGACAGGACAAAGCAGAGATGGCTTATCTTGGCTCTGCAACGTCTAGGACATTAGTTGGGAAGACATGAAATTTGGGTGTGACTGAGGGCTCTAATCATCTGATTTGTGAGGTGTGTCTGCTTTTGTTGCTGGTTATTGGCTGAGACCTCACCCAGGCTGTCATCCAAAGCACCTGCATGTGACTTTTCCAAGTGATTTTTCCATATGACCTAGTTGGTTTTCTCACAGTGCGGCTGCTGGGTACCAAGAATGAACATCGTCAGAGAGAACCAGGTAGAAGCTGTATCACATCTTATGATCTCTTCTTAGGAGTCATACAGCATCCCTGCTTTTATAGAACAAGTCTGCCCGGTTCAAGAGGTGGGAACACAGGTCCCACTCTTGAGGGGAGAAATGTCAAAAGTCACACAATAAGAATAAATTTGGGTGGGAGATACTGTTGCAGACATTTTTGGAAAGCTAGCACAGAAACAAAATACAATGACAAATGTTGATTTTTAAAAAAGAAAATCCGTGGAAGCCTGTAAGTCTCATACTTTTTCTTTTTCTTTTTTTTTAAGCAGAGCATTGGGACATCTGGGTGGCTCAGTTGGTTAAGTGTCCAACTCTTGGTTTTGGCTCAGGTCATGATCTCACAGTTCTTGAGTTTGAGCCCTGAATCGGGCTCCACACTGATAGTGCAGAGCCTGCTTAGGATTCTCTCCCTCTCTCTCTCTCTCTCTCTCTCTCTCTCTCTGTCTCCTCCTTGTGCTCTCTCTTTCAAAATAAATAAACTTTAAAAATAAATAAATAAATAAGCAGAGCATTTAGTAAATTCTTCTGTGGCCTGATTGAAACTGTCATCAATTGAATGGAACAGTTTACAGCAAGGGGAACTGATACTCCAGACTTGATTCTGCCGGCACAGGACTACTATTGATGAGACACTCATGAGAGTTTGGGAGATAGTGTCCATTCCACTAAAGCAGGACAAGTCCAATGTGTATCTTTAGACTTTCAACAGAGATGATCTCATGGTGAGAACCTTGGAAAGGGAGTAAAGCTAAAAAAGGATGGCTCTAAAAATAAAATTCAGAACCTAAAATTGTGAATGATCCTAATGAGGAAGAAAAAGAAAAGATATGTAAAGAAAACAGCGTTTCTACTGATGAGCTCCGATTTGAAGAGGACACACATAGAGAGGGGAAGGAGGGGCAGAAAACTAAGGATGTGTATTGAAGAATGTCACAAATTTTTCGGATTGTCAGAGGAAAGCAAGAACACAGGGGAGGTCGAGGTTTTGAGGATTGGGAGAAACTAAAGATCAACAGCCAGGGAGATTCTTCTGACCATGTGTGGGAGAGAACAACCCGTTTCCAAACTCATCAGGTAGTCTGTTAAACAACTAGAGTTAAGAAGGAAAACCTTCACAAAAAAAGTTTCCTACAATTGACAGAAAGGAAACACAACGTCTTCACTTATTTTTTCTTCTTGACTACCAGGGACTTGCAAACTTAGGAAGACTGTGTGTCTAGGCTGCTTAGGTTAAACCCAATGCATACCTGTGGCCCAGGTGTAATTGTTAATAGGGTTCCATGTCATTCTCAGGAGTCCCATTAGGAACTCTGGACAAGATAGGATAGAGACAGCTACATAATTTGCTGGACCCAGTGAAAAGTTAAAATGCGGAGACCTTTGTTCAAAAAGTAGGGGGAAAATGCTGTCAAAGGTACTAAAACATAAAGCTTTTTCCTTTCTTCTGCAGTCTTTCTTGACTTGTCATGGTGTTTTTTATTTTATGTTGTTCTTTTTTGTAGAGAGAGAAAGAGTGCAAGCAAGGGAGAGGGGTAGAAGGAGAAAGAGAGACTCTTAAGCAGGCTCCACACCCATTGTGGAGAGAGAGAGAGAGAGAGAGAGAGAGAGAGAGAGAGAGAGAGAGAGAGAGA
>NW_024412403.1:73658428-73718630 GCF_014898765.1 Herpailurus yagouaroundi | reverse complement strand
AGAGAGAGAGAGAGAGAGAGAGAGAGAGAGAGAGAGAGAGAGAGAGACTGTTAAGCAGGCTCCACACCCATTGTGGAGCCCAAAGCAGGGATCCCATGACCCTGGGATCATGACCTGAGCTGAAATCAAGAGTCAGATGCTCAACTGACTGAGCCACCCAGGTGCTCCTTATTTTATGTTGTTCTAAGTAGAGAAGAAATAAAATTTTAACTGAACTATTTTTATTTAACCTTTTGGCACGTGCTTTTGATACTCTACCTTTGGCTTATTGAGGAGAAAGAAAGGACCACAAGGTAAAGAATTTATGAGCCGGCCTATTTTTCCCTTTCCTTCTGTGTCATAATTTGCAGTGTAATTGGCTAATACGGAGACGTAACACGTGTAAGAAAGGATACGATAGAGTTCCTTGGTCATTTGTGTTTTTCAAAATACCATTGCCTTCTTCTGTGCCTAGAGTAAGTCTGGTTCAAAGACGGAATGTAGCTTCTTAGATCTGTCATCACCCCCCACACTCAGTCTTGGGTGTAACCTACCTTGTACTCACTTAAAGCTGGCTGAACTCCATGATGGTGATGCTTCTAGGCCCGGGACCGTACTTTGAGCACCACGAGTGAAGAGCAGTGTGACTCACACTTGCTTGTGCATACACATCACCAGAGTATTTGTTAAAATGGAGACTCCGATGAAGCAGCTCTGGGGTGGGGCTGGCATTGCTGTCTGCCACCACACTTTGAGTAGCAAGGGTCTAGAGTAGATAGTGAGCACCATAGGAGGAAGAGGGAGTGGGACTTGAAATGGGCTTTAAATCAGGGGTAGGAATGACGAAAAGGACAGAATGCATCCCAGGCTGGGCAAAGGGGCAATGTGTAAAGACAAGAAGCAGCAGAACGGGGGTAGATGGATTTGGCTGATGCCAAGGCTCTTACTGGGGGTAGGAAACAGAGTGGAGAGACTGGCAGGGCCAGAATGCAGAGGGTCCTCAGGCAGGTGCAAGGTCTCCCTAGAAGTGGCAATTTTGGGGAATATGCCTGGGACACAGATGTCCTAAAACAATTCTCCATACCTATTGTCATTAAATCCTGATCTGATAAGGAGTAAAACTAGCAGTCCCTGAGGGACCAAATGCTCCAGGAGTTTAATTTCGTCTGGTGGACATGCCATGTTGAGCTCTAAGGCAGCATGGCAGGGTAGCAGAGGCCTGAGTCAGGAGACATGGCTTCAGGATCTGGCTTGGGTAAGTGACTCTGGGTGTGGCCTGCTTCTCTGTGGATTTCTCTATACCGCTGGGGGTCTTAGATGACCTTTCAAGTGTCTTTCAACAATCCATGACATTGCGAGCCTGTTTGATCCACCCCTGTCAATACCCTTGTCACGGGGGGTCTCCCTCCCCAACCCTGGTGTGCCGGGTCAGGGCTGAATAGGAGTGTGGGAAGTGGGTTCAGTAGTTCCCAGAACAAGAGGAGCTTCATGATGCTCCTGCTCCCCACTCCTTGGTGTCTCTTTACAGGATTAGGTGTTGAGTCCCCAGGGACTGAGGCTGTTCCAGCTCTCAAAGCAACATTCCCAGGAAATTTACCTTGACCGCTAAGACCTAAAGCAGATCCAGGTGTGCCCAGGAAAGGGTAGAGGGTGGCATTGAGAACACATTACCAAATGGATGAGGCAGTGGCCTAAACTGGTGGAACACGTCCTACAGTGTCTCCCCAAATCCCTCTCTGCTCCCTGATGTCCCAGACTCAGAGGTGAGGGGGAGCTTCCAGTGCCCTTGGTGGGGACTGTTGCTTGGGTTTATCATGGGTGGGAGTGAAGTGAAGGTCATTGACCAAGAAATAAACATGACTCCAGCAACTTGTAGCTATTAAACGGCACAAAAGATCAGAAAATTTCTCTTTGAAGGCTGGAGGGCAGAGAAAGTTTATCTCCTCTGCTGCAAGAACAGAGAGAGAGCACCTTAAATTATCCTGGCTCCTGTTTGGCTCTGCTCTTGTCATCCAGAAAAGGCTGCAAGCCTCGCCCTCACCCCCCAGGGAGGTGGGTAAACCCACTTCACTGAGGTTTTTAATTCCTGGGGTAATCCCTTCCTTCTGAGCCAGGTGGGGGGTAGGGAGACCCCTTGCATCCAAATCTTTGATCTGGGTGGAAGCAAAAGAGAAGGACTTCTATAAAACTGTCAGGGAGATGGGAAGGGACCTTGAAAGAGGGCTTGTAAATGGGCAGTTCACCTTTGATCAGTCGCCTTAGACCCTTTTTACAGCCTAGGATTATGGCTTTAAGTGCCCTTCCCGTGTCCCCACGGGAATCATGTGACTTAAGAACAATTAGATTATTCTAAAAGTTTAGAGAGATTGTTCACAAAAGACTTTCATTTTCATTAGAGGAGAAAGAAAAAAAATAAAAGGAAAAGAAAACATCAATCCAAACCATGAAGTTGATTCCTGAGTTAGTAATAAACTAGAAACCCAGTCTGTTACTTTCCATGTAACAGGATACTCTCTGGCCTGGCAATTCCACTAAAATCTATTAATGACAGGGATATGAGATATAATTTTATTCCCCACTCCCTCCACCCCCCCAGAAAAAAGAAACAAAGCAGTTGCTATCTCTCATTGTTGGAGTTTTACTTCATGTTATTAAAAATGTCAGGAAAACAGAAACTTAACAGTCTGACTTTCTCCACTTGGATATAAACAGACAATAGGGCTGACTGCTGACTTCCAGTTAATGTAATGTGTGTGGTCAAATACCTCATAAAAGACTAATTCATCATGGCTGCATCTGTCTGTGTATGTTTCTATGAATTGCCTCCCACCCCAATACCACATGAAGAGGAAGAAGGTTTATAATCTGATGTTCATCTCGAAATCTGGCCAGCAAAAGATGAGATATAAACAGCTTCTTGTCAGTGTTTAGGGAAAGTCTGTGATTTGGAAGAAGGAAGAGACTTTTCTTTTCTTTTTTAATATGAAATTTATTGTCAAATTGGTTTCCATACAACACCCAGTGCTCATCCCAACAGGTTCCTCCTCAATACCCATCACCCACCCACCCTTCCCTCCCACCCCCCATAAACCCTCAGTTTATTCTCAGTTTTTAAGAGTCTCTTATGGTTTGGCTCCCTCCCTCTCTTTTTTTTTTTCTCCTTCCCCTCCCCCATGGTCTTCTGTTAAGTTTCTCAGGATCCACATAAGAGTGAAAACATATGGCAGCCAAACTATGGAAAGAGCCTAAATGTCCATCAACTGACGAATGGATAAAGAAATTGTGGTTTATACACACAATGGAATACTATGTGGCAATGAGAAAGAATGAAATATGGCCTTTTGTAGCAACGTGGGTGGAACTGGAGACTGTTTGCTAAGTGAAATAAGTCATACAGAGGAAGAGACTTTTCAAATGTGGCTGGTTCTAAGCCCATCAGTCACGGCCTTCTGGCTTGCTCACTGAGCCCTCCTGTCACAGGCTGCATGACTACCAGCCCCTCACCCACACCAGCCATACTGGTAGCTGCAATCCCAATGGGACTGGAAAGTCCCATTTTCTTGTGGCAGCCCTGGCTTCCTCTGCCTGGGCATCAGCTGGGAGGCAAAAGTCCCATCTCTGTGAAGCTGGCAGATTTGCCTGGCATCCACCCCACCTAAGTTGCTATGCAGACCCATTTGGAGCCCACCAGAGTCACATGGAACAGTCTCTTCCCCTTCTAAATAGGCACCTTTGTTATTTGGCTCTGGGTGCCTACCTCCTTCTCCAGCACTACTCCATTGGCCAATGCTGAGCCATGGGGCTCGGATGGGGGTTCCACCTTTTCTGCAGTGGGTATAGCCCTCATTACAGAATTACCTGACATGTCATCATCCCTGAAATGGGACAGCAAGCATCTGGGGGACAGTTAGGACACTCTTCCTTGTGGTGTGAGAGCCAGGGAATTAAGCACTCTCATCATTCCTGCACAAGGCCCTGACATCTGTATGGGAGGGCCAGAGCTGGGCAAGTAGACACCAACCTCTCGAGAACAGGTGTATCCCTGCAAACTCAGAGCAGACCCTAAAGATGATTGATGGGTGATGTGAACCACAAGGGAAGGGATGGGGTTCTCTTTAAGGGACCCAATTAGGGGAGTCCTCATAAAGAAGAACAGTTAAAACTTGAGATTTTCTATTTTTAAAATAGTTTTGTTTTCGGGGCACCTGGGTGGCTCAGTCGGTTAAGCGGCCGACTTTGGCTCAGGTCATGATCTCGCGGCCCGTGAGTTCGAGCCCCGCGTCGGGCTCTGTGCTGACAGCTCAGAGCCTGGAGCCTGTTTCGGATTCTGTGTCTCCCTCTCTCTGACCCTCCCCTGTTCATGCTCTGTCTCTCTCTCTCTCAAAAATGAATAAACGTTAAAAAAATTTTTTTTTAATTTTGTTTTCTTCCCTGTCTTTAGCTATACACCTCCCTTCCCCACATATTCACTTTATGATTATCAGCAAGCACCAGAGACGTTTTTCTTGCCTCTGACCAGTAGAGCATAGTTTCCTATAGGGAAAGTGACAAGGAAATTTGTGATTGCTAGATACTTACATACGTATTTATATATTCAATGCCTGGGTCTTTATGATCTCAAAATATCTAGTCAAGTAGTCAAAAACCTCAGACAGTTGGAGACCAATGAGTCTAAGTATTCACACATACATGTTCATCCAGCAAATAAATGCTGAGGTCTTACACGTGCCAAGGGGATCCCATCCTTATTCATGGAGAATCAACCATGCCAATCCCACCTTTCTAGGTAAATGCAAGAGTAAAACTCAATCTGTGACAGGATTCACAACACAGATTAGTACATCTTTATGATTTATGCCTTCCATTTTGGTTGCAATAGGGTAAAAAATAAAATACTTGCTGAGCACCTGCCTAATAAACTCTTCCTCATTCTCCCCCTCCTTCTCCCAGTCCCTGATCCTTGTCCTGAGCCATCTGCTTCCAAGTGAAGACTTCCTCAACTCCCCTCAAATCCTTATACCAATCAGAACTTGCTCTTTCCTCTCATGGTCCCCTGGGCACCAGGGGACTTGGAAACGTGCTCATTGGCTTGTTCCTCCATCACGTTTTTGGTCCCTGGTGGTGAAAACCCTGACCTGTTTCTCTTTCATCTCTCTCAGTACCTAGCACTACACACAGCACAGAGTGAGGGGCTCTGTTAAGCATTTGCTGGACGAGTGAATGATGTGCTGCTCTGGATGTTACGTGACTGTGGCAGACACCAACAGCCAGTTTGGCGTAAGTGGGCCCAGTGCCCACTTCCTGCCAGGCACGGTGCTAAAAGGACATCGCTGCAGCTCGATCACCTCGCTCCCAGCCAGAAAAGCTTCCTTGCCTCTGGGGCTTGCCCCTGCTGGGGTACGGGTCCCCCTGCATCCCCAGGGCCTTGATGAACATGGAATGAATGCTCCTTCAGCTGGCATACTCATCAGTTTCCATTCAAATTGTCCTCTCCTGCAAATTAAATTGTCTTTTCCTCCCCTGGGGGTATAATAATCCCTGCAACAGATTGTTTCCTGTTCTAAAAAACGACTCGCTTCTTCTTGCCACCTCCCTGCCATGGTATTACCTTCTCGCAGTGTCTTTTGCAGTCCTTTCTTGGGCTCCTCCTTTCTCCTCAAATAAGCCTCCTTGTCCCTGAGGCTGAGCACGGCTCCCCCAGCTGACCCTAGAACTCCTTGCCAGGCTCAGGTCAGCCCCCTTCTCTGTGTACAGATGATAAAAGAGGATGGTCGCCTCTGTCTCCTTGCATGCAGTCCTCTCCCTGCCACATTCCCAAGCCCTCAGCTCCAGGATCCTTTAGCCTGGGCAGTTTCTTCATCTAACATCCCAGCAAACTTAGACTAGACAATTGAAGATTGGATCAAAGAGTGGGGAGCTCCATATGCTGTACCAGGGGGAGTCATTTAGGTCTGAACATCTCAGCCTAGGAAGAGCCCTCTGCCCTGCCAAAAACCCCCTCTCAGTATTCTGCTGGTAGCTAAAAGGGCACCAGGCACTAGAAGTTGGCCAGCAAAGAAACAGTACTGGAGTGGGGTGGGGTGGGTGGGAGGTATGGAACAAGAAGAGGCTAGGGCAGGTGGGAACCAGGACAGGATTCAAAGGAACCAGGCCACCAGCAGCACCGTGGGTCACCTCTGCAAGGCTAGAGGCATGAGGTGCAGGGAGCTCCTATCCAGGGCTAATACTGAAGGAAGCGTGTTCTGGGAGGGACTGAGAGTGTAACACATGCACGTTTGTGCACACGCACTCGTACAAACACATAGCAACAAACCCTCTGAATTTACCCCAGGCTAGAAACCCAAATGGGATTGAGGTATTGGTGTTGGGTGCCCTGTAATTATTGTACCCCACTCAGTCACTGTAGGAGGCCAGTACTGGACACTAGTTACATTAGGAATAAGGTTACCAGGCTGACTTAGGATGAAGTTACGTGAGAAAAGTACCCGATAGCTATTTGCCGCTCTGGATTCACTCTCCCCCTTCACTCTATTATCCGCACTGAGAGAGACTCAGTCAGAGGGGTCTGCCCTCCTCTGGCTTCCAATGGGTTTCAGCCAATGAGAAGCCTCAGCCTTTAGAGGGAGGGAGGAGGGAGATGTCGGGTATTTTTTCTCTCGGCTTCATCCCTGTGACATGGCCTCTGTCTGTCTGTTCCCTTCATTTCCATGCATCCCAGCTCTGCACGCTGTCTTTCCTGGTTCTGGGAACCTATTCCTCCCCTGTTCCCAGGGACAGTAACGGCCCGCTGCTGCTCCCCCTGGGTTTGTGAATTTCCTTTGTCGTTCTCCCACACTCCAACCTTTCATTTGCTATTAGTTAGCCCCTTTATAAATAAAACCTCCTTGATTTTTCCTAAGTTGACAGTGCTGTTTGTCTCCTGTTGGGACCCCGACTGATACAGCTAGAAAATTGTAAGATCCCGATTTTGTTTTCAAAAATACTGTCAGGAGCTCAGCTGAGCTGAGAGAGAGAGGTGAGCTGTCAGGTGTGGGCATAGCTGGTTAAAGCAACAATGAGCCAAAATGAAAGTAACAGTGAAGTCTTTAGTCACTGTGATAGTAGAAGCAAGAGGCAAAAACCAGAGAAGACGTTGGCTCCCTCGTGTTCCCTTCTCCCTGTGGAGGAGCACACAGGTGGAGGGTTCAGGTGGATCAGCGCAGATGGGTGTCCTCTCATGGCTGAGGGAGCCCCAAATAAAAGGCTCGGTCAGTTTTGTGGACCCTGGAGTGAAAGGAGGGCTAGGAGTGGAAAAGTGCCGAGTACTAAGTCACAGGGCGAAGTGTCCTCAAGGCTCTCCCTCCTCCCTCCGTAAGGAAGTCTCTGCAGAGGTCCATGAAAAAGGTCTTTGCTCAAGGCCTCAGACAAAGAGACCTAGGAATATAAATATGGGAAGGCCATGGCTGGCCAGGGGGCTGGAGCCCTAGACCGCACCTCCCTCCAGAGACAGTGGTGCACGGGCAGCATGCCAAGGCTGGTGTGGGCAGGGCCGCCTTCCCGGTGAGGCCTGGGTGAGGCCTGCCTGACGGGGAAAGCCTTCCTAACTGCCTAGGGTCAGGCTGGAAAAATCACACAGAGGTTTTTCACCAGGAGCCGGGCTCCTCAAAGACAGGAGCACACAAAATGGAAGAAATACAGCAAAATGTTGAGAAACAGTGGTTTCTATCAGGGCTATCCAACAGAAACATAATGAGTCACATGTATGTTTTTAAGGTTTTTAGTAGCTATATGAACAGAGAAACAGGTGAAATTCATTTTAATAATAAATTTTATTTCATCCAAATAGATCCCAAATACAATTTCAGGCATATGAGTATTTTTAAAGTTATTAACGATCTGTTTTATATTGGTCCGCTTGGACCAGGCTTGGAACCTCATGGAGAGGAGGCGTGGCTGCAGCAGACAGGCCTATGCCGGGGCAGACACCCGAGCTGGCTGATAGCCTTTTCTCTGCTTGACGTGCTCCCTGCATGGGCTGAGCACCACCCAGACCGAAGCCCCCCTGCCCCAAACTGTGATCTGACCCACTCGAAAACGGGCAACTCTAACTCTAGATGCTTTTCAAGGAGTAAGTGGAGCACTAGGTTTCAGTTCCAGAGATAGATGGAAAACTCAAAAGATGCAGGCGAACTCTGCTCCGTGCCAAAAAGGTGTTTGCTGTTGCATGGGACGGTAAAAAACATAATAATTATTGTTTGCAGCAGAGTGCGTTGTCCTAAGTTCATGGAAAGCACTTGCAGGTGGGTTAGCTGGTTGGAAGTCTGACTGGTTTGGAAACACCTGCCATGAGAAGGTAGCAGAGAATTGGCCCTGGGGCTAGAGGCACTGCAGAAATAGAACCCTAAAGTGGGCATCAGGACCCCTTTCCCCTGAACTCCCCATGTGACCTTCAGCAAGGCCTTTCTTCCTGGGGCATGTCTGTTTCTCCACAGATGGAGGATTCAGTTAGGATCACAAGATGATTTCTAAGACCCATTCTAAAGAAAGCATTTTGTGATTTTGCCTCTGGAGGAAGCATTTAGACCTCAGACAGCCCAAAGATGAATTTGAAAATGACTTCCAAGTGTGAATCCTGGGGCCAGAAGAGGAGAGAGCCTGCAGTTGTCATTAGGACCAGCATCGGGTGGAAAAGCACTGCCCCAGAGCCGAGGACTTGAGTAGGCAGGGTTCAATGAGAAGTGCCTGTGCAGACAGCCTTAGCAGACACAATACTCATGATTTTTTCTTTCCACTGGAAAAGTCCTTTCTGTCTAGGCCAATGTTTTCCACAGCTCCAGGGGGCTGTGGTCATTTCCTAACAAGATTTTTCCTATTTTGTGCAGCTGTGGTCTGGCATTTGCAACACTGTTTTTAAGCTGAATCTCACTTGGGTCCTCCAGGGCCGAGGGCTGGTGGGTAAACGCAGGCCTGGTGCATTCTGGGCCCTCCAGCTGCAGGTGGTTCTCTTTCTCCAGTACCTTGGTATTGTGGCAATAGATGTATAAAATTACAAGGTGACAGGGGTGTAAGGACCTTGAAAGGTCATTTAGTGTAATCTTCTTATTTCATGGGAAGGGGAAACTGAGGCCCGGAAGAGAGGGACTTGCCCCAGGCCACATGGTTGGTTAGACAGAAGACAGCTCTTGTGATTCTTGATCTCAGTCCCCTGGGCTCAGCCAAGGCTGCACTTCCTCCTTTGTGGATGTGGGGAGTAAGAGAATTTAACTTGCTGTGAATAGTTTAATACGTTTCAAGACTATGCTTTTACCCCACTTATCACCTAATACCTCTTTCTCTGTCTCTTGATTACTCCATTCCTATCCTTTGGCTTTCAGTGTTTACTAGAGATGATAGATGGAATACACGGACACACAGGTTCATTTAATAGTTTGCCAAGAGCCTCGCGCTGCTGAGGAGGAAGGGTAAGGGAGACACTGGTCTATTGTAGCCTGGGACATTTGCTTTCCCTGCCAACCACAGTCCAAGGCAACAAGCTCACTGACATCCCGGGAAGGCCCTGCTTAGGGAGCACAGGGAAGAGGTGGTTTGCACTGTCTGGAGCAGGTCAGAGATTGCAGAAGGAGATCGACCTCAGATTGGCAGATAGGGATCTACTTGTATATAATAGCAACTGACATCTTGCTTCTTCGGTAAAGGAGTTGAGTTCAGCCTCCAGTGTGGGTAGGGGTTTGTGTTTAATCCACGGCCGTCAGGCAAAGGCCATGTGAAACAGGACCTCCTCGGGCTTCAGTCTCATAAAGTTCTGCCTCAGTCTGCAATTACGCAGCCCCTTTCTCACCTTATCTTTCTGGCATTCAGTTTACACTGCTGATTAGATCCTCTTGGCTTATTCACAGTCTAAAAGCCTCAGCCTTTCTGAAAATCCCACCAAAGACACAGACCTTGGGGAGGAAGACCAGGCTAAACCAAGGCCATGACTAAATATCATTCAGGAACCACAGTGGGTCTAGGGGATTCCCTTTCTACTGAGGCTGGGTCAGAGCTTGATGGGAGTGAAAGTTAATCTTCTGGATCTCTTTGAATAGAGTCAGTTTGAAAATGTCAGGTATCCAGCATAGTTAGTCCTTTCTCCAGCTTGTCATTTACTTGTAAAAGGAGCACTATTCAAGCCCTAAATGTCAGCTTCTAGCCTCTGCACAAGTGGAATCAGGTCGCCCCTGAGTACTTCAGCCTGTACTCTTAACATCTAGGCCCGGGCTCCATGGGGGCTGTCCTGGAATCAGCCCCAGAGAAATGACCCTAGGTACTGAAGGTTTCTGGATTTTGGTCCTCTGTGACTTGAATGCTTCTACTTCCTGAGAGCAGTTCCTAATACTTTATTTACCCTTATACATGCAAAAGATGACAACTCTTTAAACACACAATTAGACTGGGGCTTTGATTCCCAAGCTTGGGTCTCTACCTGGCAGCTGTTCCAGTATCTGGCTCACTGCTCTCAATTGCCTTTTATTCTATGAGCTAATCTCTCTCTTGGCTCTTTGTTAATGGCCTTCCCCATCCCCCCGTGAGGCACCATATGCTTAATGACATCCTATAAAGAGGACCGATCTCCCTTAGCTGTCCTCTATCTTTTGGAATGCACCGTCCCCTCCCTTGTGTTAGAAAAAACAAATTAAGCTCCAAGAGGCAGCCAGAGAGCTAATGGACCTGACTCTGCCAGGGAAGGGAAAACAAAGTCTCCAACCCTTTGCAGCTCTCAAAGATCCTACGGAGAGGTGATCTGTCTCAGGTCCCTAACGAGCTTAAATTTGCCTACTCAGTCATTGTCCTTTGTTCACTTCTCCTCTGCTACCTGAATTGCCTTCCCCACTCCACCTCCAGACACACGGAACCAGAAGTTTATCTCAGGGGCAAGACCTGATGATTTGAGTCTCGAGTCATTGTAAATCACTAGAGTAATGTCTTGAAATTCAAGGCATAAATATAAATATAAATATAATAAATATGATATTTTACAATATATTATATTTATATAGTATATAATATATATAAATAATATACACATATATAATCTAAATCTGTGCCTTTTGGCTTATTATGAAACATTTCCAGTGCAGATTGTTTTAAATGTGAGAATTCTTTTTTATTGTGTCCCATCCACTTAGATCATAGACGGATTATTATTGACTATTAATGGATGCTAACTATATTCACAAAACATGAGGTTCCCACTTGAATATTTCCAAACTACTGCGTTAGGTGAAATATACATACAGTAATGAGTCAGTTTTGGGAGAAATGGCTAACCCTCCAAACCTTACATAACTGCACTATAATCTTGGCTTTGTTCCTATCCAGATACTGGGCTGAACACAGATAAAACAAGCCAGCCAAATTCAAACTAAGATCTCATTTGACTGTCTCACCCCCCCCCCCCCCCAACACACACACTAAATTAGCACATTTCTCAGGCATCATTCAGAACAATGGTTCCCAATCCTGGCTGCAATTAGAATCATCTGGGGAGCTTTAAAAAAAAAAATCAATGCCCAGGCCCCACTCCAAATCAATTAAAATAGATTTTCTGGGGGTGGGCCTAAGGCATGGGAATTTTTATAAAGCTTCCCTGGTTATACCAACGTTGAGCCATGGATGTGAATCACTGGTTTAAACATGACCAAAATTAATGATTATAGGTTTTGTTTGCATAACAAACTGTTAGCTTAATATTTGTAATAAACCTAACATAGTTATGTTTTAAGTCAAATAAAGCCAACAGGAAGGCATATCCATGTAGTGAAAGGTCGAGCTGCTTTGTTCCAGTGCTACCTGGATTAGCCAGATCTTTGGAGGTCATAACACAATAACACAAACAAGTTTGGCCAAATAAGTTTTAGCAACCAGTTTCCTATTTGGCATGTTTCTAGTACAGCCAGGGCTGTATGAATGTGGGAGGTAGTCATGATTCACTCTTTATTCTCTCCATTGAGGGAGCCTGGACGAACGCCAATGGTCTGTCTGCAGTACCGGGGGCTGAGGACTACTGAGATTAGGCTCAGGACACAACTTCCTCACGCTGATGCTGGGACCACAAGATGGCCATGGCATCTTCTTGAGAATTGGATAACAATCTAAAGCACCCCTCTCAAGGACGTTTTCCTAACCACCGCATCTTCCCACCAAACACACGTCCTGGTCCAATCCTGAAGGCGACTGTTTACCGGGCACCACCACGCTTCCAGAAGAGACATCCTGGCTGCTGCAGGTCTGCCGCTTCCCTGCCGAGGCAGAGCCTGCCTTCCTGAGTTTCTTTGCCAAATCCACGTGTCCCCAAATGGTCCTTCTCACAGAGAAGTCCGATCGGCAAGCCTTACAACATCTTCATTGCTTTAAAAGAATGGAAGAAACGTGTGCTTCTAATTACCACATTTACAGCTCCTTTCTCTCTCTCTCTCTCTCTCTCTCTCTCTCTCTCTCTCTCTCTCTCAATCCTATAGAAAACAGACCCAGCTCCTTTTGAAAACTTGCAAATATTTCACATTTGTTTGGAGAGCAGATTTTTTTCCAGGTTTTTGGAAAGCTGAAGTCACCGACACATGGCTGCTGGGTGATATTGTTGCTGAGTGCAAACATCACTTGTTCCTAGCACAGCCAAACCTGCCTTTTCAGCCATGCCAGTGCCTGGGAGGTGTAAACCTAATGTGGAACAGTCCCAGGGCCTGTGGGAGTGGTATTCTTCTGTCTGCAGTGACCTCAAAGAGGACTGAGCAAGGTATATAGTGCTTTGTCTTGAGTCTTGCCCCCACCCCAGTTTTGTCTCAGGCATCAGTTGATTCTAGTTCAGAGCCCTATGTAGCATGGGACTAAAAAAACACCTTGTGACCCTTTGGGAATAAAAGTGGAATGGCAGGGGTGCCTGGGTGGCACAGTCGGTTAAGCGTCTGACTTCAGCCAGGTCATGATCTCGAGGTCCGTGAGTTCGAGCCCTGTGTCGGGCTCTGGGCTGATGGCTCAGAGCCTGGAGCCTGTTTCCGATTCTGTGTCTCCCTCTCTCTCTGCCCCTCCCCCGTTCATGCTCTGTCTCTCTCTGTCCCAAAAATAAATAAACGTTGGAAAAAAAAAAAAAGTGGAATGGCATAGATCCTGGGATATTAGGCCTCTGGTCTGATTCTGTGTCCATTCTGAGTCTGGTCCCAATTGCCATTTGGCTCCCATTCATTAGATACTTTTCTATAGAGAGCACAGATAAAGCAAGATCTAATCTGGGGTAACTGGCTACTGAGGACAGGTGCTTTGGTATCCTGTTCATTATTGTGATCACCTTGGTCCCCAGGTCCAGTCTTCATCTGTGCATGTTCATGATGATCAAGTGTCACGGGGATTGCATGACTAGTTAATATGGACACTAGAATGTTAGCACTAGAAGGAACCTCTTACATCACAGAGGGGAGTGTAAGGCTCAGCCAAGAGAAGTGACTTTCTCAAGGTCACACACTAGTTAGTGCCAAGAGACAGGATGAGAATCCAGAAATCCTAACTCCCAAATCAGTGTTCTTTCTATCACCTTTTGCTGTCAAAACTCATCACGTATGAGTTGATCAGCATATTTATTTCCCAGAAGAGAAGGCTACTTGGGGACCTAACATTATTAATAGAGTGTTATTTGGTATATACAGAAGACTAGTCCAGGGTTCGTGCTGGAAATAAATGGATGAAGCCAGGAGTCAGGGATACAAAAAGCCATGCTGAGAAAGCCACCCACGGAGATGCTTGTTCCCCATGTTGGGCCCAGGGAAGACCGAGGCAGCCAGGAAACTTTTTGGAACTGTAATGGATAGTCAAGGAAGAAGCAGGGCCCTGAGATGAACCTAAGTCCCTGAGTTAGAAGTGGAATTATTCTGAGAAAGAAGAGAGAAACCAACAGAGGGAAAAGTTAATCCCTTCTTAACTGCTCTTTGTTCCTGTACACACGCTGAAGCAAGTAGGAGGAATTTCCAGCCCAGCACCCCCAGTGAGAAAAGTCTGATCACTTGATTCATTTAACCTACAGCTAGTCCAAGAGGGGAGAGCTGCAGGGACTTAAAGGGACACAGCCATTTTATGGGGAGAAACCCGCTGTGGAATGAAGTTTCAGTCGTGTTTGTTCCCAGGTCAGTCTGGTGGCCACAGCTGGGAGGGAAAAGATTTCCTTGATACCAGGCACGGCGGAAGGGGGGGGGGCGGTTGGGGGGGGCAGCATTTGCAGGGGCTGCTGGCAGGATACGGCTGCTCCCTCCCCGACTCTCTGGAAAAATACAAGCAGGCAAATTTGAACGTGGCCCTTGAATAGGCTCATTTTGTAGATCCATGTAATTTGAGCACCCAGCAACCCCTGGGGCCTGGTCTCAGGTGACTTGCCCCTTCAGCAGCTCTGGAGACTGCCAGAAAGGACTGGCCTCTCAGAGCCCAAGCTTAGTGTCTTCTAGCTCCAATCCAAGGAAACTGTGGAGGGTGACTAGAATGTGTCTGATGGCCTGGTGGTCAATCCTAGGGCACAGCCCTCCACTCCACACAGGAACCAGAGTCATATTTGATGGGATTCCCTCAAGGCACCCCCGTAACAAAGAAAATGAGCTTGGCGGAAAATTTCTGAGAAAATGGTGAGGTGTGTGACAAAACCAGGGTGAGCTGGAGGTAACTAAAGTGGAGCCCCAAGCAGCTCCACAGGGACCAGACAGTGTGTTCATACAGGCCCACACTCACGGCAGACATTTGTCCCCACAGCAGGTGCAGGCCAACTGCCTAGGGACCCCCTCCACGGCAGTTCCTTCCGTCTTGCCCGCAGGCAAGATCAGGCTTGGCAGTTGCATTCCAGAGGCTGAGAGTAGAAAACCCAGTCTCTCTTTGTGTCGTCAGTTCTGGCCACAGTGCTGTGGAGAGCTCTTTTCCCAACCTTCTCTGTTCGTTCCCAGATCCTGAGTAACAGCACTGCAGAGCAAGGGTTTATTAGAAAAGGTACAGTTGTCTGCTCAGGGACTCTGATGGAATACAAACACAAAGAGAAGACTAAGGGGTAACATGAAGTTCCCATGTGATGTCCTCTCAGTGGGCAGCCACCCGCCATTGCCTGGGAAGTAGCAGGAGGTATCCGTTCTTTCCCAAGCAAATTCTGGGTTGGAGAGCACTGGTTGGTGGCCTCAGAGCTATGGAGTTCCACCCTGAGGAACTCTTAGGCCCTCAGGGGAGAGCTCCAAGTTAGTTGGTCAGCAGGGACATATGGCCCATCCGCTGTGTGTCTAACTCTGGGTTGGTAATAGGGAGACGGCAGACGGGAAGCCAGACATAGCCCCACACTTGTGGAATTTACATTCTAGTCAGGACAACAGCAAACCCAAAACCACAGGTGCAACAAGTATCATGGAGGAGACGGGAGAAAACGAAGGGGCCTGGAGGGCCCAGGAAGGCCTCCCGAGGAAGTGACCTAAATCTCAGATCTGGGTATTAAAAAGTCATTAGATGAACAAAGGAGGGTTGGCAGGGACTGTATAATTATAGCCTTCCCCTCTTCTTGCATAATCACAGAATTTTCAGTTGAGTATGCGGCTTCTCAGAAAGTGACTACATTTCCCAACCTGTTCTACGGCTGGATGTGACTGTGTGACTGCATTCTGGCCAATGGGAGATGAGAGGAAGTAGGGTATAAAATTCTGAATCACGGGGAAGGGGCTTACCCTCCCATTGCCCCTTTGTCCCTTCTACTGGCTGCAATGTGGCAGTGGTGGGGAGCCTTCTTAGAACATGCGAAGGAGGGTAGGGCCTCTGGCGACCTCTCAGACCAGAGCTGCCATGCCATCTTGGGGTTTTATATGAGAGAGAAATAAACCTCTGTGTTGTTTAAGCCATTGTCACTTGGGTCTCTGCTGTAGTAACCAAATATCCTAACCTACCCATGGTTTGAGGGAATAGCGAAGGGCTTTTTTATATCTTAATTTCGTCCGATCTTCCCAAGAACCCCAGAAGTTGGAGATTATGATCAGCACTTTAGTGTTACAGAAGCTGAAGCTGAGAAAATAATTGTCTTCTCCAAGGTCACACAGTGGTGGAGCCAAGGACCCCCAACTCAGTTTTTCACCCAAGTTCCAGGAATACACACTGTGTCAGGCTGCCTCCCTCTCTCTAGAACGGATTTTAGTGCATCCTCCGTTCATGAGATGAGTTCCCACCAAACCATCCACACTTCACCTTCACCTTCTCCCCTGTGCCAGTCTAGTCATCAGCTCATGGTCTTGATAGCACACGCCCTGACCAGCCCCGTCAGCAGGTTTA
Organism: Herpailurus yagouaroundi; assembly: GCF_014898765.1. Taxonomy (NCBI): domain Eukaryota; kingdom Metazoa; phylum Chordata; class Mammalia; order Carnivora; family Felidae; genus Herpailurus; species Herpailurus yagouaroundi. The sequence goes on along the minus strand of NW_024412403.1, from coordinate 73,702,367 downwards.
AGGACCTACATGATGTGGTGTTTTCGGGTCAGGGATGTCAGACTACTGTCACTTTTCTCACGGAAGCTCTTACATTTTACTCTAAAAGGGAATGCTTGGAATAATCCCCCCTCCCCAGCTTAACCTGCCCTCCCTTGTGCAAAGGACCCACGAATTCTCGACACCAGCACTTAGAGAGCCCAGGGAACCCTCTGCTCCCTCATTAGGGCAAGTTGCTTCTTATTATGACAGTCTAGACTTCTCCTCCGGGCTCTCCTCAGGACAACGTGTAGGAACAATTCTGTTATTTTATCTTTTGCTGGCCCTTGACTGATTGCAGGAGGAATTGCAGGCTAAGCCATGTTCACACAAATCCTCAGTTGCTGTTCTCCAACTGAGGCGCTCCTCGGGTTATGAATCACCTCTGGGGATACAGCATCTGAATAATTCAGATTTTAAAATATTGATTTTTATTCCTCACAGCCAGGAGACAGCTTTACACGTGCATTTGGCTTGATCAGGCCTTCGTGCGCCTCATGCCTGTAACTCGCAAAGATTTAATGGGGCCTCCAGTGTGCAGAAGACTGGAGCAGCCAGGGAGGAAGGGATGTGGCAGGCTCAAGTGGACACCCCCGGGGAAGCCTGTGGCTTCACGTGGGACCCAAGGGCGGGGGCGGGGTACAGGCCGTGTCCTGAGTGCTGTCTCAAAGAAACAAAAAGCTATGTCAAGCAGACCTCCTCTGGAAGCCTTCCTCTTTTCTTTCATGGGGTGCCCTTCAGACTCCTTTGATGTCACTGCCCACAAAGGGACACCTAAAAATCCGGGTCCTCTCTCTGCACTGCTTTTTTTCTCTAATTGCTCGTCTCTTGACTTGTCATATTGCTTTGGGACAAGAGGCTGCTCTTAATTGGTACTAATTCTGAGGCACTCAGAGGAAATCTTCACAAAAGATGGTTGAGACTCACGGATGGCCTCTCCCTCTTCCCACCCGACGCTCCACCCTCTCCTTGGTGATTCACACCCTCACAGGCTGACCCTCTGTCCCTCTTCCTTCGACAGAGTCTGCATCATGGCCAGTTCCCTTCCTTGAACTCCTGACCCACATATTCATCTTCCTTGAAGATCAGCCTGGATAGTCACCCTCCCCGTGCCCCAGATGGAACTCATTGTCTTCACCCCCAAGCCCGCTCCTTATCCTGTTCTCTCTCTCAGATGAGGATGCCCCACCCACCCAGTCACCCAAGTCTCAGCGTAGCCATCTGGTCACTGAGTTCTGGCAGCTCCTTTTTGATGTCTTTTATGGCTAGTCTTCTCTATATTTGCTTTTCAAGTATGTTCCAAATAGTCTCCTAACTGATCTGTCATACAGCATTCTTATTCCTCCAAGCCACTTTCTGCACCACTATAAGAATAATTGTCTACAGGGCAAATCTAATCAGCGTGGGATTTTAGAATTCTTTCAATGGCTCCCTCATGCCCTCAAAGTAAAATCTAAATACCTCAACAGGGCCATTTGAGGCCTTTCCTGTTCTGGCCCTGCCTACATCTCTCTCTCCCTCCCACTTGCAGACACTGATCTCCCAAACTGCTGTGTTCTCACACCTCTGCGCTTCCGCCCATGTTGTTGCTCTGCCTTGAGTGGCGCTCTTCCATCTCAGTTTCACCCAGAGCTCAGTTCAGGCATCTCCTCTTTCAGGAAGCCTTCCTGACTCTCCAGCCCCTCATAGCACATCGTCAGACACACACATCACCAGCTAGCCCGGGAGTTCGTTGAGGTTCGTTGAGAACTGTGTCTCGTTTGTCTTGTCCTAGAGTCTGGCAGATGCATTGCATAGGAGCCGGTTTGCAAAAAATAGAATTTTCTGCTAGTAAAAGCTGTTTTTGGTATGGTATGGTGATAGTAAATAAGTGATAATACAGAAGCTTATAGAAGAGATTCCTGCAGTGGCTTCGAGGAAGTTAAGCCAAAGGACCTTCGGTCCTTTCCAAATCTGAAATTTCATCATTTGAAAACACTGACATTTGTCCAAAATGTTCAGGGACGCCTGGGTGGCTCAGTCGTTTAAGTGTCCGACTTCGGCTCAGGTCATGATCTCGCGGTCCGTGAGTTCGAGCCCCGCGTCGGGCTCTGTGCTGACAGCTCAGAGCCTGGAGCCTGTTTCCGATTCTGTGTCTCCCTCTCTCTCTGGCCCTCCCCTGTTCATGCTCTGTCTCTCTCTGTCTCAAAAATAAAATAAACGTTAAAAAAATCAAAATGTTCAGCCATCAACATATGTGGGAAATTGGCCATTTTCTCCAGAAGGGGAAGCAAGCGCTGTCACTCATAGCAGTTTCACAGCACCTTTGCCCTAAACATTTGGGTGTGTGGGGACTTCTCCATCTCCTTTGAACCCTGAATCTCAGCTCCTGACCTACTCTGACTCTTGGGAGGAAATCAAAGGGCAAGAGGAGGAACTGGTGTTCTCAGAAGAAGAGAAATTCACGATCCCCCTGGAATGAATTAGGAGTCCATTTGGTAAAATATTATTGAGCTGTTATAAAGAATAAAGTAGCTTTATATATACATGAAAGATATAGGTTGAAAAAGAAAATTAGGGAATACCATAGATAGTTTGATCACTTCCACATATTTAAAAAAAAGAGGGGTCTGGGTGACTCAGTCAGTTGGACGTCTGACTGCGGCCTGGAGCCTGCTTCAGATTCTGTCTCTGTCCGTCCCTTGCTCATGCTCTGTCTCTATCTCTCAAATATAAGTAAACATTTAAAAATTATCAATCAATCAATCAATAAAAGAATATATGTAAGTATTATGCATAATTTTTCTGGATGAAATTACTTTGGGAAAGTAGTTATCTGCTGTGGACAGTGGGAATGGGAGAAAGTGACTTTCAATTGTCACTTTGTATGTTTTTATGTCGCTTCTGTTTTCTAACATCTTATCTTTTTAACACCAACAGATTTGACCTAGAATGTAGGATTAGGCTAACCTTATACTTCTTTATAGTTTTCTGTTAAAAAAAAATTAAAATCTAATATTTTGATTCTCTAGAGGCTGGAGAAAAGGGGATGGGGACTCACCTGGCCACAACCAAGATAGATTTTACTAGCTCCAATTCTAAACATGAAAAGCCAGAGTCAGGAAAGCAGAAGGCTAGGGGAAGGGAGAGCTTCTTGCCCCAGATCATTCTGTGAAAAGATGTCAGAGCCAAGAACAATGACCAGATCTTCTGGGTTCCAGTGTGACTCCTCAACTATACCTACAAGGAAGAAGGAAAACGGTGGTGTGGAAGGGCGATAACATTTGCAGAAGGCCTACTGTGAAGGCATTTTATACATTTGCCAGCCAACTTCTGTCCTTAGAAAGACTTTAAAACAGCAAGATCCAGCATTACCATGAGATTTCCAGAGTTAAAAGTCTTAAAGCAGGCACAGAAGTTTACTTTCTAGACCCAGAAGGAAACACAATAAAAATGGTAGCCATGCAAACTCCTTTACCATGTATCCTGGGCATCTTATTTTCCTGGGGATCCTATTTGCTGTAGACACTTGTTTGTGGAACATATGCTGGTGCCTCAAAGAGACCTTTCATGTAGTGATAACTGAAGAAGGTGTAGTCTGGGCAATTAAGGGTTAACCTGGGAGTCAGGGCCTCCTGCCAATCAGAAGATTGAGAGCAGTATTTTTGGCCATCTTGAAATTCTGGTTCCGCCTTACAACGCAGTTATCTCAGCCTGCCCAGATCAGCTCTTCTCTGCATCCCTGGATCTTAATCTCTGTGTTCCTCACTTTGGACGGGTAACCTGACCTTGGTCCTCAGTTGCTTATGGGATAGAGTTGGGGACTTCAGGGACAGCAGTCAAGGTTTGGAATAGCCACCATGGGGAATGGAACTCAAGACCGACTGATAAGCCTCATTATTCTTCTCAGGCTCTCCAGTTTTTCAGGGACAGATGGGTCATGCAGGATAGATTTCATACTTTCCCCATTCCCCATTAGCAGAGAGGACTTGCCAGACCAGTGGATCAAAATGAGCCCATTTCCCAGTGGGATGAATGTCACCTCCCCATTCTGGGCACTCTCCCAAGTGGGCGAGATCTAAGACATCACTCTGACTTAGCTGTGTTTCCTCTGTCTTTCATACCAGTTCTGATCAAAGAGGGGCATCGGCAGTTATGTCTGTGGCATCTCAGTTAAGGTGATGACTTTGATTGCAATCAGAGGTGGGAGAGTTCATGGGATGGAAAATGAAAAGGCATCCTGTGAACAAATCCGTTCTGCCTGAGAGAGGCATAAACCTTGATCCAGGTGCCAGCCTTTTCATCCCACGGAAGGTTGGAGGTGGATGTCATTTCATTCACAGGTAAAAGCAGAGAGTTGTGTGTGGTAGGGCCCTGCAATTTCCCACTGACTCAGCCTGTGACCTTTCGGGAGAGATCTCAGAGAAAGAGAGGGTGAAGAATACAGGCTTGCCTTCCCAAGGCTCAAGTAGGGTTTGTCACTGGGGCTTGTTTTAGGAGGCGGGTGTCGAGAGTTGAGTTAATCTGACTACTTGGGTCCTGGATATTTGCATCACTGATCCTTGTGAGACCCCTCTCTTGGATTTATTTACTTCCTTATCCCTTTTACTCCTCATCTTGAAATTCCACCCCCCTCTCTCACACATAATGATTTTTGTGTTTGTCTCTTCATCCTTCTGCTTGCATGTTTTTATACAAATACTATATGTTTGCAGTATTTTTAATTTATGTAAATATTCTATCTCATTGTTTCTTATCTTTTTTCACTGTTTTTCCCCCTGTTCTTTTTTTTTTTTTTTAGTTTATTTATTTATTTTGGGGGGGGGGGGGGAGAGGTGTAGAGAGAGAGGGAGATAGATGATCCCAAGCAGGCTCCATGCTGCCAGCACAGAGCCCGATGCACGGCTCAATCCCAAGAACCGTGAGATCATGACCTGAGCAGAAGTCAAGAGCCAGACACTTAACAGGCTAAACCACCCAGGCACCCGTCCCCCTGTTCATTTCACTGCCTTAAGCATCCACGTTGCTATGTGTACAACTGATCATTTACTTCAGTCCTGCGGCATTGTACTCCCTGGTATGTGTTCATTACATTTTATTTCTCGATCTCAGCGCCAGAAACTCAGGTAGCCCCCAACTTCCACTACAAGTAACTGTACACAAAGGAATTGCACATGTCTCCTAACACAGAGCTGTGTGAGGATTTCTTGGGATGTATACCTAGCAGAGAAATTGCTAGTATGCTACACTGAAAATAGTGTAAAATTTTCAGTGAAAAAATACACTGACTCATAACACCAGATCGTTCCCCCAGAATGTTCACCAGTGCCCCTTTCTGCTGTCTTCCCATGGGCGGTGTGCAAGCACCGTCATGTCCCACGTCTCTGCCACCACTGGGTGTGACCCTTCTTTCTATATGTTGCTAATATAAACGGCAAACAGTGATATCTCTTTGTTGTTTTAATTTGCATTTTTCAAATGTAATGCAGTAAGCCTGGTGTTCACAGCTCTTCATTTCAGGATCTGTTTCCCAGGAAAATTGACTTGTTTGTGGAGTTCTGTGTTCTGTATGATGCGTGTTTATATCCTTCCCCTGCTTTTTTAAAAAAATTTTTAATGCTTATTTATTTTTGAGAGAGACAGACAGAGTGTGAGCGGGGGAGGGGCAGAGAGAGAGGGAGACACAGAATCCAAAGCAGGCTCCAGTCTCTGAGCCGTCAGCACAGAGTCTGACGCAGGGCTCAAACCCGCAAACTGCGAGATCATGACCTGAGCTAAAGTTGGACGCTTAACCAACTGAGCCACCCAGGCACCCCCCTTCCCCTGCTTTTCTATTGCTGTCATAAATGTTTAAGATCCTTGCATATTCTTCCTATCAGCCTCTATTCCTATTTTGTCATCAGTCTGTTAATGTTATCTTTTGTTGATTAAAGCTCTTTTATTGATTAGAAATCCTTAATTTCGATGTGATCAAGTTAATAAAATTTTGTGTTATGGTTTATGTTTTTGAAATTTGGTTGTAAAAGAGCTTTCCCAGATTACAAAGATATTTCCCTTCACTTAATTCTACGAATTTTATTTCTACTATTTTTCTTTAACCTTTTATACTGCGGTCTTTAAACTGCCCAGAACCCTCTCTATGTGTGGCATTAAGGAGGGATCCAATTTTCTTTTTCCCCATGTAGCGAGCCCATTTCCCAAACGCCATTTACTAAATGCTCTTCCCTTCCCCCACCATTTGTGGTACCACCTTCATTCGATATTAATTCCTGACATACACATGAGTGTATCTGAGCTCTCTCTTCTGTTGGCCTATTTGTATGTTTTTTCAACTACTGTTTTTTTTATCATGTTGGCTTCATAATATGTCTGATTATCAGAAAGGGTAAGAGCTCCTCTTCTCTTCTTTTTAGAAGTTGACTTAGCTGTGCTCCCATGTCTTTCTCTGTCCTGTGCCACCATAGTTTGGGTATAAGCTGAATTCAAGTGTTTTGGTTGAGCTGGGAGCAGTGGGCCTGCCAGCCAGCATGCCGGAACGTAACCTGCATCATCAGACAAGAGGCACAGGGGAGAAACTTCAGGAAGAAGTCAAGCCAAGAGATGATATCTGGCCAGCACTGGACACTAGAAAGTCCTGACAATTCTCTGCGAAGTGGAATCCAATCTGATCCAAGAGAAACAGTCAAAGGCACCCAGGTCTTAATGAGCCTGGGAACCTAATCAGAGGCATTAGTAATGCACGATATTAACAGTGCAGTCCTGCCAAGGAGAAAACCCTATCTGTGTCCTTGCTTGCTTGGCCTGTGCCTCCGAGGATTGCAAGGGCCTGTCAAAAGGTTAGCTCATTGCCACCTTGTCTCTCTGCTGCTTCTGCAGCTCTTCAAACGCGCTGTTCTCAAAACCTCAGCTTTCAGGCATGTAGCATTTTTGTTTTGTGATAATTAGGAGACTGTGAGCAGGCCATGGTTAGTCATCCGTGGTGTGAAGATGACGGCTGCTCCAGCTCTGGAGGTGCTTTCGGGTTCAGACACGTCAGGCTATAGTTAAAGACAGAAGCTGATGCGGGAGAATGAGGTGACTCATCATCAAAACCTTGAAAACCAAGTTCAAGGAGAGGGCCAAGGCTTTCCAAATGTAGAATCTGCTCGTTGGTGGTGCTGAAGCTTCGCCTGGGCATAGGTTACGCTGTTAACTTCCATTTCCTCCTCACCAAGGACTGGAAGGCCAGGAGAATCAGCCCTGTTTGGTTCAGTCTGAACAGCTGACTTAGCATTGACCCAATTCTGCAAAACCTGTTCTGGGTGTTTGTGTCTCCCTTTGGCCTCGTGATGTTTTTTTCACCCTTCATCCTCCACTGCTGTATGATGCTCGTGTCCCTTCCCTTGTGGGAAGGGGAGGCCTACATCATCTGCTCCCTCTGGAGAAGGGTCACATCCCGACTGGGGATTGACCTGGGCAGGGCTCTCATTTGACCCGTGGAGTTCTGCTGAACCCCAGAAGGCCAGCATTCAGTGGCCTTATTGCTTTGCCTCTCTGTATCTGGAGAAAAGGGGGGGAAGGCCTTAATCTCTCCTCTTCATTTACCCCTATTTCTTTTGCTCTGGGTACATGTTGAAAGCTCAAGAGAGTCCATTAACTATCCTTCTCTTTCCTTTAAGTCTTCTTCCAATGCAATGGTCGGTGTTCAGAACCTCTTCAGCCTGTGTCAGAGACTAGCACAGTGTCTTAAACAAATTCAGACTCAGCTGAAGGACTTTCAGAGGACTTTTGGGGTCCTTACTCTGAGGGCTCTAGGAGGGCTTTATCTGATGTTGGCCTGCCTGGAGTCATAGAAGGTAGGAAAGGGTTTGGGGATGGCTTCATTTCTCAGAATCGGTGAGTGAAGGAAGCAGGCTAGGCTGTGTTTTAAGACACTTAGTGGGATTGTCTAGGAAGAATCCACTCAAAAGCCCTGGGACCTAACACAGAGATGAGCAAAATATTCACAAAAAGAGGTATCTCGATGGTGGGGATCAAGATGTTGACTAACTCTGTGGAAAATTAGATCACCATTCTCCTTCTCCACTCTCTATCCCAGCCTTTCAGGGGGAAAGGAGGGTTGTAGTCCAGCCCTCGGTCAGGCCACTGGACAGGATGCTGGGTGGAATGAGACTTGTTCACACAGTCTGCTCTGTGCCAGTCAGAGGCTCATCAGATGTAGCAGGAGGACAATGACCTTGTGTAGGGCTTTGAGGATCCTGAAGTGTTCCTCTACCTCTAAAGCCTCTGCTTGTCCACATATCTAATTAAAGCCAAAGAATCTGCAGCCCAACTCTAGAGGGCTATGAGTTCATCAAACACTTAGGCAGAGATGCTTCTTACAAAAAGAGCAATTGCATCCCACAAATCGGCTTTCCCATATTTGGTCTTCTCCCAGGGATATTAAATATAACTTTTCATATGTTGCAGGCTTCACGTAGCCAACCATGTGGCTAACAGACTTCTTGGTACGGGCTCTAAATTTGGCCTAGCAGTCCCTGAGGGGATCTCTGAAAGTTAGGCTGTACTAAACCACTCTGAAAAAAGTTGCATGTGGGTGAGAACAGGTGGGCAAAGGCAGAGGTGGGTCCAAGTAAGTGTGTATCAGGGCTCTCCTTCCGGCCCACTGTTTCTGCTCCTTGGGCCACCACTCTCTCCCTGCAGCTTCTGAGAAGCTCAGTTCATTTCTTGTCAACTTGGCCAGACCAGATGCAACCAGGAAGAGCTATTTTTCCAGGAATGGCAGTTGGAAGCCACTCTGCTATGCTTTCTTGTGGGCTATGGGTGCTGTAGGTGAAGAGAAGCTGGGGAAGAAAGCTCCTTTATGATCCAGGGGCTCTGATTTTTGCTTGAGAAAGCAGGGGGAAGAGACCTCAGGACAAGGAATCAGAGATAGTGCACAGAAGGATTGCAGATAGTAAACTATCCACAGAAAGATGCATAGGCTTGCTACAAAGGAAAAGAAATACGAAGACAGAAACAAGCCTCAGGCTCCACCACACAATTTGCCAAAGCAGGACCCACCCTGACTCTAAAGTTTCAACTCAGGTCAGTCCATCACATACCTCCAGGACAAGTGGCCACAAAAAATGAATCTCATTCACTTTCTCTCATGGGGAGCATTTGTCTTAGCTTCTGCGCAATTCTGCTTCTTGGTTTTATCTTGCAAATCCTCTCCCTTGACTCCTATCGTATATCCCTAACTGTTTTGGCTTCCCCAATTTGACATGGCAACAGTGACTACAAATGACAAAACTCAGTGATAGCACAGTTCTGTGCTGGGGAAAATGGCATATTTAATGGCGTTGGAGACCCTATAAATCAGTTGCGTCTTTCTGGAGAGTCATCTGGCAATAGCGAGAGCTGAGTCCTAGCCATGGCCCGTTCATTCCATGTAAGGAAGCACATCTGGAACAAATAAACACGAAAGGATGAAAGAACTATTGGTATGAAAATAACCATGTTGATGTTATTAATACTAATGAACTAGAAATGATACAAACGTTCACCCTGAGGCAAATTACGATGTGCCTGCATAATGGACACAGGATTACAATTAAAAGTGACAAACATGAGGACTTTTGACACAAAAAAAATCTGAATATGAAATAATAGTAGAGAAAAAACACACTGAGAAGTGTATACTCACTTTTATTGTACAACGTGAAAACTTGACAAGCATCAGAAGGGAACGAACAGAAACAGAAGCCCTCAATAACCTGTGACGGGTGTTTTCCTCCAGAAAAGTTGTGTAAGTTCATAAGAAAAGGATCGCCTAAATAAAATGGAAAGGACAAGGCCACTTTCTGGTAGGTGTTCCCATGCTGGCTTGGGTGAGGGGCTTGACTCCTTTTAAAGTTTTGTTTCTTCCCTGGATGTGCTCAGCTCAAGGAGAGGACAGGAGCCTTTCTAAGATCTCTCACCTCAGTAGCTCAAGGAGAGGACAGAGGCCTTTCTAAGATCTCTCACCTCAGTGGCACTGCACTCCACACTCTGCTCCTGCCACCCAACAGTCTGGTCTGCAGAAACCTCTCGGCTTCCTTTTCCCAATCCTACCTCATTTTTCAAAAGTTAACCTGAGCCAAGAGCCTACTGGAAAACACCTGGAGAATGTTTGTCTGCAGCAGTGGGTAATTGAGATGGCACCAGACCGGGGGGCCGAGGGCCATGGTTCTAGTTCCAGCTTTGCCACCACCTTGCTGGGTAGTCATGGGCAAGTCATTCGAGACTTGGGCAAGTCAGGGTCATGGTTTCTCACTTGTGAAATGGAAATGTTGGATCAGGTTTTTTCTTTGTTTCTTTCCTTCCTTCCTTCCTTCCTTCCTTCCGTCCATCCATACTTCCTCCCTCCTTTCCTCCTTCCTTCTTCTTTCTTTCTTTCTTTCTTTCTTTCTTTCTTTCTTTCTGCAGGGGAGAGGGGCAGAGGGAGAGAGAGAAATAATCTTAAACAGGTTGCACTCCATGAAGAGTGCAGAGTCTGACGATGGCTCGATCTCACAACTGTGAGATCATGACCTGAGTCGAAATCAAGGGTCGAATGCCTAACCAACTGAGCTGTCCAGGTGCCCCATGGACCAGGTAATTCCTAAAGTCCTTGAATTTCTTTTTTTTTTTTTTAATTTTTTGTTTAACGTTTATTTATTATTGAGAGACAGAGAGACAAAGAGCGTGAGCAGGGGAGGGGCAGCGAGAGGGGCAGACAGAATCTGAAGTAGGCTCCAGGCTCTGAGCTGTCTGCACAGAGCCTGACACAGGACCCGAACTCACAAAGTGCGAGATCGCGACCTGAGCAGAAGTCGGTCGCTCAACCAACTGAGCCACCCAGGCGCCCCAAGTCCTTGAATTTCTGACATGTCTGTGGTTCTATCTTTATTGACTCAGAACTAGGAAGAGTCCTGAAATGGGATTCACGTCACTCTGAGGCAGGGAATCAATTCTGCCATCCAAGGCCACTGCCTAGAAACCCTGGAGGCCAGGGTACCTCTCTCTGTAGGCGCAAAGTCTCATCAAGGAGATTAAAAGAAAAAAAAAGTGCATGTTTTGGGTCTTTGTCCATTAATAACAATGAATAACAGTTCAATGTTTCTTAAAAGGGTTAAGGGCCTGAAGTTTCCAGAAAGAAGTAGGTCTCCTGTAAAAGAAGACCAGAAGAGTCCCTTTGACCTCGGGTTCCCAGATCGAGACACTCTGACCAGCTCTGAAACAGCTCATTGGGATGGCAATGATCAGAGTTTGGTATCAAACTATTCCTCTCATTGTGCCTGTCCAGAGAACCAAGCAATCTAAACAGGAGTGGAGTCACAGAAGCTTCAGCCAACTGGAGAAAGGGCATTTGAAACAAGTCAGAACTCTTCTAGGTACACTGTGATCAAGAAGAAAAAGATTGGTGAGAGAAAGGTAGAAACTAAGAAAATGTGGCTGGCTGTGGTGTGCAGGGAAGGCCCATATGTCCACTTCGTATAAATCTAATGAGCACATCTGTCCTTTTGCAGTGAAAAGTGGATGATGAGGGGTGGACAAAGGGATGGAAAAAGGGAAAGCTTTTGTCTGCACTTGACAGAGAGGATGAATGGCCTCTTGGCTGCTTCAGAGGCTGGGCTGCAATAAAAGAGTAGGTAAAGCTCTTCTCACTGAGAAGAGGGGCACTTGAGCCCAGGAATGTCCTGCCCGCAGCAAAGATCTTATGGGCACAATGAATAGAGCATATTTTACGACATGGAGCTGTATGAATTAGTTTTCACAAAGTAACAAATCATCTCCAAAAGTGGCTTAAAACAACGATCAACAAAGTAACAAATCATCTCCAAAAGTGGCTTAAAACAACGACCATTTATTTAGGTCATAGTTCTGCGGGCTGGCTGGGCAGTTCTGGTCCGGGCCAGCTTGGCTGAGCTCTGCTAGGCTCTTGTGCATCTGTGGTCAGCTGGTGAGTCGGCTGGCAGTTGAATGATTCAGGATGGCTTCACTCACATGTCTGGAGGCTAACAGGCTGTTAGTAAGAATTATGGAGCAACTGGGCCACATGCCTCTCATCAGCCAGCAGACTAACATGGGTTTGTTTATGTGGCAGCAGATTTCCAAGAGCAGCAAGAGAGGAAGCTGCAATGCCCCTTGAGGCCTAGGCTTGAAACCTGTACATTGTCATTTCTAAAGCATTCTATTGATCAAGGCAAGACACAAGGCCGGCTAGAGTGACTGCCTGTCCCAGTAAGCCTGGGACTGAGGGATTTCCCAGGACATGGGACTTTCAGTACAAAAACTTGGAAAGTTCTGGATAAACTGGGACAGACAGTCGCCCTAATGGTCAGCCCAGATTCAAAGAATGGGGAACTTGACTAGACATTTCTCCAAAGGAGATATACAAATGGCTGGTGAACACACAAAAAGATTTGCAACCTCACTAATCATTAGAGAAATGTAAATCAAGCCACAACAAGATACCACTTCATACTCATTAGGATAGCTATTATCCCAAAACCAGAGAATCAGAAGTGTTGCAGAAGATGTGGGAAAAATGCGACTCTGGTGCATTGCTTCTGGGAATGTCAAATGGGGCAGCCCATAAAATTACGCTATGGATCCAGCAATTCCAGTTCTGGGTATATGCCCCCAAGAATTGAAAGCAGGGGTTCAAACAGATATTTGTACACCTATGTATGTTCACAGCAGCATTATTCAACCAACAGGTTGAAGTAACCCAAGTTTTTGACCAACAGGTCAAAGTAACCCAAGAGTCTAATGGAGAACCCAAGTATGAATGAATAAACAAAATGTGGTCTGTGCATACACTTGAATATTATTCAGCCTTAAAAAGGAAGGGAATTTTTTTTTTAATTTTTAATGTTTATTTTTGAGAGAGAAAGAGACAGAGTGTGAGCGGAGGAGGGGCAGAGAGAGAGAGGGAGACACAGAACCCGAAGCGGGCCCCAGGCTCTGAGCTGTCAGCACAGAGCCCGACGTGGGGCTCGAACCCATGAGCCGTGAGATCATGACCTGAGCCGAAGTCAGACCCTCAACCAACTGAGCCACCCAGGTGCCCCACAAAGAAAGGGAATTCTGATACATGCTACAACTTGGTTGAACCTTGAAGGTGCTACACTGAGCGAAATAAGCCAGGCACAGCATGAAAATACTGTATGATTCCACTTACGTGTGGTACCTAGAGGAGTCAAATGCAGGGCGATAGAAGAATGGTGGTTGTCAGGGGCGAAGGGAGGAGAGAAGGAGTCAGTGTTTCATGAGTCTAGTATTTCAGCTGGGGAAGATGAAGAGTTCTGGAGATGGATGGTGGTGATGGCTATCTAACAATGTGAAGGTGCTTAATGCCACAGTGCTGTGCATTTAAAAAGGGTTAAAATAGAAAATTTTATGTTATGTATATGTTACCACAATAAAAAAAGGGAACAAGGAAATGAGCTATCCTAGGGGCGCCTGGGTGGCGCAGTCGGTTAAGCGTCCGACTTCAGCCAGGTCACGATCTCGCGGTCCGTGAGTTCGAGCCCCGCGTCGGGCTCTGGGCTGATGGCTCAGAGCCTGGAGCCTGTTTCCGATTCTGTGTCTCCCTCTCTCTCTGCCCCTCCCCCGTTCATGCTCTGTCTCTCTCTGTCCCAAAAATAAATAAACGTTGGAAATGAGCTATCCTAGAAATGAGAGGAGCTACAAACTCTTGTGGCCATTTTTGCCCTCTGCCACAGGGGTGAGCAGGAATATAATTCAATAAGGCTGAGCTTTTGCAGGAGATCATAGTTTTTGAGGAAGTGTTCTGGGAGACAGCAACCAACATCCAAATATTGGCTATTTTGATACTTACTCTTTCCTTTGGGAGCCAGTTGTGACTTGTGGTTTTTCATCTGGGTAGGAAAACAAGAGGGAATGAGAGAAGTTACGTGCTGATGAGTGAATGGGATAGGGAGGACATGTGGTAAGACTTTGGAACCGACCAGAAAAGTAAGATAAAATCAAAATAAGTCAGAGCCCTAAAGAAATCACTCACCTATTTAGAGGGGTCCCAGTTGCCCTGTCCAGCTTCCTGGATGCCGCTGGTAAATTGCAGCAGACAGAGCAGGCGGTCAATAAGGACACACCTGAGGCACCCGAGGAGCTGAGCCCACGGCAGCCTGGCTCGTGTGCTGCCTCCCCTCCTAGTGTCTCTCTGTTTGGTGTTCATAAGAGTCTGTGTTTATGGGAAACTCTGAGTATGCCTGTTCCTCTAGTCCAGTGGTGAGAGAAGCAGACGACGGGGAGGAGTGAGGAAAGGCATTAGTGCATGTGGGTGGCCAGACGGGGTGGAGGCAGAGGAGGCAAAGGAAGCCGTGAAGCAGATGACCATGAGAAAAAACCAATCTCCCAAGAATGCTGTGGCTGGAAGGGACTTGGAGAGCATCTCGTCTACTCTACCCATCAGAGGATAAGAAAAATGAGTCCAGAAAGCTTCACAGACTTGTCTAAGGCTACCCACCCAGGTGAGCAGGAAGTGTCACAGCTGGTAGTTGAGACCCATTTCTAAGCTGGAGCTCCATCTCTGCCTCCAGTGGCTTCCAATGTCTCACTGAATCTTCTCCACACTAGTCACTGGAAGAGAGAGTGGCAAAACCTGACCATGATGTGCCTTTACTGCCCCAGATTTGATCTACTGCAGGAAAACCATGCCCTCAGGTACACACACACACACACACACACACACACACACACACATGTCTTCTAGTTCCCTCGGCCCTGCAAAGTCTGGTACAGCAGTGTACCTGTCCTCTTATCAGCTTTTTAATTAAAGTCTTCTATATTTCCCAATTTCCCCACTCAAGTCCATAGGGAGAAGTTATTTTTAGGTGTTACAGAAAGTACAGTGCAGACCAAATCTTTCTTCTGAGCTCCATGACTAAGATTTAGCTTGCTCTGGGTTTGTTGCTTAACACTTAAAGGTCATCAGTGGGTGGACATAGCTTGTCTCAGGAGGCTGAAGTGCTAGGGGATTAAGTAGCACTGAATGCCATAACCTCCTCCCCTTTTTTTGTCCAGGGAGGAAAACTTCTTGGACAAACCCCAATGAAGAATCATCTGGTGAATTAATTTACTGATCCAGTTGCCTTTTCCAGCTGGGAAGGTTTCAACATTGGTAAAAGGTAGTAACAGGTCCCCTGAACTCTGCGATGTCCAGGGCTCATTGTGGTGCCCTGGGAATCCCAAGATGTGAATCTACACACATTCATTAGGAACCTACTATGGACAAGTGACTGTAGGCTTTTCAAGAGGGGACAGATACAGTGACTGCCCTTGGTGAGCTTACAGTCTTGTTGCAAGGAAATAAGGCAAGGACCCAACTCAAGACAAATGGACAAGATGAGGGTTCAGAAGGCACCAAGCACTTGTATCTGAAACACAAGTGGTATAGGCTGGAACCAGAGAGCAAACAATCTGGAAATGCCAGCTTGGCCACCACCACCGTCCTTTCCCTAATGCTTGCCTGTCAGGGCAGTGCCAGAGAAAGGATCCAAGGCTACCTTGAGAGATCAGGTCAGGCCAAGTGGGGAGGGACATGCCAAGAAGCTTGAAAATGAAGCTGTGGGCTAAAAGGAAGGCAGGGAAAGGGCAGAAGCAGAACAGGAAGCCAAGAATTAAGTGGGGTGGAACACTATATTAGTTAGGGTGCAGATTTAGCTACATGGGACAGAGACCCAGAGTAACTGTGGTCTGTTTAAACAAAATAGAAGTGTATTTATCAAGTAAACTCTGAGCTGATAAAATGGTTCTGCTCAGTGAATCATCAGAGGCACAGGCTTCTTTTCTGCTCCATCATCTCTGGGTTGTTGTCCTCATTTGCATGGTTCAATATGGCTCACCACCACCACACATGGTTCAATATGGCTCACCATCCACACTTCAACCAATAGATAGGGGGAAAGGAACCATGGCCAGGCAGCCCCCTTCCCTAGAAAGGCAAAGAAATTGCTCTTGCCATTTCCACTCACATCCCAATAGCCAGAATCTGGTCACATGGCAATGCCTAGTTACAAAGGAAGAATGGGGATTGTCACCTTTATTGTGCATGAGAAAGTGCTCTGCTAAATTTTTTTTTTAATTTTTAATGTTTACTCATTTTTTGAGAGAGATAGAGACAGAGCATGAGCTGAGGAGGAGCAGAGAGAGACGGAGACACAGAATCTGAACAGGCTCCAGGCTCTGAGCTGTCAGCCAAGAGCCCTACATGGGGCTCAAACTCACGAACCGTGAGATCATGACCTGAGCCGAAGTTGGACGCTTAACCGACTGAACTACCCAGGCAGCCGTCTGCTAAAATTTCTAAGAAGGGAAGAATAGGTATTGGAGGACACCAAGCACTCTCTGCTACAGAGACTTGGGCTCTAGACTTGAATTTAACCCTCCCCAAGAAGAGCTGGACCTCACTGATTTTACATAAGCAGATACTCCGTCCCACTCTGCTCTAAAGAACCTGAAAGGCTTGCCTTCTCATTTAGTAGGCGAGACGGCTCTGCCCTCTAATGTCCCACGGAGGCATCCTCCCTGTCTCCCTGAGTCCTGGGTACAGAGGCTTGACACTGAGCCTTAACCTGATGCGTCCCTATGGGGATAGGGAATGAGAACAGGAGCCAGGCTGGCATCATTCTGCGTACGTAATAGAGCCGGAAGAGTTGTGAAACCCAGGAGGTTCTGCAAGGCTGTTCTGCAGTAAATACTTGTTATAAAAATAAACCTATCTTGCTATTCAACAACAATGAGCAATACCCTAGGGTTGCCAGCGCTAGAAGTACTCGTACGTCTCTGGGCACAGTGCTACAGGATGCGGGCCAACCACGGCAGCACTCACAAGCACACACCCTCTCCCTCAGTCTTCTGCACCTCACTACAGACTCCGCCCTCCTTCAGGGTTTCAACCGCCAGGGGCCGAGAGGTTAGGAACACAGCAGGCACAGAGAAATGTAAAGTCCCACCTTCGAGTGAAAATCAAAACAAAACAAAATAATTGGCAAGGTAGGGGACGGGGAGCTTGGCTGCAGCTGGTGTACCAAAAAGATCCAAGGGTTTTCATGGATTCTGCCATTAATATGAGCCAATGGTTGGGAGTTAGCATAAAAATGCTAATGTGGTCTTTAACTGCGTTGGAAACAGTGGAGTGTCCAGGACAAAGGGGGTTGTTAATCCTGTTGCAGATCAGAGTAACACACGAGGTCCATTCAGAAAAAAAGGCTCTAGAATGGCAGGAGAATTCAACACTATGGAAGTGAGAGAACTGGACCCCTGCAGCCTGGTGAAGGCCCAGATGGACACATGACCGTCTTCACATACCTGAAAGGTTGTGGGATAAGGGAGCAACTTGTTCTGTGTGGGCTCCAAGGGGAAAGTTACAGCCCGGCCAGTCTTGTTTCAGAATAGAATTAGAATTGTCTAGAGATGGAATGCTCTTTCTGATGAGAGAATGAGTTCTCCATTGCTGGGGTTTGAAAAAAGCTAGGTAAATCTCCATGTGGGATGCTTGGCAGAAATTCACACATTGGGTAAAGACAGCACTAGCTGATCTCTTGAGTTTTTTCCACCTCTGAGGCCTTATGGTTCCGTGTGTTTTGCTTTTTAATTAAGCTTTTTTTATTTGGAGGTAATTATAGGTGTATATGCAGTTATAAGATATAATACAGGGAGATCCTATGTACCCTTTACCCAGTTTCCCTCAAAGACTGGCAAGACTGTAATATAATCTCACAACCAGATTATTGGCCATTCCAATAAAGTCTGTCCTACCTACCTGCCCTTAAGGAGGTACCAGTCTAAAGGAGAATAAGATGTATACATAATCAAAAATAGTGCAAGTTTGGGTATAAGATACCCAACTGAGTAGAGCCAACCAAATGCCATGGATGACCAGAAGACAAAAAAGATCACATCTGCCAAGGGATGTCCGGGATGGGGGGTGGGGATGGGATGGAATTGAGGAGCCTTGAAGGAAGAATAGGAACCTGACAGAAGTGGGCATCCTTAGTTAAGGACCTCTGGGCACCAGGCTCATTAAAAGCTAGAAGATAAGCCGACTTGTGAATGACTTCCTCTTGTTACAGATCTACTACAGAACCCAAAAGTGCCAAAGAAGTGAACATAGAAGCCTGAGGAGTCTTTGGCAGACTCCGGGCTGTGCTTCATCCTGTTCCTACTTCCTCCCTAGGGCCCACGCGTTTTGGGTGTTAGCGTCTGCCGAATGAATGCTGGGTGAAGAAATGAATGAGTAGATCTCTGGCCCTGTTGCCCCAATTGTGCTCTCCTTCCTGCTCTTCCTTGCTTTCGTTCTCCCACAAAGCGTGCAAGAGCATGAAATCAATGGCATTGGTTTAATCTGGGTGATTGCCTAAAACCCATGTGGTTTTCTGGTGTTATAGGAGAGCATGTGATGCTGATTAAGTCTGAGGTCACAGGTGCCCCACAAAACCCCCAGAGGCCAGTTCATTTTTTTCTCCTCTGTGGCTACAGGTTCTACACTGCTTTCAAGGCATACCCCTGTTCAAAGGAATCTCATATTCCACAATAATCATCTTTCCCTTAAACGTTTTAACAATCAAGCCTGCAGAGCAAGTCTCTGTACTTGCTTACCTTTGCCCCTGCCTAATCTGCCTCACCTCTGGGTTTGTGGTGTGAGAAAGGAATGTGTTTCCTAGAATGGCAGAGCTTGGGGTGTTGAGGAGGAAGTCTTTGAAATTTAGAAATCATCTGGCCCTACCCCCTTATTTGAAGACTGGAAAATGGAGGTCAGGCGGGGGCATGTCCTGCCCAGTGTCATCTTGTGAGCCACTGTGCAGTGGGGAGCAGAGCGCCAGCCTCTTCCGACGTTCAGTCCAAGGCATCCAGCTGTCTCCTCCTCCGACAAAGCCAGCCCCTCTCAAGCCTCCTACCCGTGGCCATGTGCCAAGAGTTTCTAATGCTTATGACAACACGGCATAGGAATTAGGTGTACTTGGTTTTCCTTATGTACAGAAGCATAAAAAAGATCAAAGCATTTACAGTTTGATGACGTTCCCAAATGCAAGTTCAAATTGCTGAGTTAAACAGCCAGCAATTTTTTTTAGAGGGCTTTCCGGAGTAATTACTCAAGATGGAATTAAACCATATTTGCATTTGGCTCCTTCCCATTCCCTCCCACTGCCTGGAAAGGGGAGGAGGGGCGAACCAACAAAGAAAATCTTGCGAGGCTATTGCTAATTACAGATTTTTACCTGCCTGATGTTCTTTTGCTTTGCACATTAATTAAATCAAGACCAGGTGTCTTGCAGATGGGTTAGCTGCTGGCTATCGGAAGAGATTAATAGATCCCTGCAAATGGGTAGGGGAAAAAGCTCTCGAGTTTTATGGGTCATTGAGGCTGCTTCTCTCAGCAGAAATCAAGAGTGAGAGAGACAGAACTTGAGCTGAAGTGGCCTAGTTCATTAGAGATGTCAGTAGCTGCTCACGTGTTCACCATCTCTAGAGCCCCTGACAGCAGGCAGAGCCCCTCTGCCCCCAGATCTGGCCAAACCATCAGATTGGAAGGAAGTCAGACCTCAGATTCTTATTCTGAAGTAAATTGGTTCAGGACAATTGGAGGTTTGTGTCTGGGATCAGAGGCTGCGACAGGGCCCTGAGCAGGTCAGCGATGTGATCAGGAGCCAAGTCTTCTGCCTCCCTACTTTCACTATGGACTCTGACGAGCTTCCCCACTGCGGTCAAAGCTGAGAAGGAAGAGGGGTGCTTGGGTGGCTCAACCGGTTAAGTGTCTGACTTCAGCTCAGGTCATGATCTTGCGGTTTGTGAGTTCGAGCCCTGTGTCGGGCTCTGTGCTGACATCTTAGATCCTGGAGCCTGCTTCAGATTCGGTGTCTCCCTCTCTCTCTCTGCCCTTCCTCCACTCGCTCAAAAATAAATAAACGTTAAAAACAAAAAAAGCTGAGAAGGAAGAGATGCCGGAAACAGACTAGACTTTAAAAGGTCCTCCAACATGGTTGAGAAAACAGCTGTACTCTAAAGGCCAGGGCCCTTGTCCCTACCCCTGTAAAAAGGACTTTGGGTTAAAACACAGAATGACACCCGGTCCCAGTTGTGTCGTGGCTCAGAGTTCCTGATTCCATTGGTTGAGGCCAGGTCAGGTTTCCTTCTGGAGGACCCCGGATCCGTGCCGAGGCCAAGATGAAGCAGGGTGGGGGAGGAGGCTGGGCAGAGGGAAACAAAGGTCACTTATTATTTACAAAGAACGCATTTGTCCTAGCGTGTGAAGCCCTGAGTTTTTGCACAGTACTGGGCCATTCACTGGAGCCCTGAGCTCACACTAACAAACTAATTGGTTCCAAATGCTCCTAAAAAATCTGCCTTCCGTGGTGCCGATCTCTGATTCACTGCCACTGAGACTGATTTCTTTCTGGGTGAGGCAAAGGATAAGCAACCAAGGGCTGTGCAGGGGCCCCCTGAGTTTCGCCCACACACTATTTGGAGGCAGGCACACACTCTGTCTTTGTGACTGTAACAGAACATGAACACACATTGGGTTTTGTGTAACTTGAATCCCTCTCTGAAGAACTCTGGATCCAGTCCACCCTCCCCCACAGTGAGTTAACCACACTGTCCTGGCTTCAGGGGGGCTGGCAGAAATGACTAAGCTGTATTTTGCAGCCAAAAGTCATGTCATGTCATTCTTGTCCCGGAAACCAACAAAGTACTTAAGGTAATGATTTGGTCTGTTCATTCTTTGGTTTTTTGCCCACTCTCTTCTCAAGCCCATTCCCCAACAGGTCCCTCGGCCCCAGGACACTTGTATCTGCAACCTTCTGGTACCTTCCAGAAGAAAGGGGCTCATGGCCTGAGATGCCTCTTCAAATCAGGCCAGGGAAAGAACCTACCTGGAAAGGAGGTGGAGCAGAGCTAGGGTGAGGCATGAGTATTCAGCACCTGGGGCCACATGGAAGAAGGGGCATGCCACCCCCCCTGCACTTGCATGACCTTAACAGTAAGCACCTGCCTAGGTTTTACATCCTGCGGGGCTCACTTGCCTCACCTTCATCCGGCATTGGTGTGAAGGATATTACTAACCCTGAAGGAAGTTGTTCACTTCCCTGGTTCACAAGCCCAGAATCCTTTTTTTAAAGATACCAGTGCCACAGTTTCACCCAGTCCAATGAAATTAGAACCTTTGGGTGTGGAGCCTGGGTTCACGCATCCCAGGTGACTCTCTTGTGCAAGCATGGTTGAGAGTTGCTGGTCTCAGGGCTCACCTTAGGCCACAGGTACTGGATGCGTGCTCTGCCGATGTCTGCTGCAATTTGGCCAGGGCTCAGTTACCTCTGTGCTGACTTGGCCCCTCCAGGATTTTCTCTGGGCCCTCAAGACCTGAGGTCTGGCTGGACTTCCAGGCAGACTTACCCAGGCAGTCCGATCTTGGCTACAGTACCAAGCACCCCCACTCCCAACTCCCCAGCCAGACTTTTGGCCAAGTTCCTCACCAGCCTCTGGAAACCACAGAGATTCCCATGCTACGCCACACTTCCTGTGATGTGGCCAACCCCGTGGTGGCTCAGGGAATGTGTGAGGTTGTCCTTGCAGATCCCAGAAAGAGGACTTTGACAAAGTGTTTTCCTCAACTTTCCAAACACGTATCCCCCAGACTGAAAGCTAGGGTGGGGAGATGGAAACCCGTGCCTGTCTGACTGCCTGATCGCCTTCTCTGTCTCCCCTTTTCTCATGATCTGTCGGAAATAAAGGGATGGGCTTCTCCTCCTCCTTTTCCTGCCTTGTGAGGACCGTTCATTGATAAAGTTCCATAATTGGATCATCCAGGCCTTGAAAAATCTGAAAAAAGGTCTTCTCTACTTAGCATCTGACTCTCAAGCCTACTGTCATTTTGGGGACTCACAAAAATCTGACGTGACAAGTGAAACCTGAGGAATGGCAGAGATGTGTGCTGCCCCACCCTCTGAAGCATTGACATTCCCTGCTATAACCAGCAGGAAGCCCAGAGCAACAAGATTTATAGGGTATAGAAACACTTCGGAAAATATTTCAGACAACATCATCACTACTTTATACATTTTGTGCCAAGATTCAACATTTTATACAGAGCCTTGGAAAGCCTCTTCCCAGGTCTCGGCTCCTTCTCCCAGCATTGGAGAGGCAGGTAGAAGGGGCACATTTTTATTCCCACTTTCTATTTGTACAAAGAGACAGAGGAGAGAATCACATGAATACTGGGGCCCCGAGGGCAGGGGGTAGAGTTGTCAGGCCAAAGGGACAGAAACAGGAGCTCTGAAGTGGGTCTTGAGTTTCTGTTAATGTACTTATTAGCCTCCTTAAGCCTCTGAGCAGATGTGGTATATTTTAAGAAAGTTGAAGTCTTTGTCTCAGCTACGAAAACTGACAAATGCATAAGCCATCTCTTCCTAAACCTGGGTGAGCCGTCTCGACTGACTTCATGGGTGTAGGCTTGCGTGACTCTTCCCCCACCCCCACCCCCACCCCCACACTCTGTCTCTCTGTCAGGCCCTTCTGCAAACCCTCCTGTCACAGGCTGGTCTAGGCTCCCCCCTTTCTCTCTAAAAGGGTTCATCCTGCCTCTCACTGTTCTCTCCCACTCTGCCCGGCTCTCTCGCCTTCCCGCTCATGGCCAGGCAGGGTTTCCTGCCAGCCCACAGGCCCTGTGTCTATAGCTTCACAAACACCACTAAGCCCTCTAGGCTTCTAGGAGCTGGGCCTGCACTCCATGGGAGATTAAGGGTCCACCGTGAGTCAGCAGCTCAGCTGGGCTCAAAGCCCAAGACTCTTGGCTGGGCCTCTATCAGCCGAGACATTCCGCGTCCCCCACTACTACCCTCTCTCCCGTGGACCCCTTCTCTTCATTCCCCCAGACCTTAGGTGGGCATCTGCCCCCACATGGGGCTGTCAGAGTCCCAGTGTGCCCCCTTCCCACCCCGTCCCAGCTCTGGAGCTATCCTGCCCAAAACCCTTGGCCTCGATGGTTGGCCACGTCTATAAGGCAGAGAAGCCTGAGTTTGGTGGCAAGAGTGGCCTTCCGGAAGAGTGGGCTGTACGTACCTCCTCTCCTTGGCTGTGACTCTCTGGGTTCTAGGAGGGCGAGCAGAGCAGCTGCCAAGACTCACCCACGGGCCTTTGGCGCCCACACTGTGAATCACAGCTACTGTACGGTACGCTGAGTCACCACCAGGAATCTGGGGAGGCAACTTGGGCCTATTTTTAAAAGATTTGCTTGTGTACCCAGGCTCTTACAAGATGCTTGATAATTAGCGCCAAAAATAGGTATTGGCCCGGGGTCTCCAGTGCTGTAGCAGGCAGGTCCTCTGATGAGGGGCCTGGATACCACGTGTGCAGCCCAGCCCTTGCCACGGTGGCGGGGGGGGGTGCCCTGGGTTTCAGGGAGTAGGGTGCCCCTGGCCTTCAGCGGGAGTATCGTCGACCTGGCCTTTGCTTCTTGAGGGGAGGTAGGCGAACTGCAGGGGAAGCCCTTAGCGCCACCTTCGAAGAACAGAGATAGCATCTCTATGCCAACTGTTCTCTGAGTCACCTGTTGCCATTCCCATTCATGGGAAGGCAGAGATCTGATGTGTGAGAGTAACCGGTTCACATGTCCAATTTCTTGGCAATCGGAGAATGTTTAGGTTTTGATAAACAAGAAGTCCCCAAAGCACTCCCTCTTCTGGTGGGGGAATGTCCTCTTCCTGATCTTCTAGCCAGTCAGTGAGCCTTTAGCAGGCTATAGACCGTGGTCCTCAGAGCCGCCGTGCTCCTAAACATCACCTTGTCCAACCCCTCACATAGTGATGAGCAAAACTGAGCCTCAGAGCGGGGATGGGACTTGTCCACGTTGCAGAGTGAAATCCCAGGTGCTCAGCCCTGGAGTGAACACTGTGGAGAGGAACTTGGACAAGACACAGCCTCTGCCCTCAAGGAGTCCCAGATTAGCAGGGGAAGTAGTCATTTGCTAATACAGTAATGATATAGTTAGAATGTAATCAGATGCATAAAAAATTGAAATGAATTTGCATGGGCAAGCAAAGATCATTCCTGCTCAAGGAATCAGAACAGGTATCATGGGGAAGAGTATTAGAGTTGAAGTTCCAGAGATGGGTTAGATCTGGACACTCAGGGACAGGAGGAGGAGAGGGTATGCCGATGAAAGAAACAGCTTCAGATCAGGTGCCCAAGGAACGTAGGCCATCTTGGCTCTTGGACAGAATGCTGAAGCTGAATAATGGCAGGTGGGGAGGGGAGGAGGTTAGGGAGGTCAGAAGATGGAAGATCTGGGAAGCCCGGGGCGAGGAATTCAAACTTCATCATCGTTATTATTGTCTAAAAGCACCAGGTGGCAATGTGCCAGGCATTTTACTGAGCAATATTAATCCTGTAATGCAGAGTCTGCATTTTCTAGGACCTTAGAATTTAAGACAAAGAATGAAACTATAGACAGATATTAAAGGCACATATTAAACATACGCATAAATCAGAAACTACTTAACACATAAGTATTTAAGTGCAAGTAAAGGAGTAAGTGCATTTAATGGGCGAGTGAGGGAAGAAGCCATCTGGGGATTTGTTCCTGGAAGGTCTCTCACTGTCCTCAGACTTCCCTGTGCTCTGTGGCTCTGCAAAAGGCCCAGAAGGACCAAGCCATCAGTCTTAGTATGAGACCCTGGCTTAGTGTGGCTTTGTCTTCCAGATGGCTGACTTCTGATACAGAACTATCTCTGGAGCCTCCCACTCATTCTCATTAATTGATCCAGTTTTCTGCTATGTCCTGTCCTGAGCTCATAGCACACAGGAGACACAGCTTGGAGGGGGCAGGCAATAGACACCAGGGCCACTGAGTACAGTGGTGCATATTATCCACTGCACAAGAGGAAGAAAGTGGGAGCTAAAATCCAGACCTCCTCCTTGCTTCAAATCAAAAGACTGTGGGCACCGTGTCCACCTGAGCAGGGGGCGCCTGTTTCTAATCCACACAAATGCGCTACATGGGCTTGTGGCTCTGATGGGGATGTGGCCAAATAGCTTCTCTAGATAACGCTTTTCTGCCTTACCCTCCCCTCCATCTCCCACCGTGGAACATGGGAAATATTTCAGCCTGATGCTCTGGGCCGGGTGCCAGCATGGAGATGACTCTGAGCCACCCAGCTCTCCACACTGGACCCCGAGCTCATTGTACGCTTCCTTAGGCTGGAGATCGGAGAAAAGGCAGAAGAAAATCGTTACTCAGATAGATCAAAGAACAAGAAGAATGCACACGCATGCTCCAAGCACCTATTGGGTCAGGCCCTGTCCTCGAGCTGTTAAACAGACCTCTGACCGTCCTGGTGCACTGTGGCAAACACAGTGCTCAACAGTTCAATACACTTACGAGTGGGAAGCGCCTCAGAGCCCCCAGTCAACAGAAGTCACCCTCACCACTGCCTCCCCCCGACACCATCCCTGACTGGAGCCACTCAGCCTCTCTCTGAGTATTTTAGATGACTTTGAGCTCCCCTGACCCCAGACAGCCCCTTTTATTACGAGTGAGCCCTGGCAGTGTTGTGTTAGCATCTCTGCCTTTTGTTTAGCTGCAGTTTGACCCCGGTAATTTCCAGCGTTAGCTCTGGTTCTCACCCCTGTGGCTATACAGATTTCTGGGTAAAAGGAAAAGAAAAAGGAAGACACTGTCCCCCAAACAATTTCTTTTTACTCCTCATGCATCTGTCCCTGTACCAGGAAGTCAAACCCCATAAGAAGAAGCCCTCAATCCTCCCAGCCAAACCTTTGCCCATTGCCCATGTAACGTGCCATTCTTTGCCCTGTTCCTATTCTCAGCTCCTGACTCTTGGGCTGGTTTCTTGATTATAGGCTGGCAAGACTCATTTGGACCTCACCTCCTTTTTTTTTTTTTTTCTGGACGTGACCTCCTTAAACATTGGTCCCTGACTTACTTCCTCAAAGCCTCCCACCCTCCTGTTTCTGCTCCTCCAAGCAGCTCATGATAAATACCTTGCTTGGATCAGCACCAGGGTTCTCGTGAACAGTTGCACAGGTTGTGCATTGCTCTGCTGCGCATCAGCCTCTAGACCCTATTTTTATTCCCTGAAGTTCCTGCTGTGGCATTCAGCGTCCCTGCTGAGTTCACTGGATCCCTTTTGAGGGGGCAAGACACAGACCTCAAAATGAGGTCTCCTTTTCTGGGGCCTCTTGGTCCTCCAACTACCCACCTACTTTTGTCAAATGGACTGTGAAGTCTCAGAGGGCAGAGTACGCCTCTTACCTATCTCTGGGTCATGAACAGTAAATTCCAACACGAGGCCCTAGCTTCAGCATTCAAGAAGTGTTACTTGAATGGATGGATAAATGAATAAATGAATAAGTGAGTAAGATTTGACTGGTAGGGTGACCGAGGAGCTACGGAACAGCAAGAAGAGAGGAACATGTGCGTTGCCTAACCTCTCTATGCTTTAGAGACTCTAAAGGGCCAATGCGCTTTCTGTATCAGTATTAATCAGATATCAACAAAGGGCTAGATCTAAGACACATACCTCAAAGAAGTAGCTTTCTTGTAGGTCAGCAATAACCAGTTACAAGACCCAACAAGTTCTCCTTGTCCCCCAGGTGCGTCCTTGTGCCACCCTGGAGCCCAGCATTTGTGCCTTTTTCTGGCCCAGGTGCAGGGCTGGGTGGCCTGTGCGTACCCAGGGGAAAGACTGGGAGGTCTTGCAAAGGAAACCAGCCCCCAGGCTGGAAGTTTTCTTTGGGGTTCTAGGACCGTCTAACGCCCTGAGGAATAACAGGCAAGACCTTCTCTGCCATTTTGGCTTTTCTTTTTCAGGAGGAAATAAAAGACAGGAGAATAGGATGCTGACAGGGGCTGGACAGTGTCTTACCATAAAAGCAGCCGAACAGAGTGGAAATGCCCTGTGAAATTTGAACCCAGAAGATCTAAGGTGGGCTAAGGCTCTGGCACTATTCACTTGAGGAAATTATACACCTTTCCAGTCTCCACTTTCTATACCAAAGAGGAAGACTCCCTTCCTTGTAAGGATTGTGGGGAGAACGCAATATGATAATGAGCAGGAAAAGTGCTTTGGAAACTAAAGAACAATGGAAATAGAAAGTAAGACGGCTGGTATTGATGAGGTCTCGCAGCCAGCCTACTGACAAAGTCACATGCTGTGCCAGCTCCCTGACTGTCCCCAGGGTGCATTTGACCCTGTGTAACACTACACCGAGGCCCCACACAGGCCTCAGGCTTTGGTGAACTGACCATACTGAGCTGCTTCAAACCCCTGTTGAGTCATGTGGTTTGTGAGGGCAGGCACAGGAACGCAATGATCTTGCAGGTTTACCGAGCTCAGTTTTCTAATCCATAGGTGGGCTTTGATGTCTCTGATGGGTTTGTTTAAATTCCATCTTCGGCTTTGAGTTCCTAGGGACCTAGGGGCAGCATTTTTTTAGGTATCACCTTCCTTTCCAACAGAGAGATGGTCACACATCCCCCGGAACCTTGAGGCAATCCCTGATGCCCTTGTCGGGTATGGGTCTGCCCAGCATCAGAGCTGGCCACCTGCAATAGGGTCCCGGGGACGAAGACCGGCCCCTGAAGTCTGAGGTGGTAGCGGTGGGCAAACACTGGGAGGGAAGGAGAGCAAGCGTGGAGGAAGAGAAGCCTCGGTAGTCCTTGGGAGCATGAAGGGGAGTAGGAGAGAGGGGAACACAGGGCAGGTCAGGGAGTGAGGATGAGGCAGAAGCGAGCCAGAGGCTCTGGGAACAGGGCCTCCAAATAATCTCTTAGTATCTCAGGTGCTTGGGGGTGATTCCCCCGCCCAGAGTCCCTGTCTCTGGGGGCCTCTGGGAGTTTCCATGCTGAAACCAACCAGATTTCCTAGGTGAAGCATTTTCCCTGACTTTGCCCCACTATGCAATGGCTGACTTGAATTATTAAATCCTCTCTGTGTAACAGGAGCCATTCCCCCAGCAGACTGGAAAGAGTATGCTTATGTGGACCTGTTCTCGCCTGGCGGGGAGGAGTTTGCATAGGAAATGGGCTGGCGGCTCCCTGCATTTCCGAGATGACGAGGGCCTGCACCCACAGCCAGGGCCGGCCCAGAAGCTGCAGGGTGCAGGCCGCACGTCTCTTGCAGGCTCCTGGCTAGCAGATGTATGCAGACACACTCCTGTCCGTCAGCCACACCATCCCTGGCACGCGGGGCCCAGGGTCCTGGTCGAGGTCCCATGGGGAGCTGTGGGGAGAGCGCCCTGAGCTCCCAGGCCTCGCCCGCAGCCCCAGCCCATCGGCTGAAGTGTTGGCCGCTGCAAACCACAGCCGAAGCCCAGCTGTCCCCGCTGGTCGGCCCAGCCTGCCGTCTGAAGCATGTCATCTGCACATGACTCTCAGCGGGCTGCTCAGAGCTGCGAAACCACTTCGGTGTGAAGGCTGCTGGGTGCCAGCCGCTCACATTTCCAGCAAAGCGGCTGCTCGTCCTGTCCTGCCTTCCTGCCTCCCTGCCTCCCCTGAGTCTGGCTTCTTTCTCTAGCCTCATTTCCCTCTACGCTGTTTTCTCTCCCTCTCCTGTCTGTCTATAGCTCTTTCTTCTTGCTACAGTTCTGTCTTCCCATCTCCCAGTGGCCTCTCTGTGGCTTTCCCCACATTTCTGTCATTCCCTCTCCCTGTGTCTCTGTATCTTTGTCTCACTGTGTGCCTCTCTGTCTCTGTGTCTCTCTCTACCTCTCAGTGTCTGTCTCTGAGTGTCTCAGTCTCTGCTTGCTCGCTCTCTCTCCCTGCCTCTCATACCTCTTTGTCCCTCTGTCTCTCTGTGTGTCTGTTTTAGACCGTGTCTCCTCGACTCTCCGTCTCTGTCTCTGTCTCTCTCTCAGCCTCCCTCCGACCAGCCTTCACCGTTTCTGTCTCTCATTCTGGAGTTAAGGTGTTCCGACAAAACGGCCAACAGGAAGGACTGAAGCCCTCGCAGGGGCCCCCTGGGACAGGGCAAGGGGGGCTACTGGGCTAGGTCCGTGAAACACCGGTGCAACAGTGTTGCTAAAATGTGCCGCTGGCCATGTGAAGCCAGCGTCAGGGCGAGAAGGCCGTGTGGCGCGGCGTGGGGCAGCGGGCGTGGGGCCTGCAGAGCGGCGGCACACATGTGCTCTCCCCGCAGGGAGGAGCAAAGAGGCCTGCTGCTGTGTCCGCTCGGCCCGTGAAGCCCCATGTCTCCCTCCAAGGCCTCCTCGTGCTCCTTCCTTGTGTTCTTTGGTCCTTCCAAGTGGCAGGAAAGACCTGTAGAGACCAGCGTCCGAACAAAACGCCAGAGGGAAAACCACAGGGTTCTGCTTTCTCTGAGTGGGAGGGAGCAAAGCTGGGGCTGAAAAATGGAGAAAGAATTAATGAGACTTTGAGAGGTAAAACAATGCAGGGCCCCATAACCTGCAAGCTTTTGAAAAGACAGCTGGCAGGGCGCCTGGGTGGCTCAGTCGGTTAAGCGTCCAACTTCGGCTCAGGTCATGATCTTGTGGTTTGTGGGTTTGAGCCCCACGTCGGGCTCTGTGCTGACAGCTGGGAGCCTGGAGCCTGGTTCGGAGTCTGTGTCTCCCTCTCTCTCTGCCCCTCCCCTGCTCACGCTCTGTCTGTCTCTCAAAAATGAATATTAAAAAAAAATTTTTTTTAAAAAGAAAAGATAGCTGGAGCCAGGGCTTCTAACTATGCACACCTGTAGCTAAGTTACACACACACACACACACACACACACACACACACATACACACGCGTCAAATAGTCACCCAGCAACCTGAGTCGTAATAATGCCCATTTGCCTTGGATTAGGGGTACTATCAGGCACTCTTCATATGATATCTTAGTCAATCCTACCAAAGATTCTAGGTAAGTAATCATCTCTCCATTTTATAGAAGAGACTGAGGCTCAGAGAGATTAAGAAACTTGCCCAAAGTTATAACAAGTGGGTAGAACCATTAAGATTAGAACTGTCAGACTCCAAAGAAAATTTTTAGTCAAGCGGAGATTTTTTTTTTTTCATATCTGAGTGTCCTTTCTGTGGGTGGATCAGAACAGAGAAACATTTGGGCACAATTAAGCATCAGGTCAAGCTGACCTCCCCTCCCTTCCTTCCAGGCAGCAGGTGGCTTCTGAGCATGTCCAGGAGCAATGCTGTTTCCAATTAGTCCAGGTAGTAAAGGCCCACAGCGATGTCTGTGGAGCTCTGAAAAATATTCCCACTCGCTGTGCCTTCATCTTACCAGTGGTAGAAAACAAAAACTAAAAACCAGACACTAAAAGCTTAAGAAAAAGTGCATGGAAGAAAACTTCCCATCGATAAAATTCTATTATTTTTTTCTTCCCTTTGGATCAGGATAAAACTGATATTATTCTCATTATTGTGGCAGAACAATTTTTCTACTAGACTTGACCTCGGAGTCTAAGAGAAGGTAGAAGGTAGAAGCCTGGAGACTTCATCCCAAATGTAGCTCCTCCTCGTCAGCAGCGATTCAGTGGCCTGTGTGCGCCTTAGAGTTCTCTGGTCAGAGAGAACTTCAGACACAGAAGGTTAAAAAAAAACAAACACATTTGATCCATCTATCTGTAGACTCCCCATTACTTCTTCCGGTGGGGAGGCAACCTCCATTCACTGTGATTGCCTCTGCAAATGAGAAGGCCGAGTGGGCAGCTTGAGAGGAAGCCAGCTGGCATAAGATGCCATACACCCTCAGGGATATTTAAGTCCGCCCAGGCCCTTGGAGTTAATCTCTCCCCTCAGTGACCTCATGGGGACAAACGTGTGCCAGGATGAGGCTGTGGCTTCACACAAAAAAAGTTTATGGGCTTTGAAAGAACTTATGTCTCTAATCAGACAGCAGTAACCCCGAGAGTATTACACCCAACGTGGATCCGGGTCCAGTTACCAATGTGGCAGTCTTTATTGATGACATAAAGTTGATTCCGTTCCATTCCGCAAATGTCTCCTGACTTCCTACTGTGTGCCAGTGCTGCCCTAGGCACTGAGGATGCAGATAGAAGCCAGCCAAGCCCTCTGACCCAAAGGAGCTTAATAATAACTCTGGGAAAAAAGGGCAGATAGGTGCTCGAAGAGGGAGTGCCAGTGGACAGTCAACAAGTGTTTTTTGAGGGCCCACTAGGTGCTGAGCATTCAGAACTCAGGGTTCCTAAAAGGGATTCTGGGAAGAAGTCTGATGGCAAGTTGACTCACTTTTTTGATCGTATAAACCATATTCGGTTCAATTTTAGGAACAAGTTCTTATTCAGGTCTTTAAAACATGATTTTAATGCCTTTTAATTTCGATTTTTAATGTCTTTCTTGCTAGACTGTAAGCTGTATGGGGGCTGGGCTACAAATATGCCTTGTGCACAGTATTTCTCCAATGCGGAGACAGTGTCTGGTCTAGCGACCAGTCTAGAAAATCATGAACCTGGGGAAGCTCCTAGGCTGTGAGGGTGGACATGAGATGGAGAAGAGGTGAGGAGCAAAAGTCCTGCTCACCAACTATCCTATGAAACAAGAATGAGATAATACCTAAGTCCCCTCCCCTTCTCTCTCTCTCTCTCCGTCTCTCTCCCAATCTCACACACACACACACACACACACACACACACACACGCACACACACACACCAGTCAATTAAGGGCATGTAGGATGAACTGTGGGCTTCAAACTCCCATGGCTCACTGAACGCGCCATTCTCTTCAAGCTTTTAACCATCAAATGGCAGCTACCTTGGTTGGATGCCTCAACTTCTTTTTCTTTTGTTTCTTAAATTTTGTTTAATGTTTACTTTTGAGAAAGAGGAACAGAGCACGAGCAGGGGAGGGGCAGAAAGAGACAGAGACAGAATCCAAATCAGGCTCCAGGCTTCGAGCTATCAGCACAGAGCCTGACGCAGGGCTGGAACCCATGAACCGCAAGATTATGACCTGAGCCAGTCAGTTGCCCAACGGACTGAGCCACCAGGTGCCCCAACCTCCTTTTCCTCGCCATCTGCAGAATAGAGTCTAGAAATCTAAAATTTTGCCTAACCTCCAGCCTTTGTGGCAGCTAGGGGCGGTCACGTGAGATGGCACGAGGACTGGAGGTACAGCAGGCGTCCTGTAACCAGGAGGACAAAGCCACACCCCCCAGGCAAATCAGGCACCCAGAGAGTAGAAACCCTGGGTCCCAAGAGGCCCTGGACTAGTCACCTCTGGGCTTCTTGTTACAGGAAGGAAAAGATCCCTCCATTGTTCAAACCACTCTAGTTGGTTTCTCTTACTTGTATCTGAGCATAAGCTCCCTACACATAAACTAGCACTATGGAGCACGTTTCATGTGCCAAGAGGCTTTACACTCATCAGCAACCACACTGAGAGGCACAAATAGCTAACATTTATGGAGTGTTTACTTTGTGCCAGAAACTATGCCATGTGATTTGCATGGATCAACCCTTTCCTCCTCATGTATCATCAGTCCCATTTTACAAACGAAGAAACAGGCTTGGACAGGCAATGTGGCTTGCACACATCTGGACAGAACTGCTAGCTGAGCTCTTCACCATCCCCAGCTCCCCATGACATCTCCTCCCAATCTCTTCACTAAAGTCATTCTCAAAGGGTGTCCCCTAGACCCGCAGCATCAGCACCCTTGAAAATTGTTAGAAGTGCAAATTATCAATCCCCACCCGGGACCAACTGAATCACAAACTCTAGCGGGATGACCGGCACTCTTGAGTTTGGACAAGCCCTAAAGGAATTCCTGCTATGTGTTAAAGCTTGAGGAACCACTGCTTTAGAATATGTGGAGAGCCTTCATTGTTTGCTTCTGGACATTCCTTCTTGCAGCTGCTGTCAGGCTCTTCCTCGGGTTCTGAATCCTGCAGTCCTCTCTTGATCCTGGGTGCTCGTTGACATCTGCACCTGTCTTTTTGCGCGACGTAAAAGGATTCTTTGCTGTTATGGCCCCAAGTCCACCTCGGGCCTCGAGTCTGCAGCCACCTAAACTTGGTGGTGTCCTGACTCCATCAATGCAATGTCAGGGACAAATCTGTCTGACCGAGGTAGCCCAGCCCAGCACCACCCCAGGCTGGATCAGCTCATTTGCTATTCCAGGCATTCCAGTCTCCTGTTCATACGTGTCCAAACACCTTCCAGAGTGGTGGCATCTTAGGAAGCCCCGCCAGGAGCTTCCACTTCCCTCTCAGCTCTATCTTTAGCCCTGGTGGTCTTAAAGAGTCTCCGAGTTAGGGCCTGGAGCCACATGGGTGCTTCTCATTCCCAGGTTTTGTGACTTTTTTCACAGACTTGGAGCCAGAAGGGTCCTTTGTTACCATCCAGTTCAGTTCCCTGATTTTACTGGAAAACTGAGGTCAAAGGAGGAGAAGCAATAGGACCACATTTATCAGAAAGTTGGTGGAAGAATGAGACAGAACCCAAGTCTATAGGGCAGGATGCTGCGACGCTGAAACCCAAGAGCAACTTCATGTCACCAGCTCAAGACACATACTTGCTAATTGTTTGGGGGGCAAATAGGCTTTGGCTTCTGTTAGGCAATGTTCAAGATCAAACCCTGGACTAACCCTCACTTACTGATGCTCCACACGAGGGCAGAGAGAAATCTCAGTCCGGTGGAGTGGGAAAGAAGTCAGGGCAACTGGCCTGGCTGGGAAGAGACCCAGTGATTTTCTGTAGCAACAATTATTTCCTTTGGATGTAAACTAGCCCAAGTTTGAACTGTCCATGGGAGAATAAAGGGATATTTATGATGTTGATGGGGTTTAGAAGAGAAAACTTACGATCCCTCGTAAGTAAAGGGCCTTTAAGGGACGGCAAGAATTACTGTGTTTGTTTTCTCCAAGGCTATTGGGAAGATAAACGCAAGCCCTTACTGAATGGTTACTGCCATGTTCCCTTAGCACAAGGTCCCACTTCTCAAGGTAACAAGGGCAAAGGGGTACCACACCCCTAAGGTAAGTCCCAGCAGAGAGGGTCTGCCCTGGAGGAAGACTCAACAGAGTCCAAGTCTAGTTTACTTAAATTGCCATACCCCAGCGTTCAGTACAATTTTAAAGTGATATGACCATCAGAACCCTTCTTTGTGGGTAGGTTATCTAGTTGTGACGCCTCTTGGCATTCACAGGCAGCCAATTTCTTCCTGAGGAATTTCTACTAATCTCTTCTCCAGGAATAGACCTTGGCTCCCAAGGCAGTTTCAGAGAGTTCAAGGCGTAGCTTGACTGCAGCCCTAGCACTGCCAAAGCAAAACACCCCGGCCATGGGCAAGTGGATGGAGATTTGCAGAGCCTTCTCTGAGGCCCCCCAAACCAGGAAGGTTGCAGTGGTCTGTGAGCTCTGGAATCCTCCCTGCTTCAGGGGCCTGGGGGCTTGAAGGTTTAAAGAAGAGGGTGACAGTAAGGAAGAGCAGCAGTTCGTGTCCATGTGATAAGCCTTAGCCACTCTGACCTACTTCTCCTTCCTCATCCACCCTTTCTGTGGCAGCTTTCCCACATCGTCTGTACTTCATCTTTATGCCAAACAGATTTAAGCTATTTGGGGTGAAATCGTACCAGTTTCCAGGCTCTGATTTTCCCTGGGAAGAATCTTCAACCAAATCGAAAATACAGTTTGTAAAATACTCCATTCAGATTTGCTTCAAAATAATACAGAAGGAGAATGTGGTGGGATTATAGATGAAACAGGACTGACTGTCTCTGAGCGGATAATTGTTAACGCTGGTTGAGAACCTCATTCCCAAAAGTCAAAAGGAGGAAGCGACCCACGTGTCTACTGACAAGTGAATGGAATAGTGAAATGTGGGATATACACACAATGGAATCATATTCGGCCTTGGAAGAGAAGGAGATCCTGGCACACGCTACAACGTGGATGAAGCTTGAGGACATTACGCTAAGTGAAATAAGCCAGACACGAAAAGACGAATACCACCTGATTTTACTTACAAGAGGCACCTATAGTAGTCACATTCACAGAGACAGAAGGTAGGGTGGTGGCTCCCAGGAGCTGGGGGGAAAGGGAGATGGGGAGTTGTTTCGTGGGTCAAGAGTTTCACTTTTGCAAGATTGAAAGAGCTCTTGAGATTGGCTGTAGAACACTGTGAATGTACGACTGCACTGTGCACTTAAAATTATTAAGAGGGTGGGAACACCTGGGTGGCTCAGTCGGTTAAGCTGCTAACTTTGACTCGGGTCATGACCTCGCAGTTTGTGGGTTCGAGCCCCGCGTCAGGCTCTGGGCTGACCGCTCAGAGCTTGGAGTCTGCTTCAGGTTCCGTGTCTCCCTCTCTCTCTGCCCTTCCCCTATTCTCTCTCTCTCTCTCTCAAAAATAAATAAACATTAAAAAAAAATTGTTAAGAGGATAAACTTTATGTTGTACACTTTACCACAATTAAAAATTGTCAAGTTATATAGTTACAGAAAATTCCAAGCACAGGGCTGCCTCAGTGGCTCAGTCAGTTAAGCATCTGACTTTGGCTCAGGTCATGATCTCACCTTTCATGGGTTCCAGCCCCATGTCAGGCTCTGCAACCCTAGCAAACTGCTACACTTCCCATTCATATGTACTGTCATTTTTGTGGTCTGTTGCTTTTTTTTTCAATGTTTATTTATTTTTGAGACACAGAGTGAAAGTAGGGGAGGGGCAGAGAGAGAGGGAGACACAGAATCCAAAGCAGGCTCCAGGCTCTGAGCTGTCAGCACGGAGCCCAATGTGGGGCTCGAACCCACAAAATGTGAGATCATGAGCTGAGCCAAGTCAGATGCTTAACTGACTGAGCCACCCAAGCGCCCCCGCGCTTGGAATTTTCTATAACAAAAAGCTAAACATGTTTCATATTCAATAGCAACAGAGAACTTATTTTAAAATCTAGTAATAAACTTAAAAAATGTGCAAAGTCTACATTAAAAATACGATAAAGCTTTACTAAAGGATATAAAAGAGGTCTCGAATTAATGGTTGCCTTGTTCCTGGATGGGAAGATGTAATCTTGGAGTCGTGTCCATCTTTTCTTTATTTAGTTCCATCTTTCCAAAAAGCCAAAAAGGAGCTTTTCTGAGGAACAACAGGCTGATTCTAATATTTATCAGGAAGAGGATATGCAAAGGAAGAGCCCTGGTAAATGTGACAAAGAGAAGCAGCAGGACATGGGAAAGATGGCCTTGCCAGGGAACAAATTGGAATATGATGCTAGTGAAGAAATGGATTCTGGGAGCAGCTGAATGTGTCTCCTTTCCCTCCATACAACTCCTGAGAGAGTGAGAGAGTGAGCAGGGAAGGGGCCGAGAGAAAGAGAGAGAGAGAGAGAGAGAATCCCAAGCAGGCTCTGCACTGTCAGCCTAGAGCCCAATGTGGGGCTCAAACTCATGAAGTGCACAATCACGACCTGAGCCAAAAGCAGGATTCGGACACTCAACCGACTGAGCCACACAGGGACCCCAATAGATTCTGTTTTTTTAAACACAGAATTCAGTTCACTTGCACTTAGCCTAACAACTATTATACCTGATTTGATTCCTTATGCTTGTGATAGTTCCTTTTCTTTTTCTTTTCCTTTAATTTTGCTAGTTTGCTCAAATTGCTATTACATTCCACCCTTGCTAATGTGGGCGTTCTCTGTACTCTTTCCATCTCATTAATGGTTATCTCCCCCTTCCCTTTCCGGTGCTCTTCTGCCTTACTAGTATAGAAATACTATTATTGGAAAATGAGGTATTTTTTCTCCCACTTAGATACTCTATTCCCTTATTATCTCTCCCACTTAGATGCTTCTTTCCGCCACCAATGAGACATTTAGAATACTCTTCCTTTCCCAGTTTTCTTCTCCTTACCCCAAGAGACTTTAGGACGCTATTACTCTGCATGCCCTGCCCCAACTCCTAGGTTTTGCTGAGATTGCACAGTACTTTTCTTTCTAGATCTTATTAGCATTTCCTTTGCACCTCTATTTTAAGAATCCTTATTCAGCATTCACATTTTCAGACAGTCTATTATTGTCTATTTATATTTGAGATATGTATATATCAGATATATATATGTATACATATATATATATCTGTATGTATCTATGCACACATATACATATATATGGGTATATACATAGGTAAGCATGTATATACATGTATGTATTTGTATATATAAACATGGTTTACTGATCATCCTGTTTCCTTTCTTCTCTATTATAATTCATTTGATTTTGATTGGAGTACTTTAAAAATGATTTTCTTCAGAGAGTCTTATAATTTTTTAATCGATGCATATTTGTAAATATGTATGTATGTATATTTCAATATACATACATACATACATATTTCAATATACATACATACATACTGCCTTCTTTCTAGAAGACTAAGTAAGTAGAAAATTCTCTATAAGATTTACGTTATGGAAACCACCAATTGCTAAAATGTAGTCTATATGACTTCTGTTTATCTTGGCAACCAGCCATATGTATATATGTAAATATGTACTGAAATATATATACATATACATTGGAATATAGATACATACATATATTCTGCTCTTGTGGGGGAATGACAACTTGGCTAGGTATAGGGCTGTTGGGCTGCTGTTCTTGACCCCAAGAATCTGTAGATGTCATTCCACCATCTTCTCTTGTTCTGCAGGACTCAGTCCCATGATACATATCCTAGATCTGCCCTTAAAATCTCATCATGATTCCAATTTCTTTGTATTTTTCTCTGAGGTCAGTGATATTTCTCCCTCTTTATCTTCTAGGCCATTAATTCAATCTCATCTCTACCTTTTTTTTTCCTCTTAAATTATTCATCTCTTTTTTTTTTTCTTTTTTGGCCTAGAAAAAAGCATGCTTTTCAGTTTCAGGATGTCTTCGTTGGGCTTTTTATGTTATTTTTGTTGTGAAAGTTATCATCTGTCTCCTCTGGTGGTTCTTTAGAAAGCTGTCCTGGATATTTGGTATGTTCCTCTCCTTGTGGCTATAGGTTGCTTGGGTATGTTGTTTCCTTTCTTTGCCTGATCCTGTGGCTCAGTGGCTGGAAAGCCGGTGGTTCTGGAGGAGGCTCCTGTAAGAGCAGACAGACAGGTGGACAGTCCCCTGCTGAGGCAGCAGAAGGAACTCTCTGCTCCTGGGTCTCAAGGTACCAAAGATGTCACATCCTCAGCTCACCGGTTGGGTTCCTCCTTTGCTTCCTGGGGGCAGGGGGAGGCTAGAGGGTGTGTGGACTTGACTGAGTACATGTGGCCAGAGTCAGGCTTCCTTCAGAATCTCCTCCCAGGCTCTCTTAGGGAGAGAACAACCCTGCTTCAAGGACCCATCTTGTTTTCTCCAGCTGCTTGGCCCAGAAAAGGTGATGGGTGGGAGCAGGAGTTGTATGGAGGGAAAGGAGACACATTCAGCTGCTCCCAGAATCCATTTCTTCACCCTCAAAGTAAATAAACTTAACAAAATTCAATCTTAAAAAATAAATAAATGAAAATAAAAAACAGAATCTATAGGGGCGCCTGGGTGGCTCAGTTGGTTGAGCGTCCGACTTCGGTTCAGGTCATGATCTCACGGTTCGTGGATTCGAGCCCCGCATCGGGCTCTGTGCTGACAGCTCGGAGCTTGCATCCTGTTTCATTTTCTGTGTATCCCTCTCTCTCTCTGCCCCTCCCCCACTCGTGCTCTGTCTCCCTCTGTCTCAAAAATAAATAAACATTAAAAAAAATTTTTTTTTAAAAACCCAGATTCTGTAGATTGTGCTAGAAAAAAAAAAAACCCTCAAATCTATCTTAATGTCATTTAAAAAAAATATACCTTAAAGTGACAAAGAAAAAATTTAAGTCTAGGCACAGATCCATACAGATAGGAAAATTTACTATCTGGTAGAAGAGGTACTTCACATCATTACAGAATGGATAAATATTTCATAGTGTTGGGGCTCATATGTATTCAGAAAAAATCAAAGTTGGATAAAGAAAATATCTGTAGCAAATGAGGTGCCCTCAAGAAAATTAAAAGGCAAACAACAGATCCAGAGAAAACATTTACAACATATGTTTTTTTCATAATAAACAAAGAACTAATATCCAGAGTTTGTAAAGGTATCCTATAAGACAGCAAGAAAAAGAAAGCTGCCCAGTGCAACAATGGGCAAAAGATATGTACATTTCACAGAAGGGGAAAGCCAAATGGTCAATACACCCATAAAATGATGCTACCACTTAGAGTAAATGGGGGAAATATACCTTATTATAACACAATGCATTTTTCTCTCATCAGATTGGCCAAAGAGGAGAAGGAGAGAGGTTTGGGGGAGTATAAATTAGAAGTCAAATTGACAATATCTAATACAGTATTTTTGGCTTGAATCTAATACAATTGTAAAAGTGCATTTCTTTTGACTCAGACATTCTTTTCTTCATCCTTATTCTAGAAGAAAGCGCATGTGTGCAAGGAGGCATGCCCACAGAAAACATTGGCAATAATGTAAATACCCATTAATAGGGGAATGGTTGAATAAGCTGTCACACACCCAAACTATGGCATCTTGCAGCCATTAAAAAGAATGAGTTACCATATACCTAACGTAAAGAGAGATGAAAAGATATTTTTGACATATTGTAGAGTGAGAGAAGCAAGCTGCAGAATCATTTATATAGTATGTCACTGTTGCAGAAAAATCCCACAAAACTGTATTATACCTTTATTGTATAAGTATGTCAATGGGAAGGAGATTGGGGTTAGAGACAAGCAAAGGGAATTTTAGTTTCATCTATATTGTTTGAGTTTTTACAATAAAAGAGTACTCGTGAATTGTATATGTGTAATTAAAAAATAAGTTTACTCATAACACGAAGAAGTACCTTCATGGTTTGAAGGGCAGATGTGTCCCTTAATCCGTTCATAAATGCCTACTGTAGGCCAGTTGCTGTTGGGGAGAAAAAAATGAATCATATACAGCTAAGTCCCACAGGCATTTTCTGTCTGGTAGAGGCGATAAGGCTTATAAACCAGTATGTGAAATATGTCAGCAGAATATGATCCAAGCCATAGGAGGCATTCAAACCAGTGCTGAAGGAGTTCTGAGAGATTAGTTCCTGGGGAGGGAAGAGGGGAGGAGAAAGAAGCAACAAGGTCTCATGGTGAAAGCAGTGTGTGTGTGTGTGTGTGTGTGTGTGGGCGTGCACACACACATACACAAGGGCCCAAATACACTTGACAGAGGTTGGGAAGGAGTAGCCACTGGGCTAGAAAAGACCCGTAATGGGGGACCTATATGTACAAGTACAGGTGAGGTCATACTTGGTCAGGAGAGGCAGGAGAACAGCGAGCACTTGAGTTGAGTAGCCTAAGGGTAGTGGGGGAGTAGGGGCAAGTAGTGGGTGATAAAGTTAGAAAGGGAAACCTTAGCAAGTTTAGCTAGGTTTAGCTAGCGCTTTCTGAATGCCGATGAATTTCGCTGTCTAATTGTGGGAGGGAAAGAGGTTGTCTGGAGCAAGAAATACAGACATAATTATGTATTTAAATTTTTTTAATGTTTATTTCTGAGACAGAGAGGGGGACAGAGTGTGAGCTGGGGAGGAGCAGCGAGAGAGGGAGACACAGAATCTAAAACAGGCTCCAGGCTCTGAGCTGTCAGCACAGAGCCCAACGCGTGGCTCGAACTCCCAAACTGAGAGATCATGACCTTGGCCGAAGTCGGATGCTCAACCAACTGAGCCACCCAGGCGCCCCTACATGATTATGTATTTAAAAATAACTGTAATGTCACATACATGCTCGATTATAAAATAAAGATAGCCAGGCCGAGAGATTTGGGTTCAATTTACAAAGGGTGGGGAGCCACAGATTTTTGAGGACAGGAGTGACGTGATCAGTTATAGGGATCTCACTATGGCCCTGTGTGCAGGTGGATTACAACAGGTGGTTACAATGGTCTGGACCAGAGGCGATCAGAGCCTACTAAGGGAGTGACAGGGAGAAAGAAGAGGAAAGAACAGACCTGAGCAATAGTATGAAGGAATAATTGCCAGGATTTAATGCTTTTGAATGCATTGCCTGGGAAGTATTTGGGGATACTCAAGCAGAAGTGTGTCGGATAAAAGAGTAAGTTGGACAAGAAGATCTCAGGAAGGCCAGCTGGCTGGGGATAGCAGATTTTGGAGTCCTCATTTCTGGCTGGAGGACAAAGTGTTGGAGAGATTGGTACAGGAGAGCGCTTGGAATGAGACAAGAAAAGGGAGAGTCATTCTGGAATCTCTTGGGATCTCAGCAGAGCAGAAAAGATCCAGGAAATGATGCCAAGATTTCAATTACCCAGGAAGGTCACGGAGGAGCTAACAGAGGAATTTGGTTCTGACATCCCCACCTCAAACTCGGGCTCATACTCTCCGAGGCGAGACACCCAGCTGATTCTGTGTGTGGGGCTGACCGGGTGAGGCAGATACCAGAAGGCCTCAGCCACATTGCAGAGGAAGGGTGGACATAAACAGGACAGGACTCAGGATGGAAGGGCTGCTGAAAGAAGGAAAGGCGTAACCGCAGCCTCTGGTTAAGGATCATGTCCCTGGTGGTGGCGCTCTGCCCCTGGCCTTCCTACTGCTCTTCACTGGCCTCCCCTATGGCTTGCGTGGGGGCACAGACCATCCCAGGACACAGAAGAGAAGAAAAGGTGCAGACAGATCTTCCAGGCTGTACGTGGGTGCAGGACCTTGCCTCAGGTGGGCTGCTGGTAAGTGGTGAATGACAGATGCATTTTACAACCCCAGCTTAAAGGTTCCTTCAATATATACTTTTGTCTTTATGTCATTCACATTTTATTTCTCTATGTATAAAATGCAAGCTGAGTTTGGCATTCAAGGCTTCCATAATTTGGTTCCATACTACTTAGCTGTGGCTGCTGTCTTCAGTTTGGGCCACCCTCCTCCATCCCACTCCCTGCTGCAGAGGCTGGCCTACAGAAGCCTCAGTATTCTGTTGGGTTCAGCTATTAGGAAGCTCCCGAAGGGTACCTAAAGGAGGGAAGAGTGTGAAGTCAGGGTACTATTTCCTTTGGGTCTCATTGTGATTCTGGCTTTATGAGACTAAAGCTTGCAATTGTATTGGTCCAAAATAATGAATAAAATATTAGCTACAAAAGTGAATATCTATTGAGAACGAGAAAAGAATTCACAACAAATTGCAAATTCTAAACAGCTTAAAAATACCAAAGATATCACTAAATGCAGAAAAACGACAATATTTTTCTTTTTTTAAAATTTTTTTAAGTTTATTCTTTTTGAGAGACAGAGTGCAAGCAGGAGATGGGGCAGAAAGAGAGGGAGACACAGAATCCAAAGCAGGCTCCAGGCTCTGAGCTGTCAGCACAGAACCTGATGCAGGGCTTGAACCCACGAACCACGAGATCATGACCTGAGC
This sequence comes from Herpailurus yagouaroundi, assembly GCF_014898765.1. NCBI lineage: Eukaryota > Metazoa > Chordata > Mammalia > Carnivora > Felidae > Herpailurus > Herpailurus yagouaroundi. Next base: position 73,659,976 of record NW_024412403.1, on the reverse strand, counting down.
CAAAGTTGGACGCTTAACCGACTGAGCCACCCAGGTGCCCTGACAATAATTTTCTTAATTAATTGCTTGGAAAGTCTCTATAATATTTTTCCCTATATTTTTTGGCGGCATACCCTTTGCCTCTTCATATGACAATTTTGTAACATAATTTTCTAGACACAGTATAGAAATATAATCCACTCTTCCCTCTAGTAGGTTTGATTGGAATTTTATTTTTTTTAAATCATTGGCAATGTAGAATTATTTCAGTTTCACCACTTGTTGTTTGCAATATCATGTAAAATTTGAGATTGCTGCCCAATTTGGGAAGGCCTCTATCATTTTCTTCCATATATAACTAAGGTTTAGGGCATTTCAAATTTTCTTGTGTAGGACCTAATCTTAAATACTCTGAATTGCTAACACTTATAAACCAGCTTGTCTTTGATGTCCCCATGATCATGGCATTTTATGAGTTTTATGTGATTTTCTGTCGAGAATGCTGTGGGGCTTTGCCCAGACCCCCTCTTGGGGCCAACACAGCCAACCCTCAGCTGTTGGGAATATCACATCCACTGAGACCATGTGCTGGTTGGCTTCTCCCAATACTGCCATCTTCATTTCTTCATGATTGTTATCTCCTGAGAGCTTTCTGCAGTAAGCCTTCTACATGCAACTTTCCATTTCGTAGGCAGTTTCCAGGGAACCCAATCTAAGACGTCTTCATTGATGTCGGGATTTGTATCAGAGCAGCAAGAAATAGAAATCTTTTCCCATTGAGTTCGTATGCTTTACTCCTCTTCGTCAATAAGATTATCAGAGGGGCGCCTGGCTAGATCAGTCATAAGAACATGCGACTCTCGATCTTGGGATGGTCAGTTCGAGCCCCATGTTGGTTGTAGAGATTACTTAAAAAATAATAAGAGAAGATTATCAAATAATCCAAGGTCTTTTACTTCTTTTTGCATTTCTTTCTTCCTTTTATTTTTTTTTCAACGTTTATTTATTTTTGTGACAGAGAGAGACAGAGCATGAACGGGGGAGGGGCAGAGAGAGAGGGAGACACAGAATCGGAAACAGGCTCCAGGCTCTGAGCCATCAGCCCAGAGCCCGACGCGGGGCTCGAACTCCCGGACCGCGAGATCGTGACCTGGCTGAAGTCGGACGCTTAACCGACTGCGCCACCCAGGTGCCCCTCTTTCTTCCCTTTAATAAATGGCTAATTTTGGTATGATCTGAATTTTTTTTTATGCTTATAAGCTACAAACACAGGAATCTAAAAACTATTGTGTAAAATTCCATTCAAAAAGAGAATAGTAGCGGGTGCCTGAGTGGCTTAGTCCGTTACGCTTCTGACTCTTGATTTCAGCTCAGGTCATGGTCTCATGGTCCTGAGATTGAGCCCCCAGTCAGGCTTTGTGCTGAGCATGGAGCCTGCTTGGGATTCTCCCCCCCCCCCCCCCTCCCCCCCAAAAAAAAAAAAAAAACGTTAAAAGAAAAGAGAATAGTTGGGGCGCCTGGGTGGCGCAGTCGGTTAAGCGTCCGACTTCAGCCAGGTCACAATCTCGC
>NW_024412403.1:73570016-73658328 GCF_014898765.1 Herpailurus yagouaroundi | reverse complement strand
CAGAGAGAGCCTGGAGCCTGTTTCCGATTCTGTGTCTCCCTCTCTCTCTGCCCCTCCCCCGTTCATGCTCTGTCTCTCTCTGTCCCCAAAATAAATAAAAACGTTGAAAAAAAATTAAAAAAAAAAAAAAGAAAAGAGAATAGTAAGGTGTGTTTATAGTTGCGTGTGCCTCATTATATTTCTGACAATGAGAAGTGAATTCTTCAGTTAAAATTTTGAGGCTAATGATGGGCCGCAGATCAGCGTCTGGTTCCTCACATTACAAACCACCGTTCTCTTTGCTACCCATGTTGGGCACCAAAGACCCACATTCAGATTACAGTGTGACATCTTACTGTCTTCACGTCCTGACCTCAGATGAGTTGGAGGTACGAGAATCCCTGGAAGCCATTCCTACATGAGGATAGCTAGCAATGCATTAAATATCTACAGAAGTGACTGTGAGCGACCACGATATACTCCACCAAGCTCAAACTCATCTCCCCCCAGCCAGATCCTAAAAATTCCCATGACAACTCCAAAGCCACCCAACATACCAAGTGTGTGGTGGAGGGAAACTGGGATAGAAAATATCCTGCTTTTTTGAAAAATTTAACGCCCCCCTGCCAATTTACAAAAGCATGTGACATACGAATATATTGCTAGGGCTCTTCCTCAGGCCCGAGAAGGGGCCTGTGCAAATGTGGGGTTCCTGTAGCTAAAATGTCACCTGCTTCATTGTAAATCTGCCTCTGGATCTTCCCTTCAAGGCTGCCTCAAGCTGGATGTGTCCTTGACCGAAGACCTTGGTTCCTTCTAAGACAGTTGCTCTGCATGACTCTCTTTCTGTTCTGGTCACTGTCTCTGCGCCCAGAGGTTTATAAAGCCTTGGCTCCTTACTACACTGTTCTTTAAGGTTCCCCTGTCCCCTTTCCTTTGCAAATAAACCCTCCTCAAATTACCCCATTCTGGGTGTGCCCTCTGTTTTCTGTGGGGACCCTGACTAGTCATCACTCCCTCCCCCCCAACAAGCGCCTCTGTTCCCGCCAGCTGCCCCTGACTCTCCCTTCCTTACCCCACCCGCAGATCACTCATTCACTCGGGCTTTGACGTATGTCACCTCCCAGCCTGAGCATCCTGAGCAAATCCTACCCATTTCCCCAGATTCAACTCCATCCCAGCGTCCTCCCCAAGCAGAGGAAGCACGGTGGGTGAATGGATACTTGGATATTGTCTGAACAGAGTCTGCTTTGCAGACAGTCCAGGGAAGGGGGAGGGGCTCCAGGAGATATTGATTTCATAATTAACCCCCGGAAAAGGAGGCTCTTTGCAACATCTTTCCTGGAGACTAGAATCCCTATTTATGCCACCACTTAGTGAGACCCTGTCAAAGCGAGGGAGGTCCCTTCCATTCCCCAAGTGAGCAGGGCGGGACTCCCTTTGTCTGTGAGTAAGTGAGTGATTAAAAGTGAGGCTGGCCAAATGCCCTATACAAATCATTTCCAGCCACAGTGCTCAAGGGACTCTGCTGGAATGCAGGGCAGGAACACAAATGGATCCTTGCTGTGCCGGTATGAGGAAGAAAGTCATGTCAGACCTAGGAAAAGGGGAATCTTTGAGAACAGAAGGGAGAACAGCACTAATCTGAGGGGGAACAGAGTCCAGATTTCTTCCTCTTGGGCTCCATGAAATCCCTCGTTGCAGGAAGTGAGGGGAAACAGTCTCAGCCTGAGTTAATGGGAGTACATCATGGCCTCCTCCTGGAAAAAGGAGGCTGAGAGAAAGGTGGGCTCCAGGCCTTTTGTTCCAGAGAGCAAAACAGTCTGGGTGGCTTGTTGGCTACTCAGGCAGGAGATGACTGTGGGGCCATCCATGCATATTGCCCTGGGAGGGAAAATTGGGGCAGGATTTTGGCCAGAGAGGAGATTCTCATCACTGAGGGTGCGGGAAATCTGCTTAGCATTTGGGAAGCTTCATGAAAAACAAGATGGAGTTTGGAAGCCAACTGTCTGCTTTGACTTTCCGAGACTTGTGCAGAAAATGTAGGGACTCTTAAACCAGCAAAGTGCCAGATGTCTGAGGAATTGCTCTCACTGGTTGATTTGAAAGTAGGACATATTTTCATCTCCTTCATAAAATTGGAAAGGTATGCCTGTCTAAATGTAAGGAAGTAACTGGGGCGCCTGGGTGGCTCAGTTAAGCTCCGGACTCTTGATTTCTGCTCAGGTCATGATCTCATGGTTTGTGAAATCAAGCCCGTTGTAGGGTTCTGTGTTGACAGCGTGGAACCTACTTGGGATTCTTTCTCTCTCCTTCTCTCTGCCCCCCTCTCAAAATAAATTAAAAAACTTAAAAAAAAATAAATGTAAGGAAGTAGCCGATTAGCTCTTGACTCTCTACATGTGGTATGTGGGGTGGGGTAGTGGGGGGGGTACTGGAGTGGGAGGAATGATAATCAGTGAAACATAGTATTAAATATTTGTGGAAAGAGTACTAACCACAGGCAGTGAATGTGTGACTTAGACCAGGTTCCACTGCCAAAATTGTTGTGACTTTAGGTAAGCCAATTTCCTATTCTGAGTTTCAGCATTGTCATTTGTAAAATAAGTTAATTGGACTAGATGATATTTACCATCTTTTCTAGTTGAAAAAATTCTATGATTCGTGTAAACCCAATCACAGAGTGTAAACTATTTTTAGTCCTCTGGTTAAGTGAGTTTATTCTTCTTTGAGCAGCATGATAACAAAGCCTGGGCTCTTATCTTGACTCTGCCTCTGTATGACCATGAGTAAGTCAAAATGCCTCTCTGAGCTTCACTCACTTCCAAGGCTCACAAGGTTGGATGTGGTTTACTCATTCTCCAGCTTTGTGGTACAAAACAAAAAACGTCTTGGGTCTCGCTGTGTTGTTTCCAGCTAAAAAGATAGGCTTTTCTGAGTCTTCTCTCCTGGACATTCTATCACAAATAAAGTGGGTCTATCATATATCTTGACTTAAGATCAACCTCAAAATGTAATCCCCTAGGACTTAAATGGTACATAAATGTACAGAAGATGGAAGTATCTTGGGTTTTCCTACATTTAGGCTCCTATTAGCTTCTTAAGATGAATCTCAATCCCTGACATTATTCTCCTTGGGGGACTCAGGATTTCTAGAACATCCATGGGGCCTTTTGAAGGAGGAGAAGGTACATCTTCTTCTGGTGCTTTTCCAAGACCCTGAATCCTGGAACCAAAACATGTCCCCATTGGGTCTCAATTTCTCAGACTGCTTCCAGCCTACCCTTCCTGCTAATTTATTGTTAACAGAACTACCTTCAACACAGGAGCTAGAAAGAAGTTGTGCTTTCACAAGGAAATGAGTAGAACAGTTAAGGCCTAAAGGTCTTGTCTTATCACACTAGTTTTGGATCAGGCCAACCCAGATTTGACTCTCAGTGGATTACTTTCTAGCTGTGTGGCCTCGTGTAAGTTACTTTACTTCTCTGAATTTCAGTTTCCTCCTCTGTATATATCTACCTTCCAGCATGGCTGTGAGGTTTAGAGATAATATTCATCAAATAATGGTCTCTATGCTCAAATCTATCTGGAGCTCAGTACATTTTAGTTCCTTCTTCTCCTTCCTTTCACAAAATATTATGAGAAAGCGAAGAGGTGAGATTCTTAGCTAGGTAGCATAATGGGTCATATCAAGCCTATATCCAGCTTTCCAGCCTATTGTTAGCCTCTGACTCTCTGGTCACACAGAACCACCTCTCTATCCTCAAGACACATCCTACGTTATACTGTACCCTTGTTTTCATAATTCTCTGTCCAGACCACCCTCCCCAGTCTCCGCATGCCTAAATATTTCTCACTTTTCAAGGTCTGGTTCAAATGCCATGTTACACAGGAAGCATTGCCTGACTTCTAACTGCATATCAACATTGCCTCTTATGAGTTACCACAGTGCTTTTTGTGTCTCACTCCTCATTTTTCCCTTCTACTAGATAGAAGTAAGAATATTGTCCTCTCTCTCACCACCAGCAGGCTGTGGAGATATACACTGTACATGTATCATCTTGGGAACCCTCAGGAGATTGACCTACACAGAGCAAAAACTCAAGAAAACGTTTTCAATTAACTAAATGAATAAAGATGTGTTTATTTGAGGTAGAAGACAAGGTAAACTATAGCTCTTCAGAAAAGGGAACAGTGGCATGTGGATGGCTCAGTTGGTTAAGTGTTGACTCTTGATTTTGACTCAGGTCATGATCCCAGGGTCATGGGATCAAGCCCCGAGTCGGGCTCCACTCTCAGCATGGAGCCTGCTTGAGATCCTCTCTCCCCTCTGCCCCTCTTGTCTACTTGCTCATGCTTGCTCTCTTTCTTTCTCTTTCTCTCTCTCTCTCTCTCTCTCTCAAAATAAATAAATAAACATTTTTAAGAAGGGAACAGAGGGGAAACAAAAATTAACACTATTTGTATACCTATGCTGTCAGGCGGATATTGCGATCCCCAGTTTACAGAGGTAGAAAATGAAGCTTATGGAAGCTAAGTAATAATATTATGTGGCCATTAACGGGCACAACTATGTGTTGTGTTCTTTCCCCAGTGCTTTCGTGCACATCATTTCATTTAATACACACAACAACCTTTATGAAGTAGTGTTATCCCCATTTTGCAGATGAGGAAATTGAGGCTCAAAGAAGTTAAGTAGATAACCCAAGATTACAAAGTTCATCTAGGAGGTGGTTGTAAATGTATACAGTGTACCTCAAATAGGTGAAATTGGTGCAATCCTTTTTTTCCCCCATAACTGATAATTTTGTCCCCTACAGACCCGTATCCCACTGAGGATTGAGGGAAAACACACACACACACACACACACACACACACACACACACTAACTAGTCAAGTCACAGCTGTCAGACATTTTTGGTTTTTTGCTTTTGAGGGAGGATGGGAATAAGAGAACTGGTGGGTTTTTCTGTTTTGTTTTGTTTTGTTTTGTTTTCAGTTTTCTCAGTTTCTTTTGAATAAACATTCAAGTAATTCCAGGTTCAAAGTTTTCCTACCAGGCTATTTCTCCCTCTCTAAGTTCTGCCCCTCTCCTCTGCCTCCCAGGAAGGCAGATATCTGCTCTCTTCTCTAGGTTCTCACTGCCCTGAGTGGAAAAGTCCCTACTGTGTTCACATGTGCAGCTAAAGTCCATGTTGCAGAAGCCTGTGGTCTGTTCTCCTGGCCCGGTTGGGTGTGATGTGATGCTCCCTTCCCCTCTCCTTCTGGCTGCTGGCTCAGCAGGTCTCAGCCTGTCCCCTGTGTCATGGGCAGTCCTCCTCATCCTGCTTTGGGTCACTTCTCCCTTGCCACAGAGGCCCTTGGCAAGTCTGCTGGCCTCAGCTCTCGGTGACCTTCTACATTCCCCATTGGGGGCCCTCAGGAGCTTTGAGTCAGGCTGAGGAGCAACAAGCTGAGGGGGTAGGCCCCACCTCAGGCCCTCTCTCTGTCCCATGAGCCTCTCAAGGTCAGTGCAGGGTCCTCGAAGGGCAATCTCCTCCCAGAGTCTCTTCAGCAGGAAGGGGGTACAGACTACTCCTCTGGAATCTGCCCTGCTTCTGATCCTCCCCTCTAACCACTTGCCCCTCTCCTTCCCATTACTCCTCACTTCCCACTCCTCCTCCCCATGGTGAAAGGATTTCTTGTCCCTCCCACTGTTTGACTGCAACCATCCCTGTGTGTTCTCCTTCCTGTGGCGTCATTCATCTTTTTTTTTTTTCTTTCTTAGAGCCATAGTGGCAGAATGGCTGCAAAGAGAATATATAAGGAAGGCATTTTGAAGAATATTATCTGTATTCCACTCACAGCTCTAGGAATTTTTTTTAATTTTTTTTTAACGTTTATTTATTTTTGAGACAGAGAGAGACAGAGCATGAATGGCGGAGGGTTAGAGAGAGGGAGACACAGCATCCGAAACAGGCTCCAGGCTCTGAGCTGTCAGCACAGAGCCCGACGCGGGGCTGGAACTCACGGACCGCGAGATCATGACCCGAGCCGAAGTCGGCCCCTTAACCGACTGAGCCACCCAGGCGCCCCATCTAGGAATTAAATCCAAATGTGTCCAATCCTAAAGCTCCATACTATGGAGCCCAACACTACAAAACTTGAGTAGGGTAGATCTGGGATTTGAGCCCAGGTCTAATCCAACCTCAAAATCCAAGCTTTCTCATGAAACCATTTTTCCCTCTCTTTTTTCACCAGCAGAAAGCATCCTCAAGGCTCTGTCCCCTCCAGGTGTATCCTGGGGCCTCCAGTCCGTGTCATAGCAGGTGCAGGAGCTACCAGCGTCCCTCCTCCTTCCTGGCTGAGCAGACTCCACGGTATCTCCAGCTCGCAGAAGACCTGTCTTTGAAAGCACCTGTGCATTTGCTTGCCTGCTTTGGATCACTTAAGGCAGGCTTGAGTGGCCTTTCAATCGGTTAGTTTTGTGGCTGGTTTATTCCTCTGGCGGGGTAAGAGGATTTCACTTAGCTGCGTAAAGGAAGAAAGGCAGTTCGGGGGCCAAGTGCTTGGAGCAGCAAACGTCAGGTCAGGCTGAAGGACGCTGAAGTTTCCCACCGACCTCAGAAGCCCTCTTGAGCAACTTTCTCTGCAGGTTTGGTGCAAACATTGTTTTATTTTGTTTTCCACTCAGCCAGATATTCACAATCTGTTTCCCCCACCTGGAAAGTTGCATAGTCTGACAGGCACAAGGGATTTAAGAGATTCCTAGCTGGTGCTGCTACTGTGGATTAGCAGCTGGGCAGAAAGGACGGTTGGCCTCTTTGATGTGCCTTTACGAGTACATAGAAATGCAGAACTGAGACAATTTCCTGGATCATTCTAATAAATATGAACTATACTTGCCCAAAGTATTTTGGGTCATAATTTTCAGACAGAGACCAAAGTGATGCATGTCTTGATTATCTCAGTTCTTTATGACAGGCCCGGAGAAACCTAGTCTAAGGATTTAACTTAGCAGCCATTTATTGATTTTCTGATGCACAAGAGAAAGGGTCTGGGCAGGTCAGCACTTCTTTTACAAAGGCAAGTAAGACCTGGTCTTGAATCTCACGTGGTTTCTGGTTTTAGTGGAGGTGGGTGGGGTGAGACGTATACAGCCTGCTCACTTTAAGAAAATCCTGTCTTGGGGCCCCGGGGTGGCTCAGACGGTTAAGCTTCCGACTCCTTGTTTCAGCTCAGGTCATGATCTCACCGTTTGTGAGTTCAAGCCCCGTGTTGAGCTCTGTGCTGCCAGCACAGAGCCTGCCTGGGATTCTCTCTCTCCTTCTCTCTCTGCCCCTCCCCACCTTGTGCTGTCTCTGTCTCTCTCAAAATAAATAAAAATAAACTTAAAAAAAAAGAAAAGAAAATCCTGTCTTAACTCTGCCCCCTACTCCGTTGCTTCACAGACTGATTTCTAGAAAGATTGGTTCATATGTATTGTCTCTCAGTCCCCTCCCACTTCTGCTCCCTGCTTTAACTACCACATTCACATGCACTTTTAGTCTTTATCTTGCTAGGGTTGCCATATTTAGCAAATAAAAATAGGGGACATACTTAGACTAAAAAAAATTCACTTCTATCTGAAATTCAAATTTAACTGGGCACTCTGTATTGTATCTGGCAACACCGTGTCTTACATGACTTGTCTGCCTGCTCTTACCCAGCAGCTGTTCCTTCTTGAAATGCTCTCCTCCTTTAGCAGATGCAATGTGGACTGACATCACTCTCTCCTGGTCTTCCTCCTTCCCCCTGGACCACCCCTCAGTCTCCCTCAGAGCGCCAGCTTCTGTTCTCTGTCCCTCCCTCTTCCCAGCACACTTTCAATACAGCGGTGGCCTCAGGTGTGGTGGTGTTACACTGACGAGTCTGCTTCCAGCCTGGAGAGCACATTTGCTGCTCCAAATCTCCATGCCTCATGGTCTCTCGCGCGACTCTAAGATGTATCATAGGTTTCCCAAATTCAACATGTTTTTTGGTGAGCAAATTTTACTCACCTCTTCTTCTCTATTCCTGCTCCTACTATCCCAGTGAACTGATACCGCCATCCAACCCACTGCCAAGTCAGAAACTAGCAGTCACTCTTGAGTTTGCCCTCTCCCTCCCTCCACATCCAATTTGTCTCCATGGATGATAGATTTTATCTTCTGAAGATTCCCCACTGGGCCCTACTCCCTCTTTGCCATTGCCCTACTATAAGCCATCATCATCGCTCGCCTAGATCACTGCAGTAGCCTCCTAATTGATCTCTCTGCCTCCCTTCCTCCTCCCACTTGTCTATCCTCCATACCATCCCCCGAAGGACATTGCCAACACCAAAGTTGCATTATGCCCTTTGTTGCTTTACTGGTTCCACGTCAGCCATTGTGTAGCTTGTCATATTTATTGGATCCTTCACCACCTGGTAAATTCCCACTTCTCCAAGTTCATCTGCTGACACAGAACAACAACCCCAGCCGTACTGAGGGCACACCCTTTTCCCCAAACTTGCACATGGTCTCAGAGTCTGGCTTCACAGAGGCCATAGCTTTTTCTGAAATGCACTCTTACTTACACTTGAAACTACAGAAAACTACTCATCCTCCCAGACTCAAGTCAATCTTTGCCTCTTTGCAGGAGCCTTCTTACATTCTCTAGGAAGACATGGCTAGGGAGGGGAGTGTTGAGCCCCCCTCTGTGTTCCCCTAGCTGCTGGAGTCTAGCACTTGTACCAACCTTTGTTAGAAAGCTCTCTAGGCAGCACTCTGTTTGCAAGTCTCGAATGTCCTGTGACAGTTTGCACGTTACCACAGATCCTGAGTTCCTTGAACACAAGGACCATGTCTTTTTTGTTGTTTAGTTTTGTTAATATTTAGAACTTTGAAAATATCTGTAAGGCTACAAAAACCAATACAACCGACACCTGTGTCCCAGTTGCCCTGAGTTGACCACCATTAATATTGTGTTGCATTTACTTCCAATCTTCTCCCGTTCATCCCACTCTCACCCATCAGAGGCAAAATTGGAAGCAAAATAACCAGATGAAGGGATCCCAGAGTAGGTGTTTAAGAAGTGCCCGAGTGGGGTGGAAGGAGGAGGAGGAGCAGGAAATGGATGAGATGTAATCAGTTAAGGCATTCTTGTAATGAGATATGGAACAGCAGAAATCCACGTTTTTCTTTAAAAATGCCCATTTTCGGGGCGCCTGGGTGGCGCGGTCGGTTAAGCGTCCGACTTCAGCCAGGTCACGATCTCGCGGACCGTGAGTTCGAGCCCCGCGTCGGGCTCTGGGCTGATGGCTCAGAGCCTGGAGCCTGTTTCCGATTCTATGTCTCCCTCTCTCTCTGCCCCTCCCCCGTTCATGCTCTGTCTCTCTCTGTCCCAAAAATAAATAAACGTTGAAAAAAAAAATTTTTTTTAAAAATAAATAAATAAAAATGCCCATTTTCAGGGCACCTGGGTGGCTCAGGCAGCTGAGCATCCGACTTCGGCTCAGGTCATGATCTCACTGTGTGTGAGTTCGAGCCCTGCGTCGGGCTCTGTGCTGACAGCTCAGAGCCTGGAGCCTGTTTTGGATTCTGTGTTTCCCTCTCTCTCTGACCCTCCCCCGTTCATGCTCTGTCTCTCTCTGTCTCAAAAATGATAAAACATTTCTAAAAAATTTAAAAATGCCCATTTTCCCAGAGCCTGATGGCCCACTTGAGCTATAGTACTAATGGCAAACTGAAAACATTAAATGAAAGAAAATCATCCTTTATGTGGTTTTATTTTGTCTTTAAAAAAAAAGAGAGATTTTGAAGAACATGGTGACACACAAAGCCTTAGCGAAGCTCACTTTGAGTTTGTTTCACTGGTTGTTCAAAAAATCTGTTCAACCAGCCAAGAAGACCGTGCACCAAAATATTAACTGTGATTATCTTTGGACTGGAGCATTGGAGGCGATTTTTTTTTCTGTTTGCCAATCTGCATTTTTTTTTTAAAGCAATGAAGAAGAAGGAAGGTGTTTTAAAAACTATATTCAAGGATAATTAAAGAATTTGAGAAATTTTTTTGGGAGAGGCATAGAGGATTTGAAGAGAGGGAGGTTATATATTGATAGCCTAGAATTTGAAGCTTGAACTTTAATGAGATTTCTCCTTCTCAGTATCATGGATTGACTGTACCATCCAGGGAACAAACAGCTGACCTCAAATCACATGCCAATATACTCACAATTAAACAATCACTCAAGAAGCTATAAAGCACACAAAATGCATAGTGACTAAAAATAATAAACAAATGAAGCTTCTGTGTTTTCTTGCCTGAGAACAAGGGGCCTGTTCTTTTAGTATTTATAGTGAAATAGTGAGACTCTGTGGAAAAAAATACAGCAGTGGGTAAACGGTCTAAGTGAAGCATTGCCAATGTGTCGTAGAGTCTGGGTGCTTCTGACTTCACCTGTGATGAGCTAAGAATGAAGGATTGGCTGTGAAGAGGTGACCAGTGGACCTCTGTATTATTAATTCAATACAGAAAATGACCATTTTGAAATCTCATTGTTTTTCCTTCTTAATTTTTTCCTTTCTGAATTTTAAAACAGGAGAACTATGTCATAAAGAGAAAGTGATTTATTTAGAGTTTTTCCACATATGCTGCTAAAACACATTGTGCTTTTCCCCCTAAAGGTAACACCTCTGTTCTGGGACACATTACAAATGATAAAACAGTTTAGAAAGCCTTGCAAAATTTTGAAGCATTTTGAAAGCAGGACACTTTTCTCTATGTATTTAGTCCTGTGCATTTGGCATAGAGAGAGCAACAAAGCAAAATGCCCAGTTTGGTTTCTTTTAATTAGATGCTCACTTGGGTTCAGTTGTTTTTAGTTCCCTTTGCTTCCTGGGGGAGGAGGAGAGTTGTGTTAATGCTTGCTATTTGCACATCCAAATGGTGGGAATAGTTTTTGGCAACCTCTGTACTCACCAGTCCTGAAATGCCTTTTGAGCATGGGGTCAGACATCCGCATTTCCCTAAGGACACTTTCCTGGTTGGCTTGCCAGGACGCCGCGGGGTGCAACCAAATCCTATAGTGTGAAATGGAAGAATCGGTGGCGGCACTGATGTTTGATGGGCAGTGAACCGAAGATGGCAGGTCAGCCTGCCAGCCTTCATTCCAACTCTTGCCCTTTAGAGAGCTGACCTTTTGTTTGCTGGGCCTCTCTCTACTAGATACCACATGGAATTCTGGTAATAGGAGGAAATAATGTAAGGCGTTCATTCATTTATGCTGTCAGTCAACAGATCTTTTACGGGGCACCTACAACGTGTAAGGCACTAATAGATGCAAATATTTTTACAAGAATAGAAACTTAGGCCCGCGAGGGCATTTGATAACTCACACTGGGCTTTCACATGCGTTATTTCAAAGATGATAAAACAGACATGGCCCTCGCGCTCAAAAAGTTTACAATCTAGTGGGGCAGAGGAAGTCTATAGATAAATTTCTGCATTACACAATTGAACGTGGCACATGTCCTAAGGAGAAGAGCCAATCCCTAACCGGGGAATGAACCGCTCTCCCGGAGTCACGTGCCGGCACTTCCACGGCTCTGAGAGTTTGAAAGCGGAAGAGGCCACGTCCAGCTTTGGGTCACGGCTGCATCTGGGTAGGGGTACATGGTGGGAGTTAGACACGTGACTGTGCACACAGGACTGAGTGGCTGTAGTTTTGTCACCTTCAAGATATTCAAAGGCGTGCTCTCTTGGTGTTGAGGCTCAACATCTTTTTCAGGAAGATGTCCATTCCAACCCTTTGGTTGCCTTTGCAGCACCTGAACTTTGAAATTTAGGAACGTTTTTGGAGGCTAGGAGATAATCAAATTGTGGCCAATAATTCATGTAGAATTAAACCTACGGATAACAGGTCTGAGTCTCCCACTTGGGCATTTCTAAAGCACACAATTTAGGGGCTAACGTTTTTTTCAGATTGTGGGGGAATGATTTGCATATCTCCATGGCTTAAATCATTAACTTGGCCCTAAAATTTACAACACTTTAATACAATCTCACAAAGATTTGTCACACTGCCAAACGTCCAGTCAGACGTTTCCTGAGAGATGGTTATCCTGTAAACACTTTTGGTTTTAATGTTTTATTCTGATATTTGTTCTAATACGGTGTGGAAAGATTTCTTGCTTTGACAATAAGTATATTATTTTTTTCTTTGGTGATTCAATATCTTGTGGTGTCTCACATTTCTCATTCTGATGTCAATTGCCATTGAACAAGACTGTAAATAAGGAAGATGTAGGCATTTTAGATAAATGTGTACTGAAACCAGATGATTCCTTTGAGAAAAGCTATTCACTAAGTCCCACCTGATGTAAGAGAGAAAGAGACAGAGAGAGAGAGAGAGAGTGTGTGTGTGTATGTGTGTGTATGTGTGTGTAATGTTCTTCTTTCTTCTAAAAAGATAATAAGAATGAGACTTTTAAAAATAATAGCTTATTAGGGATTCTGATTAGTCTGGTATTTTGCATTTCTGACTTTACATATACTAAACAGCATTCATCTGTTTTTCACGATTCCAAAGTCCTGATTGCCTTAGAAAGTCTCCCATACTCTTTCACCAAGAAAAAATAGGTGATTTGCCAAGTTCTGAGTTTGACACAGCCTTGTTTCCCCAACTGATTGAAACAAAGGTATGCTTAAGAATGCACAGAGTAATCTGAAGACTTAGTTTGATTGAATAAAAAGTATAAGTTATTAGTCCTGTCCATTTCCAGATAAGTTTCTTAAGCTTAAATGCCAAAATCAACTATTACCACCTGAAGTCAAAAGCCATGTAGAATGATTTTGTTCCAATGGGTCAAAACATTTCTGTTTATGTCTAATACTCCTCTGTGATGAGGCAGCAATGAAGATGAGAAGCAAACTTAAGTCTACTGACAAATATAGAAAATGTTTCGCGTACCGAATGAGTGTGTCCATGTTTTTCTGTTTCCATCTGGATCCTTTTCAGTGTGATTACTTATTTTTAGGTTGGCATTTTAGAAGGAAGATGAAATGGCTTTAGGAAATGATGTGAAAGGTTAAGAAGATGGACGAGAAATGTAAGTCAAGGGCTTTTATGAAGGAAAATGTAGCCTCATGGTTTTATGTTCAATGTATTTCTTACAAACACCAGATATCCAGATTTCTGCTAAATCTAAATTCTTGAACCCTGTAAACTTGAGTAGCTGTGCCAAGGTGGAAAGGATTTTTTTTTTTTTAATGTGGAACTTTAAGTCACCCAAGCATAGGGGAAGGCCATGTCATTAAATAATGAAGTGGAAACAGGCCCCAGACAGGCTGACACTGTTTAAAATACAAAGCCTTAGAATCCTAGGGAAGAAGGAGGTATGAACTAGAACAAGATGGCAATTTAATTATGTTACTCACGTTAAACCCCGTCAACCTACCAAAGCTGAATTACACAATCTTCAAAATAGTGGTGAGGAAAGAAGCCCTAAGAATCTGAATAAATATTAACTATTTTACTAACATTTTGAGAAGTCTTAGATAGTGTAGAAAGTTTCATATTCTTGTAACTCTTATGAAATATAAAGTAGTCAGCTCTGGCTGTGTCTGTAAGTCAGGCATCAGGTAGGTGGGCGCACGGACAGACGAGGACAAGGAGTGCCTCTCTAACTATTTAAATGTTCCATGTTTGTCTTTTATCATGCCAGTCCTTGTCCCCTTCTGACTTCTGATTCTAGGTTCCCCTTGGGTTCCACACTGGATTTCTGAACCGGATTTGGAATCTCCTCATCTTTGGCCGAATCTGGGTTCTTTGTCAAGACCTCACAGTCTTCCCCCACAGATGGCTTCAGTGACTCTCTCAGGCCTTCCCATTTCCAGTCTGACTCTCATCTGTACAGATGCAGCCTCAGCTGGGCATGGGCAGCAAGAGGGGAATCTAGCAGGAGTTGGAATTCTCATTTTCTAATGAGAATTTTCTAATTCACACAGTGGACCTTCTCCTTCCTTGCCCTCACTCCATCCGTTACATGGAATTGGTCCTGTACCCTGATCTGCCATTAACTAAACCTGACCTTTCTACACGGACACAAAAGAGAAGACAGGTTCGAAGTCAATCAGAGGTTTCTTCCCTTGCTTTACTCTTCTGTTTCCCTGCCTCCCCATCTGCTTTCCTTCCTAAGGGCTCTAATAGACTCCTCCTATGAACCAGGCTTTGTGCTAGGTGCTAGAATTGGAAAGACCGTGTCCCCGACCTCTGTAAACTCGCATTCTGGTGTCTTCTGCCTTGAAGAAATAAGACCAATTGAGACTACATGTTTATAGGCTTGTTCGGCATTTGTGGGGTTTTGCCTTTGTTTAATATGGTTGGGAATATGAGTTTGTTTGGTCTTTGTCTCATACTGGCGAATAAAGGTGTTCAGGAAGAACTTTGGGGGACATGTGTTTTAGGAGGCTTTAACTTTACCAGCCCAATCTGAAGTCTCCAGAAGAGTTCTTTTAAAAAAACTCCATTATGTATATTTGTAAGCTTTTTGTTTTGAAATCATTATAGATCACAGAAAATTACAAAAATAGCTCTTAGGGTCCCTGGAACCCAGCTTCTCCCAGTAATGACATCCTATAGGACTCCAGTACAATATCAAACCCAGGAAATTGAGGTGGTACAATACTGTTAAGTAGACAACAGATCTCATGCACTCATCCATGTATATGTATGTGTGTAGAGTTCTATGCAGTTTGACCCCACATGCAGATCGTGTAACCACCGCAACAGTCAGGGTACAAAACCGTGCCATCGCCACCAAGGAACTCCCTTGTGCTACCTCTTCAGGGTCACACTTCCCAAACCCCCTCCTGGCCCCCGGCAACCACTAACCTGCTTTCCATCTTTGTAGTTTTGTCATTTGAGGATGATTATTAATGCACTCATACAGTACCTAACCTTTTCGGCTTGCCTTTTGTCATGAAGCGTAACACCCTTAAGATCCTTCCAAGCTGTTGTGTGTATCAGTAATCCATTCTTGTTTATTGCTGAGTAGTTTGCCATAGTATGAATGCGCCAGAGTTTGTTTACCTACTCACCCTTTCAAGACGTTCGTGTTGTTTGCAGTTTTTTTGCCAGTACGAATAAAGCTGCTGCGAAGGCTCATGTAGAGGTTTTTGTATAAACGTCAGTTTTTATTTTTCTGGGATAAATGCCCACGAGTGCAATTTCTGGGTATGGTAAGTGCATGCTTAGTTTTAAAAGACACTGTTTGTTAGCTTTTTAAAAACAGCATTATCAAGGTATCATTGACATATAATAAACTGCAAGATCGAAAGGGTACAATTTTGTTTTGACCAAAGTATATACCCGAAGTCATCACCACAATAAAGATAATAAAGAGAATAAACTTTACCCCCCTCCCAAAATCTCCCTCATGGCTCTTCACAATCCTGTTCTCCTGTCCCTACTTGCCTCCTCCCCCTGCCAACCCATCCCAAGGCAACCACTGATCTGCTTTCTGTCATGATTAGTTTGCATTCTTTAGAATTTTCTATAAATGAGATCATGTTCTTTGAGGGGATGGGGGTGGTCTGGCTTCTTTCATTTACCATAAATTATTTCGATACCCATCCATGTTGTGGCCTGTCGCAATAACTAATTCCTTCTTATTGCCAAGTAGTAATCCACTCTATGGATATACTTCAATTTATTTATCCATTCTTCTGCTGATGACCGTCTGGGTGGTTTGTAGTTTGGGGCTATTACAAGCAAGGCTGTTACGAGCACTTATGTGCAAAGTCTGTGTGTGGACACTCTTTCATTTCTCTAGGGTAAATGCCTAAAGATCTAATGGGTGGGCTATGCGGTAGACTAAATCAAATACTTGATTTAGTCAGTCTTTTTAACTGTAAACATCCTAGCAGGTGTGGTATTTCACTGCGGTTTTAATTTACAGTTTCCTAATGCTTGTTGGTGTTGAGCATCTCTTCATGTGCTTATTTGCCATCTACACAGCTTCTTTGGTGAAATGTCTAATCAAATATTTGCCCTTTTTGTTTTTAAAAAATTTTTTAATGTTTTTTTTTTTTTTAAACGTTTATTCGCCCTTGAGAGACAGAGAGAGACAGAGCACAAGCAGGGGAGGGGTAGAGAGAGAGGGAGACACAGAATCTGAAGCAGGCTCCAGGCTCTGAGCTGTCAGCACAGAGCCCGATGCGGGGCTTGAACTCACAGACCGTGAGATTGTGATCTGAACCGAAGTTGGACGCTTAACTGACTGAGCCACCCAGGCACCCCAATGTTTGCCCTTTATACATTGGGGTGTTTGTTTTCTTATTATTAAGTTTTAAGAATTTCCCAAGTATCCCTCCAATAAAATTTCTCCCCAAAGTGTTTATTTTATATTTTTATTGGCAGCTTAAGCTTCTGTTACTTTGAAGCAAAATAACCCTAATTCTGACCCCACTTTTGAGGTAAAGAGAAGTAGCATTGTGGAAACCCAAAGAACGAGGTGGCAGCAGATCTTGGCCCCAGGTGAGCTCAACAAGACTTCTTCCTTGAAGAGGAGATACCTGAGCAAGGGTTTTGTCCTGCCTCCCCCACCTGCTTTCTTGATCCCCCTTTTTGTTTTAGTCTCAGAATTCTTCTTCTTATATGCAGCCTCAGCTCCTCAGGCTTTTTTTCTCCTCATTTTCTACAATATTTATCAAGCGCCTCCCAGGTGCCAGAAGCTCTGCTGAAGACTATGGGGAAAGTGATGCAAAGGGCAGCATCCATGCCTTCAGAGAGTTCTAGATCAATACTAGCAACAGGGATGTCCACAAACATATTGTAAAGCAGACTGTGAGAAATTCAGCAACAGAGAAATAAACGACACCCATGACAATAGGGGAGACAGCATCAGTCTACTGGGCTGAAAGGGAAGGTCATAAGCGGTCCAGAGATATTGCAGGTTTCCCAGAGGAGACGGCAGGTAAGCTGGACTTGGAAAAGTGGATGAGATTGTAACAAGTGGAGAGAAGGGAAGGGGCGGTCTGGCAGAGGGAACAATGGATGAATGTGTGGAATGAGAACGTACAGAGACTGCTCAGGGAACATCGGCCTGTGTGCCTGGAGTGTAGAGTTTCCAGGAGGCATCAGGGGTGGGTGGCAATGGGGTGGGGGGTGTTGCTGTGGCTGGGAAGTCAAGTGACGGCCGATGCTGGAGATGGAGTTCCACTTCAGTCACTTTTCCTGCCTGCTAGTCCTTTCAAGCTTACCCAAACTGAAAGAGTATATGGAAAGTTTAAAATAGCAATTCACCTGCTATTTTTCCTTAACATTCAAAATAACATCATTTAAAAAAAAGATAAATCATGTCATTCAATTTGTAATGATGGTCTTTTATTTTTCTTCAGGTTTTCTCTGAATGCTAAAGTAATACATGTAATGTATAGAAACTTGAAAAGTATTTTTTTTAATTTTTTTTAACGTTTATTTATTTTGAGACAGAGAGAGACAGAGCATGAATGAGGGAGGGGCAGAGAGAGAGGGAGACACAGAATTGGAAACAGGCTCCAGGCTCTGAGCCGTCAGCACAAAGCCCGACACGGGGCTCGAACTCACAGACCGTGAGATCATGACCTGAGCCGAAGTCGGACGCTCAACCGACTGAGCCACCCAGGCGCCCCTAAATAGGTCTTAAAAAAAATTTTTTTTAATGTTTATTTATTTTTGAGAGACAGAGACAGAGGTGTAGAAAGAGAGAGGGAGACACAGAATTGGAAACAGGCTCCAGGCTCTGAGCCATCAGCCCAGAGCCCGACGCGGGGCTCGAACTCACGGACTGCGAGATCGTGACCTGAGCTGAAGTCGGACGCTTTAACCGACTGAGCCACCCAGGCGCCCCGAAAAGTATTTTTTAAAAAGCATGATGGACAATAGAAACTGGCCATGATATTTCCTCTCAGAGATAACTACCATGCACTGAAATTTTTCTTGTATGTTTCACCAGGACCGAGGCCCCATTGGCCTTATTGTCGTGTTCTATGAGGTGTACCTAGTGCCCTCAAATCAGGAAAAGGCTTCCAAGGCCCTTGATCTGAAACTGTGTTGTGGCATTTAGCCTTTCTACCCTGTTCTATAGTCCTTTGTGGATGTGTTCCTCCTAAATTGTGAACTATTTGAGGTGTGTCCCGTCTTTGTATTCCCCCCACCATCCCTTACCCCCACCCGCCCCAAGATCTAACACAGTATCTCACACAGAGTGGGGACTCAGGAAATATTGTTTGGATAAAAGGAAGGATAAATGGACGTTTTAATTTTATTATAGAGGCTAGTGTTTACCCCAGTTCTCTGGAGTTCTGGGGTTCAACAGAGGGGCCTCAGGTTTACCATGTGAGAGCTAAGGGGCTTGCCAGGCAGGTGGGACCCCAGCAGCTCTACCTCTCCCATCCCCACCCTGTTCAAGCAGAGCTCCACTTTTATCTGTGTTGTGTAGTTGGCCTCCACATAAGATTTTATTATTTTTTTAAAGAGAGAGCGTGCACGCATGGGCATGCACATGAGTAGGGGAGGGGCAGAGAGAGAGAGGGAGAGAGAGAATCCCAAGCAGGCTCTGTGCTGTCAGCATGGAGCCCGACATGGGGCTCAGACTCAGAACCGTGAGATCATGACCTAAGCCACAACCGAGACTTGGATGTTTAACTGACCGAGTCACCCAGGCACCCCATGATTTTGTTTTTTAAAAAGGTATTCTTGGGGCGCCTGGGTGGCTCAGTCGGTTGAGCATCCAACTTCAGCTCAGGTCACGATCTCACGGACCGTGAGTTCGAGCCCCGCGTCGGGCTCTGGGCTGATGGCTCAGAGCCTGGAGCCTGCTTCCAGTTCTGTGTCTCCCTCTCTTCTGCCCCTCCCCCATTCATGCTCTGTCTCTCTCCGTCTCAAAAATAAATAAACGTTAAAAAAAAAGTTTTTTTAAAAGGTATTCTTCTGCTAAAAATAAAAAGTTTTCAAACTACTGACATAGATATTGTAATATATAGCAATAAATGGTATAATTCCTTGGAAAGAGAGAGAGAGGAAAGGAATGAATCCTAGTAGAATCTATACTATACTGGGTATAAATCACTCAGGCATTTTTAGACAAGATTCTCCAAAGTTGAAAACGAGGGCTGCAATGTAGTAGTGATTCAAGGCTAATGAATGACTTAGGTGAGGTAGATGTCCCAGCATCCTCGTAAGACATCAGTGGACTCCCTGCTCATAAATGCCAACATGTTTATGAGAAAAAGCATTAGACTTCTCCTAATCTACTACACAATGTTTTTCATGCTCTGAGAGAAGCAAAGATATCGGTAGTGGTAACAAATGTCCTTAATCTCCCATAAGTAACTTAACAAAGGAATGGAGGCAGGTTCAAGAACTCTGATCTGTTAAGTTTGTGCGTGCATCAGAATCTCCTGAGGCAGAGATTCTAAGCTTTTTTTCTAAATACCTGAATGGAGGAGGCCATAGGTCAATGAGAATGTTAACAATGGCTCTTAGGCTTGTGAGCGTGTGCGAGTCTGGCCAAGTCACTTAAACACATCTGAGCTCAGTTTTCTCCTTTGTAACCTGGTGATAATAGTATCCGTTCCAATTACCAGGAAAGGATGTCATGTAAGTTACAGAGGCTAATGAAGGCGAAAGTGCTTTGTGAACCTCGAAGTGCCATACCGATGAAAGATGCTATTGCGGTTGCTTCTGCTCTGGCAGAATCTTTTTGTTCTCGACCTTTCTCAGACAGAAGCCTGTGTTGCCCCTCCTCACTTGTCCTCCTCCTTCTTTCTCTCTTTGCGTCAGATCCCAGGCCCCCCCCCCCCCAACCTTGCTGAGCAGGCATCCACCTGACATACAACATCCGCCAGAGGATACACCCTGTAACAAGGAGAAAAACCAGTGAATAGAGACAGGTCCGAAAATGGCAGAGGACAGAATTAGCAGATAAGGAGCTTAAAATAGCTAATATACACAGGCCCAAAGATCTGATAGAAAATTAATGTCATGAGGAGAGAAACGGAAGATATAATAAAGAATCAAATGGTACTTTGTGGAGTTGAATAATACAGAATCTGAAATGAAATGGTTATAATTCCATGTGATTGATAGCAGATTCGACATGGCAAAATAAAAGGTCAGTGAACTTAAAAACAGCAATACAAACTTTCCAAACTGAAGCACGTAGAGGAAAAAAGACATAGAGAAAAAAATCATACCAAGTCTTAGTGATCTGTCAGACGAGATCAAGCTGTTTAACATATTTGCAATTAGAGTCCTGGAAGGGAAGGCAGAAAATCATGGAAGAAGAACGGCCTCGTGTATTTCAAATTAAACTATAAACCCACAGATACAAGAAGCCCAACAAACCACAAGATAGAATAAACGCAAAGTAAACTATACTAGGCCATTTCGTAATCAAATTTCTGAAAACCAATGATAGTCTACTAGAGAAGCCTTTTAATTATCTTTTTTTAATCAGCTGGCAGCAGAGAAGGCTATTTTCCCTCTTAACTTGTTCTGCACCAGCCCCTTCCATGATACGACAGAGGAACATACTATCTAGGTCCTCAACACCAATAGTAAGAGTCATTATGTAGCAGCAGGCAGTTAGCATGTGCTAGGCACTCACATTATCTCATCTAATCTTCACAATAATCCAGGGAGCTGTTATTGCTCATTGTAGAGGTAAAGAAATGGAAGCACAGAGAGGTTCACTTGTTCAGATCACATAACTTGTACTGTAAAGCCAAGGTTCAAATCTAAGCAGGCTAAACCCAGAACCCATCATGCTTGACACCACACTATGCCAGCCCAGCAAAGGGCATCATACAATTCAAGGGGGAAAGGGAAATTGTATTTCTGTACTATGTATCGGTCACAAAATGGCTTCCTATTAAATCACAGCTTTCAGTCACTGTCTCTAAACCATTACCACCTCTTTCCAGCTTGAAAAAAAAAGTCTTAGAAAAAATCTATACTATCCTTACTCATTATGATTAGATCTCAAGGACTGGTAAATGAATCATCTGTAATTTGAAAAGCAATGAACTTGGAACCAGAAGATACTGGTTATCAGCTTTGTGACCTCAGGCAAGTCCCTTCTCTGGGCCTTACTTTCTTCATGTGTCAACCAGGGAAAAACAATAACTAATTGTAACTAACCATAAGGAAACATTAGTGGATGTGGCTTGTAAGTGAAAAGTAATATACACACTTGAGGGGACTTTTCACGTTTACTTAAAAAGGACCATTTAAAAATGGAATTGATATCCCTTAATTGAAAATGTAAGCAGCCAGATCTGGTCATTCATTTTTTTAATGTTTATTTTTGAGAGAGAGAGAGACAGAGAAAGCGGGGAAGGAGCAGAGAGAGAGGAAGACAGAGGATCCCAAGCAGGCTCTGCGTTGTCAGCATAGAGCCTGACACGGGGCTCAAACTCATGAATGGCGAGATCATGACCTGAACAGAAGTCTGATGCTCAACGACTAAGCCACCCAGATGCCCCCATTCATTTTGTTTCTTATGACTGATGACTTATATAACACCTTTCACTTCTGAAAAAATTTTTGATATAATGATAATATTTTCTTTTTTTTTAAATTGTTTTAAGTTTATGTATTTGAGAGGGAGAGAGAGCAGGGAAGGGACAGAAAGAGAGGGAGAGAGAGAGAATCCCAAGCAAGCTCACTATGCACAAAGTCAGACAGGGTGGTGGAACTCAAGAACCATGAGATCATGACCTGAGCCCATACCAAGAGTCAGAGGATTAACTGACTGAGCCGCCCAGGCGCCCCCTAGCATTGTTTTTAATAATGGAAAATTGGAAGCAACCATTTAAGTATAGTTATTTCATAAAATATGAATAATAAAAGTCATTCTGTGAAAGAGTGGTTTATTATGAATCTGGGAAATTATTAATCTAGGGGAAAGAAGTATAAGAAAACAAAGTATTAAAAGGAGGCTACAGGGGCACCTGGGTGGCTCAGTCAGTTAAGCGTCAGACTTTGGCTCAGGTCATGATCTTGTGGCTCGTGAGTTTGAGCTCCACATTGGGCTCTGTGAGGACAGCTCAGAGCCTGGAGCCTGCTTCCGATTCTGTGTCTCCCTCTCTCTCTGCCCCTCCCCCATTCATGCTCTGTCTCTCTCTGTCTCAAAAATAAATTTAAAAATTTTTAAAAATAAAAAAAAAAGAATTTGGACTTCATCTAGAAAAGCAATATCGAATTGATTTACTGAAGGTTGCTTTTAGAGTCAAGGGCAAGATATTGACAGGATCATTCAGATCTCCTGATTCCCAGGTTACCAGGGTGTGTATTTGTGTAGATGTATGATTTATGTTCAATAATCATCTTAAATGGGTAAACATCTATATGAAACACCAATACTGCAATGTTTAATGTTTAACCAATTAATTAAATTTTAGTGCCCATTTTCCAAGGAATAAATGTCATTTATACAGATCCTTAATTTCCTGTTATGGTCACTCATTAACCCCTTTGAGCCTGAAAAAACTGTAAATTCACTTTAAAAAAAAAAGGAGGCTACAAAATAATATGTATGATACTATACATATATATATATGATACAAATATATGTGCATGACAAATACTAGAAATATCTACTGTAAATGTTGGTAGTTATCTTTGGGCTGTGTGATTTTGTTTGATTTTTGTCTTTTTCCCAGTGCTTTTTTTGTTTTCTGTTTCTTCACTGAGAATGTAAACTATAAGAAGTGTTAGTAAAGAAAAAGTAGTGCTAGGATTCATTCTATCAGATGGCATATTTTTCAAGAATACTTTGGCAACTGTGTCAATCTATTCTTTGGAGTCTAAAAACTAATCCCCCAGCAGGTCAGCTTGGATCTGTAGAAGTTGGAGTGTCAGGGAGCAGCTACTAATCCAGAAAGATCCCAGCCCTCAGTGCCCCATCTTCTCTCTCTCCCCCTCTCCCTCCCTGTGCCTTCCATCCTTTTCAGGCTTCTGTCCAATTAGGTGGTCTTTCTAGAACTAACACCTGCCTAATGGGGTCACTCCTCAGATAGCCTGATATCAAGGGACTTAAGTACCCCGGGAGCAAAGTATGCTGGGAACTCCAAGGTCTCTTACAAATGAGGCCATGTTAGAGACTAAATTCAGCTCAGACTTCCTTGCCTTAAAAAATGAGGTCATTTTGGAGAATCTCAAAGAGGAAGCAAAGGAAAGGGAGGGAAATATGATTGACAGACAAATGTCAAAAGACATGCAAAGTTTATGAGGAAGGAAGGAAGGAAGGAAGGAAGGAAGGAAGGAAGGAAGGAAGGAAGGAAGGAAGGGTGAAATCTAAATAAATCCCAGTTCTCTGCACATGAGGACATGGTACACACTTCAATGGGGACTTTAGTGGGAGGCCGAACACAGCTTCTGATTGTGAAGGTCATCATGCTATCATATGTTACTGGAGAGACTCAGATAGGTCTTTCCAGAAAACAGAGAAGTATAGAACTCTAGATCTGTAACAATAGGAAGGACCCTCACTGTGCCTAGCTTGCCTCTGATTTCCCAAGGCCTCATTGCTGCCTTTCTTCCTCCTCTTCCCAGACTGGAAACTTGTTCTACCTTGCTTCCTTTGGCTAAGTTATCCTTCAAGGCTCAGCCCAGGATTTGCTTTCTTATCATATATCACATTATACTCAAGTTATCTGTATTGACTTTCTTCACTTAACCATAAGCTCCTTGAGGGCAAGAATTGGGTTATATTCACCTCTGTGGTCACATTGCCCCAAATATAGTAGGTGGTATTAAATATTGCCTGAACCGAATTGACCTGATTAAAGAATTACAGCTTTCTTGTTACTAATGCTTTCACATTTTCTACTTGAAGGTAAGTGACATTTTCACTGACAACTGAGCTTGATACATTAACCAACTTCCAGAGCCTCCAGAGACCCAGCCTCCTTCTAGAGCCACCAAGGGCACTATCCATTGACACCATCCCAAGAGCATCATGTACTGAGCCCTTTGGACAGAAGGGTTTCCTTGGAGCAGAAGGACTCTGGCAATTATCCTGTTGCTAGTACTAGGTCTAGACTGTCTAAAGTCTGTTATCCTTTAGTATAAATCCTTGGCCTAACCATTTCTCTGGAAAGCAATATTTTACCTTTAAGAAGACCAGAGTTAAGAATTTTAAGGCAATTTCCTCCTGGAGTATGGAGGAGTCTGGGGTAAGACCTCTCTCTGAATAGGAGTCTCCCTTGCTCACTTCTGCACAGACTTTTCACCATAACTGAATTTATAAGACACTCAGTGAGATTCTGTGCTTAGAGCCCAAATCCAACATACAGTATAATTTTGCTGACCAGCCAACTGATGAGGCTTTGGAGAACAGCTCTACTGATCCCCAGTAACCTGTGTTCCTCAAGTGATCCCAGCCTGAAAAAGGACATGTGAATAGGCTAACCTGAGTCAACCTAGCCTGAACTTGACCTCGACCCGATCTGAACTTCCTGGCACTTTTGGACCAGAACAGCACCAGTCACACCCAAGTTTCCAGTATAATGTCACAATGTGAAAAAGGGAATCCAAAGAACTGGTCTAAGGAGATCTTCCTAAATGCTATGCTATGCTTGAGTTTTTATTCTCTCTTGGTTTGTTCACACTTAACTTGCAAAGTTAACTTAACTTGCAAAGTTAAGTGTGAACAGACAACTTGAACAGAGATAATGAAGCCTAGAGACCAATTATAAGAATTGTGTACTCTTGCAGCATTTCCTTGGAAGATCCTTCAGATTAAGCCACAAGTTGCTTTTCTTTCTGACTCAATGTAGTCACTAAACTGTAGAACAAGAATGATTCACCAAACAAACTTTTGCCTTTCTTTTCCTGGTGCCTCATTTAACTGGCTTATGCCTCAGAGTAAAGCTATTATGATGACATTATCTTTCTAATGAGCAATGGTGCAATACTTTCCTGATGGCAGTACCCAGAATGATGCTGTGTTTAAAAGCTATGACGACTTTAGGGAATAGTCACTAATTTTTCTATTGCAAATACTGTAGGCATATTCAAAATGAATGAGTGTAATTCTTTTGGCATTTTTTCAAACTTCTAATTCTTTTAATAAATCACAGCTCTCAAAAGGATTAAGCATAGTTCATTAGCGGCACTAATGAAAATGTCATCTTCCGTAAAACTTACTATAATATCATTCCCTGGTTGTTTTCAGATGCTTTTGTTTGCCAACTTTATTAATGAAAAACTTTGTGGTCTGCGTTAGTAAACTGAACATAATTCTTCAGTAGGGCGGGGGGAACAATCATCCTTAGACGAGTAATTATTTATATAATTAAAAAAGCAACTCTAACAATAGTGTTACAAGCCTTCAGGAGTACTAAGAGATTTTTTAAAAATAATACTAGCCTGAAAAACATTATTGTTAGTAATTCGTTTTTCCCCATTATATTAATTGCTGAGGGCTTCTCTTCATTCATGTTTAATGAAGGCACTTTGGGAAGTTTGAAGTAAAAAGTTTGCCTGCTTCAGACCATAAACAATGACTCAAGATTTGAATTTCCAACTCTCAAGGCTTCAGCTATGTAGGGTCCTTTTCAAACAAATCTGTCCCAGTGAAATACAATTCACTTTAGTGCCTTGTTCATACTAGCATAATACATATTAGTTGAACCTGATGAATGAAGCTTCTATTCTGAGACCTATATTCTGATGTCATCTTTGCTCCTTTGGGGAACTTTTTCTTGTCACTGCAGAAACAAATGATGACCACCTAAATGAGAACAGTGGCTATTTATTCAGAGCTTGCTGTATAGCTTGGGAGTCAGCTACCATCACCTGTGTTTGGTAAGGACTCAAAGGTAGGCCGAGGAGTGGAAAAACTCGATAGCAAATAAAAGGAAATCTTCAGCTATACTTTAATTGGAGGTTGTGGACAAGAGAAAACTGAAAACAGGATACCCCAAAGTAGGACATTTTATACTGACTTAGGGATCATATTTGGTTGTCTTTGAGTTAGAAGCAAGGGCAAAAAGAGGAAAGCAGGCAGTCATTGACCAAGTCCTGATCATTCTAGACCAATTGCTGCAGAGACTGTCATTTGGCTTCCCAGACTGGTTGCTGCAGAGGTTGTGGGTCAGAGATGTATTGTCATAATATATAGTCTAGCCAGTATCTGTGTGTATATTCACTTTCATCATATATAGCACTCAATTTCTTTCTTTTTTAAAAATTTTTTTCAATGTTTATTTATTTTTGAGAGAGAGAAAGACAGATAGAGCTTGAGTGGGGGAGGGGCAGACACACACACACACACACACACACAGAATCCGAAGCAGGCTCCAGGCTCTGAGCTGTCAGCACAGAGCTGGACGTGGGGCTCAAACTCACAATGAGATCATGACCTGAGCTGAAGTCTGACGCTTAACCGACTGAGCTACCCAGGTGCCCCTATAGCACTCAATTTCTTGAACTGCTTTCTCATCTCCGTTTTTCTTGAAATCTCAAAATGCAGTGGCATGCAAAGTGATTACTCAAGCTATTGAAATCCATTCCTAGAGAGCTGAAATCAGAGAGGCAGGACAAAAATAGGAAGGAAGGACAAATTTTACATCAAGTATACATGCTTCTCAACTGAAATAAAACTGATGTTTTATTTTTTAGCCATAAACAGATATTAGTTACATAGTACAAAACATGTATATTTATTTAAAATATATAATCTTAAAGAAAGCATCAGAATATGAACTGAGGCATACTAATGTTTTAATACTGGATGCTAATAAGTGATTTTACTTGGAGCTTTTTATAATTTAGGTGGGGAGAAATGATGTCTTCACTCTCCAAGGATCTTCTGTTTGTTTCTAGGAAATTTAGAGATTTACACACATATGAAGTTGGAAACATTGTAAGAAATGATTTGACAATTGTCAATAAGCAAAGCCATGTTTAAACCTTCCTAGAGAGAACATTAGCCCTAGAAAGGGAGATTCTGCGCTCTTGTCATTCAGGCCCTGTGATGGCCACTTCCTCTAGCAGTCTCATTCTTCAGGAAGGATGGCTGCCACAGCAGTGACAACAGCAGATGGCAGCTGCAATTGGAGTTTCTAGATTCTTCACGTTTACATTTAGCAACGGAATTCTGCTTAAGAAGTCAATGTGGCGCGGAAGTCCAATGTGCATCATCTGACTTCTCTTTATATACAGTTTAAATAATCTTGATCATTAATCCCATAACTGCATGCAAATAGTTTTTTAAAGGTCAAAGAGTGCTAAAGCCTTACAGTAATAATACAAAAATAGCTCCTTGCCTTCTCCTCCCCTCCCCACTGCTCCCATCTCACTCTGGAGAAAAACCTTTAGTTCTTTTAGCTGTTTCTTCTGGAATTTACTTCTATATTACTAAATCATATAGGAGACTGAAACTTCTGTTCATCAATTGAAATAATCTATTATCCATGTGAAACTATCACTTTACCGATTCTCAGCCTATCACAATTCTCGTTTTGTTGTTGTTGAATCATTTTACTATATTGTTTTCATTAGTAGAGCTATAAAAATAGTGCACTTTTGAGCCAAACAGTGTATGGTGATTATATTTTCTCTCTTATACAATTATTTTCCGGAGTGAAAAGAGGTTTCCATTTGTTTAATTCTCTTTCAATATCTCAACTTTTCCCACACCCTCCAACAGCTCTGAAAAACTCTTCTTGATACATTTTCCATATGATCAAAGCTATCACCTAGTTTACCAATTCAATTTCTTTCTTGAATACGTTCATCCTAAGGTCCTCCAACCTTCCAACCTGTACGCCTCCTCAAAGTTCCGTGAAGAAACTATAGTCCTGAAATTGCCTTAAACCAACATCCTGGGTATTCCCCTTCACCTATTCCATGTTGGATTCTGTTTCTTGGATCCCATGTCTTCTTCTTTTTTGCTTTATGCCTTCGTTTTACTAAAGTACATTCATCTAGAAGCCTCCTAAAACAGCATTATTGATGCATGGAAGGTCATTTTTTTGAGACATTGAAGAAACATTTTTTTTTCAAATTTTACTCAGATTGGTAATCTGGTTAGACATACTATCCTCAGGAAAAGTAATTTTTCGTTAGAATTTTAAATTCATTGTTTTACTGTCGTCTAACTTCCGACGTTATTGAGAATTCTGATGCCATTCTTATTTCTGATTCTTCGTACATGGACTGTTTTCTCTCTCTCTCTGGAAGCATTTAGGATCTACAATGCATTTTGAGTGTTCCAGAATATCACAATGATGCGTTTTGGTGTGGGTATCTTTATATTCATTATTGCTGGTGTTCAGGAGACCTTTTTTGATTTGTAGACACTTGTCTTTCAGTTCTGATAAATTTTTTTGTATGATTTGCCTAACTTCCTCCCCTCATTTTGTTAACTTCTTGTATTATTTACTTAATTTCCTCCCCTGCTCTCTCTTCTGGAATACCTATTATTTGATGTCCCTTGTTTATCAAACCTCTCATTTTCCTGTATTCTCTTTCTTTCTTTCTGGAAATGTCTGAGACTTTGTCCTCTAACCTTTTATTGAATTTTTGTTTTGTTTTCAACATTTTAATTTCAAAGAACTCTTTTCTTTCTTTTTATAATCTTTACTTCATGCATTTAAGGTCTTTTCTGAAGATATTAATTATAATTTCTTGTTTTTTCCTCTCTTCCTTGCATTGACTCTGAATTCTTGTTTCCTTTAGTTTTTTTTCCCCTCCTGGTTTGTTTATTTTTTGGTCTCCATCTCTGATGATGGAGGCAT
Source organism: Herpailurus yagouaroundi (assembly GCF_014898765.1). NCBI lineage: Eukaryota > Metazoa > Chordata > Mammalia > Carnivora > Felidae > Herpailurus > Herpailurus yagouaroundi. The sequence continues at coordinate 73,629,578 of NW_024412403.1, read as the reverse complement.
TCCCCAACTGTTGACTCCTGCAGTTGAAAGCTGAGATGATGGAAGTTCTGTGTACATGGAAGGGTTTTGTTGACTGGTCAGCATTCTTGAAGGGCAATAAGGTAGCCAACCGGACTTTTTGGAAAACAGCTTTACTGAAATATAATTCGCATACCATACAATTCACCCATATAAAGTATACAATTCAGTGGCTTTTTGGTATATTGACAGAGTTGTGCATCCATCACCACAATCAATTTTAAGACATTTCCATTAACCTCAAAAAATAAAAAATAAAAAAAATTAAACACTTCTCATGCCTTAGCCTTCCACTACCAACCACTCCCCTCTTATTGTCCCTCAACCCTAGGCAACCACTAATCTATAGATTTTCCTATTCTGGACATTTCATATAAATAGAAACAGATAACATGTGGTCCTTATTTTAACTGGCTTCTTTCACTCAACATAATATTTTCAAATATTATTCATTTTGTAGCATATATCAATACATCATTTCTTTTTATTGCTGAATAATAATTCATTGTGTGGATATATCACATTTCATTAATCCATTCAACAGTTTGTGGGCTTTTAGGTTGTTTTCACTTTTTGGCTTTTCTGGATACTGCTGCTATGAACATTTGTATACAAGTCTTGTGTGGACATATGTTTTTAATTTTCTTTGATACATACCTAGGAGTGGAATTGTTATGTCATATGGTAACTATGTTTAACCATTTGAGAAACTGCCAGACATTTCCAAAATGGCTACACCATTTTACATTCCCAACAGCAATGTATGAGAGTTCTGATTACCCCACATCCTTGTTATAACAATAGGTACGTGTTAACAGATATGTCTTTTTGATTATAGCTACCCTAGTGAGTGTGAAATTATGGCTCATTGTGTGTGTGTGTGTGTGTGTGTGTGTGTGTGTGCACGCTTTTGATTTGCATTTTCCTGATGGCTCACCCTAACTTTTGTTGTGACCCTTCCAACTATAAGCATGTATTATCTTCTTTATGTTGGCAATTCAGTTTTTCTGTCTGGAGGATATCTGCCCAGCTATGGCTCCTGGGAATGGGGCTTATGAGGAAAACTGTGTTCAATATGCAGATTTCCCTTAGTCTTTTGTTTTAGTGCTTTCTTTCTCTATGTCTGGTGTCCCCAGACCTAAAGCCTCTCATTTTCTCCAGTAAATAAAGCTCTTGTCTTTTGAAAAAGAAGAGAAAGGTGGTTGCCTACCTGAATGTGTGGGAACCTAGCATCTAACTTCTCTTTATATGGGTATTTAACTATTCTCTTGTTTTCAGCTCCTGCCCCGCCATTTCTAGAGGTACCTCATCATCAGTGGCATCTGGAGCTTATATTTCTTTAACTCCCTTCGGGTTCACCAAGACAAATGTACATGATTTTTTTATTTTTTAGATTTAAATTTTTAATTAAGAAATATTTCAAATATTCACGAAGTACAGAGGATAAATAGAAGAGACATCTTACATTCATCATGAACATGTTAACATTATACACACACACACACACACACACCACATATTTTCTCCCTACTTGGCTGGTATGGGTTTTTTTTTTTGTTTGTTTGTTTTTTGTACCTTTTGTGTGTGTGGGGGGGGGGGTATTTACCACTCCTCAAACTCCCAACTCAGGCACTTGAATTTGACCAATTATCCAACTACTTTCAGTCTTTAAGCACTCTTATTTTCATTGAAGATGGAGGAACAAGTTTCTTATTCTAATATTTTGGGAGTGATTTTCTGAGGGGGAGAAAGAAGGGAGACATAGCTTTATTCTGCTCCTTTGCATCAAAGCTTCTCTAAATTATTATGGCACAATTTCTTATTAAATATTTGTTCCTCCCTTATTCTTAAATTACTTTATTCATCTTCATTAGCATTGGTAATACCTCCCCTTTTTATTTTTGTTCTAGTAGTTATTATTTTGTTGTCTCCCCCCGGTCTTGGGTTTTACTTTATTTATTCATAGGTAATTTATAATTTGAAATGATATCCAACTGGGGGGATTTTTGCAGGATTTTTTTTTAATGTTCATCTATTTTTGAAGGAGAGAGAGAGACAGACAGAGTGTGAGTGGGGAAGGGGCAGAGAGAGAGACACACACAGAATCTGAAGCAGGCTCCAGGCTCTGAGCTGTCAGCACAGAGCCCGACGCGGGGCTCGAACCCACAAACTGCGAGATCATGACCTGAGCCGAAATCGGACACTTAACTGACTGAGCCAGGTGCCCCATTGCAGGATTTTTTAAATAATTTTTAAAAATTTTACAGAGAGGAGAGTTGGGGGGAAAGAGACAGAGGAAGAGAGAGAGAATCCTAAGCAGGTTTCAAGCTCAGTGCAGAGCACAACACGGGCTCGATCCCATGACCTGGGATCATGATGTGAGCTGAAATAAAGAGTAGGACACTCAACCTGCTGAGCCACCCTGGCACCACTTTGCAGGACCTTTAAAAAGCATATTTGGAAGTTTCCTCAACTGTAGCCCAATTTATCTGTAAAAGGTAGAGAATAATTTGATTACAAACAGTCTCAGTTGATAAAATTATCTTTTGGAATTTAAAGAAAATTTAAATAGAAAGTAAGGTTTAAATGATTCTTTGTCTTTACTGTTCTGGTGAGCTTAAAATAAGGGAATAATAAAGAATTCAGGGTTACACAACATGAGGAACAGGAAAATTACAGCTCTGGCGAGTGTCATTTCCCAAAAATGAAAAACTGGCACAGAAAACTTTTGGAAAACTGTGGGAGTTTTCTGTGCTACAGGAGATTGGTCACTGGACTTAATTCATGTCCAAATATAAAGAATCTTTTGGCTTCTTTTGTTTATCAGAATTCTATTAGCCAAGCCACATCTCAAAAATGGAGTAAAAATGACTTCCTAAAATTCTAATAGTGTTTCTTCAAATTCCAATTAAGTTTCCAAATTTGTGTTCTCTGCCTATGAAAGGATAATCTGGCCAAGGGGCCCTACCCAGAGCCGTCCTTGAATAGACACTGGTAATCCTCTTGGCAGGGAGTGGGGTGAGGAGGCTGTCTCATGTAAGGAGATTTGGGGATTAATCCTAAGGATTTCAATATGGGACCCCACTGTTCTGTCAATACCCCAAGTTCTTCAAAAGCATAGTGGCAAATTTGGTTAAACTTAGAAATGTATCTTGAGAAAAGATTACTAATTCCTATTCCCTCTCCCTGCCAAGAGGAAGACTGATTATTCCTGAAACACTGGTAGTGTGCTGCTGTCACTAAAAAGTCCTCTGATAATTGTGTGTTGATACTGTCTGGGAGCTCTTCTGGAGCTTATTTCGCATGTCTGTCAAATGAGGGGACGGCACTAGATAGTGTCTGAGGACCCTTCCAGGTTGGATGTCCTCTGCAGTTGCAAAACCTCTCATTCATACTCAAGGGTACTTGTCAGGGTAAAGGAAGGAGAGGAGGAAGTTAAAGTGGTTTAAATAAATACCTTTGCATGTAAAAAGAGAAAAAACAACCAACTCATTTAGTCATAACATATAACTAGGGTGTGGATATTTATTTCCCTGTGGTCAGAGGCAACATTCCTATTTCCATCAAAATTGTCTCGGCTGTTAAAGGCATTCAAATATATGATAAATAGATAAAAGACTAGCCTATTATGTGTGCTTTATTTTACCAGAATTTTTCTGTCTCTCTTCTTTCTCTTACTGTCTTTCTGCCTTTCTGACTGTCTCTCATGCACACACACACACACACACACACACACAGTGCGTTGGGGGGGGTTGTTTGTTCGTTTGTTTTTAAATTTTTTTTTCAACGTTTATTTATTTTTTTTTGGGACAGAGAGAGACAGAGCATGAACGGGGGAGGGGCAGAGAGAGAGGGAGACACAGAATCAGAAACAGGCTCCAGGCTCCGAGCCATCAGCCCAGAGCCTGATGCGGGGCTCGAACTCACGGACCGCGAGATCGTGACCTGCCTGAAGTCGGACGCTTAACCGACTGCACCACCCAGGCGCCCCTGTTTGTTTGTTTTTTAAGAAAGGAGTCAAGTAGAGAAAAGGAAACATAGTCTAATGAGAAAAACAATGAGCTAATGTTCAGTCCCCGCTCCATTACCAGCTAGCTGTAGTGGTCTAAACTGGATTCTTTCTTCTTGAGTGTCTTCCTCTGCAAATTGGGAAATCATAGCCATTAAGTTTATCTCATAGGTTGCTGTGAGACTGCAATGTGTTAAATCTGTCTTTGAACCTGATACAAAGGGTTACACCAGTATAAAAGTATACCAGTTTTAAATGGGAGGCAGTTATTTGTCCTACACCCACTTAGGAACCCATTACACTGTAACATAGCAATTTGAGGTGGATTATACATTTAGAAGCATGAGTTCAGTGACTAATTGTCATGGACATGGGTGACTGTCCACATTTTAAAGGGAATTGGTTTCAACCTGTACCTTTTATTCCAATAAGAATTATCTATGCAAAAGGAGATCAGTCTCTGTGCCACGTAAACTGGATAGAATCAATTCTTGATATAGATAAAATGGCAGTAATACCACAGCAGAGACTAAAGCTTCAAATGCTTAGAATTGTGATCTCAGAGGTCCCTTAGCCCAACTTTCTGTGTTGGGTATCTACATCTCTCTGACAAGGAAGACTTGCTGGTTTCATCAGCCTGTGCTTGATGGATAACTCTCACCACCTTGGGGCAGCTCTTTGGAATTTTGGACAATTCTGACAAATCATGGTTAAAAAAAAAAAAAAGAAAAGAACTTCCTATGTCCCTGTAACTTCACTCCTGTCCCCCAGATACCCAAAATAAGCCTGTTTGAAGATTGAAGTCAAGCTCCCCAGATATCTCTTTTCTCGAAGAAATGACCCTAGATTCTACAATTGTTCCCCCGGGGTTAAGGCTTCATATCCCTGATTATTCTGGTTACTCTCTTCTTTCCAGATGCTAGTTTAAGTAGACCCTCCCTAAAGTTGGCTGCCAGGAAATGCCCCCTGAGCAATTTGTGGAGATCTGTCCAGCATGGTGACTCTCATCATTCTTGGCACTATTCTTTTTGCAGCCTAAGCTGGCATAAGCATTTTTGACAGCATTAAATTCTTTCCTTTTAGTGACTGCCTTGGCACAGACAGTATACTGCCACTCTGCCAGAGTGGAGAAAATGATGCAGCAGGGTCTGGCAGGACCTGAGCACCTTCACAGAGATTAGGCTTCAGACCTAAACAGGGGAAAGAACAAAGATCGAGATGTGAAGCTATAAGCGTGGCTTGGGTAGAAGGATAGTAGGGGAGGGAAAGTTTAGAACTGAGAGACAATGTTCTTTGAGATCAACTCTCTGACAACTCAATAGAAGAATTCAAGCTTTGAGCTTTTCCCTGCAATCCTTTGACTCTTAGGTCTTTTAAGTTATTTGAAAGAAAAGTTAACATGGAGCTGGAAAGTTTATATATTAAAAAAAATTTTTTTAATGAGGAAGTTGGCAAGCAATCAGATGCGATATTGAATCCTATTCAATGGTGGCTGCTATCTGCATAAAGGAAGACTTTAAGGAAATAAAAGTTGTTTGCAGAAATCCAGATGTTATTGTTTTGTATATTGTGATGATGTGGTAGCCAGATTCCAAGATGGCGCCTACTGATTCTTAGATCCTGGTATTCATACTCTTGAGGCTGACCTAAGTAAACAAGAGGATACTGTTGAAATGATGGAGTATTACTTCTGAAATTAGGTCATGAAAGATGTTGTGGCTGATGCCTTGCCCTCTTGGATCACCTGCTCTGGAGGAAGTCTGTCACCGTGTCATAAAGACACTCAAGCAGCCCTACAGAAAGATTTTCATGGTGAAAAAAGGAGGCCTTCTACCAATAGTCAGCATTGACTCATGTGAGCCATGTTGGAAGAGCCTCCCTTACTCCCAGCTAAACCTTTAGATGACTGGCTCTGGTAGACATCCTGACTGTGATCTCTTGAGACCCTAAGCCAGAACCATCCAGCTAAGGTCCTCCTGAATTCCTTACCTGCGGAAACTGTGAGATAATGTTTATTGCTGTTTAAGTTACTAAACTACTATGTTTTAAGCTACTAACCTACTAAGCTTTGAGGGGTTTGTTATGCAGCTATAGATAACTAATACAGACGAATAGAAAGGAGGAATGAGGAAGAAAGAGTAAAAGCCTCTCATTCCAGGCGTGGACTTGTCTATCTAAGGATGGAATAGATGCTAGCTTCATTTCTGCTTTTAGACACTGCTGACAACCAACAGAGCTAGAGGATGACTAGAGGATGATAAGAAGGAAAGCTTCATGCCCTCGTGTCACCTGCTTCTTCCTCCCCCTCCTCTTTCTTCTTAGCAGAAGACTAGGATGACATTGAAAACTTACCCAAATTTTGCTTTTGGTTTTACAGTGGCCCTTGGGAAAAGCTTCACTGGCCTTCATCCATTTGTTATTAGGCTGTGGGGCTTGGATCTTAACTATTTCTATCCTCATTGCCTAGCATGTGAACATATATGAATAATGAATGATATTAAGGGTGAGGGTGAAATCCCTCCTTCCTCCCGAATTCTGAAGAGATTCCATTCTTTGAATGCTTCCTTAAGTGGAATGATTCCATTCACAGTTGATCAAAGAAGTCTTAATAGCATGCATGCCATCAGCCATTTTCACTATTAAAAACCTTCCCATTTCACTATTTAAAAAATCTCTCTAAGCTCTTGCTTTTAGGAGCTTCTTTTCACTTTCTCATCCTATTTCTTCTATGAAATGTTGCTCTAAACTGTTGCTCAAGTTCCCAAGATGCTTGATCCAGGAGAGCGTAGAGGTCTGCAGCCAATATACCAACATACCACTGTCAAGTTGTCCAAAATCACAGTGGAAAGAGCCCTGTACAGGAGCTAGGAGAACTAATTCCAGGGCTGTTGTCACCGATAAGCCTATACGTCCTTAGGCAATTTGCTTCCCTTCTCTGAACCTCAGTTTCTTAATCCTAAACTGAGAGAGTGGGTCAAGATGAGCTCTAAAGTCGTTGGGTTCACTGAAGTTAGAATTCCAAGGTGCAATCCCAAAGTGAAACCCAGTGGTTAGCATACCTCTGAGTAACTTTTATGGTTACAGTACAAAGTTTCCAGGACTTCCCTTTTATTAATTAGCCCAAGGATTTGGTGTCCGTGAAAGTCTGTCAGGTTTGCTTGGGAAGAGCAATCTTCCCTGAAAGACGATCTTCGATTTTCGTGTTTCCCGTTTTGTTACTAACTCTGGGTGACTTTGGGCAAATTCTCTCTGGACCTCGGAGGAGGGAGCTCCCCGTTATCCAGAAGAGGCTCAAAGACCCGGACGGTGACATTTCTCTTAATTCTCCTTCTACAACCTGGGTAGCTCAGACCCAGAGCCGGGTCCTGGCCGGCCCGAGGTCTCGCTCAGAGTTGCAGTCAAAACTTAACCCAGCTTTGCGCGCTAAGGGCGCTAAGGGCGCTGAGGGCGGCTCGGTTTCGGAGGAGGTAGCTACAGGTGAGTTCTTAAAGGGGCCTCCAGAGCTGGAGTAATAACCTGAGACTGATGACTGGGCTGGGGAGCACAGGCAAGGAGGAGTGAATGAATGAGCAAGTGAAAGAAGGAACAAATGTTTTCTTTCCACCCTTAAATACATTCACGCTTAGAATTAATCACTTAGACTTAAAAACCCTCTAGTAAAATCATCAAACTCTTAATCTGTCTCCCTGTTTTATGTGCCCTTCTTTAATTCAACCCCTCACGCCCCCAAAAAACTTTTACTTAAGGGCGAATAATAAAAAAGCCCCAGTACAAAGTGGAAGACAGTGCAGAGATCGCACCCCCCAACCCCACACAAGCCCCTCCCCTTCCCCCTTCCAGGCTCCGCCCGCCCCCGCCCCTAATGTGGGTGGTGCCGTGGACTCCTCCCCGAGACCGCTTTTCCCTGTTGGGGATCCACCCCCGGGGGCGCCAGGCACTCTCGCCTGCCTTGGAGTTGAAAACGGCACGTGTTTAGTGAGGTTAAAGGGTGTCTCGGAATGTGTGTCTTGGATCTGGTGTAGGTGAGGTCACGTCTCTCTTCAGACACCCCGACCCTTCCGGGCCTGGCGCGCTCCTCGCTCTGAACCGCGGGACACACCGGTGGGCTAGGGCGAGGTAAAGGCGGGCTCCTCCAGGGCCACCAAGGACCACCTGTAGAATCTGTGTGTCAACTCCTTTGTCTTCAGAGCCGCTTCAGTGGCCGCTCCTTTAAGCGAGGAGGTTCACTTGCGATGTTTCCCGGGTCCCCTTTCCCGTTCCCCAGCCCCCTCCTGGCCCTCCTCCCCCTACCAACCCAAAGGTAGCTTCGCTGAGAGCCCGGGGCTCGGCGCCAGCCGCCTCCTCACTTCCCATTGGCTGAGAGCGCCGGGAAAGCGGTCACGTGGGGGCGCGGCAGTCCAGCTCCGGGGCCGCCATCTTGGCGGAAAGTTTGGGGGGAGAGCGGTTGGGGGCGCGGAAGGAGGCGAGGTTCCGGGGGTGGGGCGGCTAGGAAGGGAGAGGGCGAGCGGGCTAGCGGGCCGCGGCGACCGAGGCGGCCGCGGCGGCGGCGGAGGAAGAGGAAGAAGGGGCGGTGGGGGTGCGGCCGCCGAGGGGAGCTCCTCCCCCGTTCCCTCACCCCCCTCAGCTCAGCTCCTCGAGCCCCGGGCGGGGCGGGGGGACGTGGAGCGGGGAAGGGCGGGGGAGCCGCCCCGACTCTGGCCGGAGCGCACCCCAGCTCCTAGCGCTCGCGGCTTGCAGGAACTTTGTGGTGGCGCCGCAGGTGTGGGGGCCCGCCGAGGTGTGCATGTGGGGCGTGAGGGCGTCGCGGAGAGCGGCCGCAGCCCTGTCCGGCCCCCGCTGGAGTAGCCCGGAGGAAGCGAGCCAGGAGAAAGGCAAGCGAGAGGAGGGGGCCAGAGCAGAGTGGGGTGATCAGCCCAGCTGGTCCCGCGTCGGAGCGCTCTTACTGTCGCTGCAGGCTTAGGGGCCAAGGGTCGGAGCGCCTCTGCACCCTCCAGTAGCAGGTGGGAAATGTGCATACTTAAGCCGGGGGAGGGGTGGCCTCACGTTTAGGCGTTTAGTACCCTTTGGAGAGGGAGCAGCTTTCGAGGAGAATTTGGAAGCAGGCTTCTCTGTCTGCTCTTAATTTGCCGGGGTACCCACCCTTAGGTAAAAGCTTTCTAGATTGACTGACACTCACTGCTGGGTTTTGAGGCTTTTTCTTTCACTTGGGAAAACTTCGCCAGGTGGCCTTTTCATACAGGGCTGGGAGTTTTTCGACTTGAGATTCGGGGGGAATGCTAGTTTAACTAAGACTCTGTTCTTTGCTTTAGTTGTCTCCGTTCTGTTTTATGTTTTCAAAGGTGTGTGCCCTCTTCCTGATACTGGAGAAAAATGCCGGTCCGGAAGCAAGGTGAGAATTTATTTCAGAACTCTCCTGCGAGTGTCACTTGCTTTTCTGTGTGTATGTTTTGTGATTGCTGTGCTTTAAAAATGTTGAGCTCCGATGAGACAGCATCGTCCTAGCCTTAGTTAGTACTTAGGGAATCTAAGCCTCATATCCTTAGAAGGGAGAACCACCTAACTATTTTTCAAACTTTCTTTTTTGACATCTCTTTAGTGACTAGAGAGGCAGTTAATTTTGTTTTCTCTGAAATGTCTTTTCAAAAACTCTGAATTGGTGTTTTAGTATTTTACTTTATCATTCTTACTAAACACTGATTTGTGAATAAACGTGGGATCCTGGCTAAGAACTAGTGTTTTGAAACATTTAAGATTTGGATTATCATGACAAATTATAGATAGGTAATTGCTTTTGCATATCAGATCACTTGAAGCCATGTTAACTAATATTTGATCAGTCTTTTATTGTGGTAGATTATTGTGCTAGCCCACATTTATTACAAACTGCTCACCTTCCTCCTTTCTCTGTGACATATGTTTAAAATGTTTTGATTATTTCAGGGAATGTGTGTGTGTGTGAACATAGTAGCATTGATTGACCGAGAGGATTTGGGGAGGTGTTTAGATGTCTCACAGATTATTTGCATAAATAGTGTGTAATACTTGTATATGTGTAATTTTAATCAGACTCTGCTTTTCTTCTCAGACACCCAGAGAGCATTGCACCTTTTGGAAGAATATCGTTCAAAACTAAGCCAAACTGAAGACCGACAGCTCAGAAGTTCCATAGAACGGGTTATTAACATATTTCAGAGCAACCTCTTTCAGGCTTTAATAGGTGGGAATTAAAACTTTATTTGTGACCATTATGTGTCAACTAGACTTAATGCTCCTCTGAATTCATTTATTTTAAACTTAACAGAGTGATTTACTCAGTTCTCTGTAAGGAATTCAGTAACTTGAACATCCAGTGAGTTGTATGTCTGATAGGCCAATATCCTTTCAAAAAATACCTGATAACTGAAAAAACTTTCATTATGATTATTTCAGTGATCTTTGACGACAGTGTGTAATATCCTAGCATTAACTAATAAAAGATGGAGAAGTTGCAAGAATGTTTCAGGACCCAAAAAGACAAGAGTGAATAACTTAATTGTTAGCTTGTTTCTATATTTGACTTCTGTTTCTCTGGAGTCCCTCAAAATGTTTGAAGAGTTCTTCTGTTTGAGGACATACGTCTCCTTAATATGGACCTCTGTTAAAACTTGGCATTCATGGAGTCAGAATTTTAGATCTGGAAAATTATCTTAGAGGTGATTTTGCTATTTTGTCTAATATTTTATCAACAAGAACATTAAAACAATATTATTCATAACTAACTTAAATTTAAGGTTGTGCATTGGTCTAATAAAGAACTGGACAAATAGTCAAGAGTCCTAAATTCTCTTCTTTACACTGCCATTAATTGAATGGTATTATACAAGTCATTTAACCTTTTCTAGGTTGCTATATTAGCTGTAGAATGTGAGTTCATTAGAACAGTGGTTTTTAGCCCTCCCTCCCTCCTGATTTTTAAAGTAGCTAGATTCTTTTTTAAAAGTCTTATATTTTGTACACAATTCCCAATTTATGAAACAAGATGATTTGTCTGTGGCCTTTAGGTACCTGGAAAGTGTTAACCACTGAACTAGAAAATTTGTTCCTTCCAATTCTAAGAATGAAATGTTTTTAAATTAATCATTGACTATATAAATTAGATATGTACTTCATTGCATTACATTTGTTTCCTTAGTAACTTTCAAGTTGGTATGACCTAACATCTATTGATAGAGTAACTTTTGATGTGTTTGTGGATTACCTTTAAGTTAGTGTACCCTGTCAAAAAACCTTACTGCTAAATTGATACTCTGTATTAAGTTTGTTGTAAAATTAAAGATTTTAAGGAAGACCACTCAGTACACCTGAATAGTTTTAAAATATCTAACATTATCATAGTATCTATTTATTTAAATTTTTTAATGTTTATTTTTGAGAGAGTGAGACAAAGTGTGGGAGGGGGGGAGCAGAGAGAGACACAGAGACACAGAATCTGAAGCAGGCTCCAGGTTCTGAGCTGTCAGCACAGAGCCCTACGTGGGGCTCGAATCCACGAACTGTGAGATCATGACCTGAATTGAAGTCGGACACTTAACCGACCAAGCCACCGAGGCGCGCCATTATCATAGACTTTAAAAACCATACACAAGAATAGAACAGTATAATTAACTATTACATAATTAACAATATAATGAACCTATTTTCAAAAATTACCAACATTCTGTCTTTTTTGTTTAAACTCCTCGACATTTTTACATTTCAGTTTCTAAGCTCTGACATTTAAGGTCCAAATGGATGATCAAATTAGATTCCTCTGAAAAAACAACAAAAAAGGAAGGGAAACATTTTTAGTCATTTGGTTTTCTAAATCAACCTTAAACTTAGGAATGTTTTATTTAGTAGAGTCAATGTTTAGAAAAAAAATAGTATGACTTCTATATCCTCATTTACCTATAGACAGATAGGTGTAGTCCCTCTCTTTGTGGAGTCTGCAACTTTAAGAAAATTAAATGGTCAGTGAAGTAAATAGAATCTATGCTTCTTAGATTTCTCTGTAGATTGGAGGTAGATTTGCTGTGTTTGGAGGGATTTTTAAAATGTATTCTGCCTTGCCTGTTTTGAGTGTTTATCTGTTCTTAAACGTGATTGAATTCTAATAGAATTAGCTTTCGGACAAGTTTGTATTTGGTGATCTTTGTTCTGTATAATTTCATTGGTTATGAATTTACCTTATATTTAGATTTGCTTGTATTTTAATGTTTAATAGGATATGATACCGAATTTTGGTGTAAGAAAAGTAATCGATTTTAGGAATTTTGAAACGAGTGAATTTAGTAGAGATCTTTATGTGTTTGCATACTGTAATTGAATTAATTGTTGACACTGCCTAAATAAATGCATTCTTTTGTGTTTGCTGAAATTGGGTTAATTTATTAACCTTTGTTACTTTTTTCAGTCTGAAAATGTTTAGGTTAGTAAGACTTTCCTTTTGCTTTGCACCGGTACCATTGTTCTTGAAACAGCACATTAGCGTACTTTAAACCTGTAAATCGCCCTGAGCTACACTAGAGTATTGTGTTCATAGTAGGTGCTGAAAAATCTTGGATTAACTTTTTTCCTTTAGTAGGCGGCGCTCTTTTTTCTGAGGTAGTGTCTGTGGACCATTGGATTAAAGGAGACATGGGTTTTGACAATCTGAGTTGTTTGAAAGGTTCTTGACTGCTTGAGTTTGGAAATCATCTCCTTAGGTCATAGTGAATTATGTAGTTACTTCTTTGTACTTGTTGTCTGCATAATTATTTATTTATTGATTCTTTGAACTGGTAGTTTGCATTGACTGTTCTCATGCATTTTAAAGAAGGTTGTGTGGGGTGCTGGGGTTTTGATGCTATAGAAATGTTGATTTATTTTCTTCTTCCTTCTGTAGTTGATACCTTATATAGATTAGGTTTCCGGTACCTTGAGGTTATTCAGAGGAACAAGTATGTGTATATTGCATTACATCTGTTCTGAGATAACAATTTTTAAATATTTTAATATCTTTGAATTTGGGATACGTTTTATGACTGATGTGTGTTGGAAATGATTTTACATTCTTAGTGGCACATGATAGAATGGTACATCTTAGAACTGATGTCCTCATTTCAATGAAATATGGCAATCACTGTCCTAGCTCTGATGTTTGCTAGTATCTTTGAAGGTTTAAAAACTACTGAACACAGCAAAGTTTTTATTAACTTTTGAGTTTCAGGTGATAAGTTGCTTCTTTAAAGCTGAATATTTAAAGCTATATCTAAAAAAAAAAAGTTTATGAGCTATACATTTCTTTAAAATTTATTCTCCAAATACCTGGTGATTATCTTTGTGTAAATGGGAGACAAAGTCTGCCTAATTTTAATCCTTAATTTAGGTGAGTACAATTTGAAAACGTAATATATTTGATTTTGTATTCTCATTTTCTGCACTTACATTTGAAAAATTTATAAATAAGTAGACTGGGTGTTGTTTGAGTCCAGGTCAGATCCCAGGTGTTCATTCAGGTCCAGCATGATTTGAGGTTATTTATGATTCTTAGGTTTATCTGGGGTCTGAGATGATCTTTGTAATCCTCAAAGATTTCATATTAGTCTAGCCCCCCCCCCCCCCCCGCCCGCCCCGGGCGTTACTTATGGTATCAAACAATTCTGCTTTTCTTGAGCACAGGAAGAGAACCTGAGCTCAAGATCAGGCTGACTTTAGAGACTTGAGTTAAGTTGAGTCATGGGATTTGTATAGTTTGTCTGCAATAAATAGCAAGCTTATTTTAATGCAGTGTTTTATTTTAGTTATGAGATTTGTCAAAATGAAGATGGATCATGTAATAAATAATACTGTCCATTTATGAGATTTTTTGACTTCTACTTTATTTGTTGCTGTTCTTTTAACTGAGTTTCAGTAGGCCTTATAAACATGGTAAAGAACATTTGAATTTGTAGGTACTGGCTTTCAAAAAGTATGACTCCTTTTTTTAAATGAAAAAAATGCATCATCTTAACCACTTTTTTTTTAAACAATTTTTTTTAGTGTGTATTTATTTTTGAGACAGAGACAGCATGAGCAGGGGAGGGGCAGAGAGGGAGACACAGAATCCGAAGCAGGCTCCAGGACTGAGCTGTCAGCACAGAGCCTGATGCAGGGCTCGAACCCATGAACCGTGAGATCATGACCTGAGCCAAAGTCAGATGCTTAACTGACTGAGCCACCCAGGCACCTCTTAAACACTTTTAAATGTATAGTTCAGTATTGTTAAGTACATTGGTGCAAAAACAGTTCAGAACTTATTCCTCTTTCAAAACCAGAACTCTACAACACTCTCCTTTTCCTTCTGCCCTCAGCCTCTGGTAACTACCATTGGAGTTTCTGTCTCTGATTTTGACTACTGTAAATAACTCATATATATAGTACTTGTCTTTTTGTGTCTAACTTATTTCGCTTAATGTTCTCAGAGTTCCTCCATGTGATAGCATGTGACAGAATATCCTTTCTATGTAAGGCTGAATTTTTTTACTGTATGTATATACCATATTTTGTTTATCCATTCATCCATTGATGGGCATTTAGGGTGTTTTCATCTCTTGGCTATTGTGAATAGTGCTGCTTTGAACATGGGTGTGCAAATATCTCTTTGAAAAACTGCTTTCAATTTTTGGGATACCCAGAAATTGGATTATAGGACCATATGGTATTTATATTTTTAATTTTTTGAGGATATCATACTGCCTTCCATAGCAGTTGCATTATTTTGCAGTCCCACCGACAATGCACAAGGGTCCCAGTTTCTCCATATTCTTGCCAACACTTGTTATTTTCAGTTTTTTTGATAGTAGCCATCCTAATGGGTATGAGATTATGACTCTTTTTTAAGTATATGTAAAAAGTAATAATAGCTGATATTTCATCGAGTACTTTCTGTGTGTGATGCAAGTGTCTCATTTGTTGTAATCCTATGAAGCGTATATTCATCTATGAGGTGATTGTGTCATTTTATATCATTTTATTTATTTATTTAAAAAAAAATTTTTTTTTCAACGTTTTTTATTTATTTTTGGGACAGAGAGAGACAGAGCGTGAACGGGGGAGGGGCAGAGAGAGAGGGAGACACAGAATCAGAAACAGGCTCCAGGCTCTGAGCCATCAGCCCAGAGCCTGACGCGGGGCTCGAACTCGCGGACCGCGAGATCGTGACCTGGCTGAAGTCGGACGCTTAACCGACTGCGCCACCCAGGCGCCCCTTATATCATTTTATAGATTAGAAAAGTAGGCACTGAGAGATTACAGATCTTATTCAAGGACCTTCAGATACTAAATTGTGGAGCCAGAATCTGAACTCCATCTGAATCCAGAGCTGCTCCTCACTTTCTGTTATTAGGATGTTATCTTAAGTTGAATATTTTAATGTGAGAAAGAACACTAACAACAAGCGTGGTAAACATAGATGTTGGTCTGTAGGTTCGGTGGTTTTATTTTTAAGTTTTTACTTTGAAGGAGAATATTTATGATGGAATGATGTTTATAATTACGGAGTTTACACATTTTGGAAAGTGTATTTAGTAATCAAGGTTTGTGAACTTCTAGCTATGATGGTAAAATGTCAAAATTTCTTAGATTTTTTGTTTCTTACTGGTCCCAGGGATACTGTATTTTAGTTTGTTACTAACTTCATTTGTGTGACTTTGCAAGCTAGGTTTGAGAAAGGAAAACATTTATTACAGGCTGTGGATCATTTTATTGGCTAAAACTTTATAGAATTGGAGGAAATTTTTATTAATTTTTCAGTTGATGGTTTTGATTGAATTGGATTATTATTTATATGCTAATAGTTTTGCCTATGACTGCTCTGAAGCAGTGCTTTGATTATGTTGAATCTGGTTGAATTCTCTTCAGAACCTTGTAATCACAGGGCTGTAAAAGCATCTGTAAATATTTCTTCTGGTCTAAGCAGTTTCATCTATGTAGGGTCAAGTTTTTCCCACTAAATTTTTTCTTTTCTAAATTATTTTTCCAGTATACTACCAAGTCTAGGACCAGGTATTTCATTTGTCATATCTCTTTGGTCTGGGCACATTTCCATAGCTTGGTCTTTTATGACATTGGCATTTTTGAAGGATACAGTTCCCCATTTCTTTTATTTTTTTATATAAGTTTTCTAATTTTGGGTTTCTCTGGTGTTTGCTTGTGATTAGATTCAGGTTATGTATTCCCTAGGGTTCTGTACATTCAGAGGTACAAGATATCTTTCCTTCATCAATGTTGTTAATTTTGATTACCCAATTAAGGTGTTTGATTTCTCTACTCCATAGTTAGTGTTTTTTCCTTGTTTATAAGCAGTATGTGGGGGTGACACTTGAACACCATGTGTATGTCTTGTTTTTTAGCAAAATTTCCACCTAGACTTAGTGTCCATTGATGATGCTTGCCTGAACCTTTTACTATGTTGAAAATGACAATTGAAAAATGGAAGTTTTATAACAGTGGCACTCTTCTACATTTTCCAATTAACGCTTGGCATTTTACTGTAAGAACCCTCCTCTCCCATTTATCTATCTATATATGTATCATTTAAAAAAATTGTTTTAGTGTTTATTTAGAGAGACAGAGTGTGAGTGGGGGAGGGGCAGAGAAAGAGGGAGACACAGAATCCAAAGCAGGCTCCAGGTTCTGGGCTGTCAGCACAGAGCCCAATGTGGGGCTTGAACTCATGAACCCTGAGATCATGACCTGAGCCAAAGTCAGACGCTTAACCGACTGAGCCATCCAGGCGCCCCTGTATCATTTTTCTTTTAATCGTTGATATTTATTATCATCCTTAATGATTTTGGTGCTCAGATTGTTTCTGATTCATTTGGTGAGAACTCTCTCAAGCTTGCTTTTATGTCCTTATCACATGCCCCTATTATTTTGAGTACTTTCTCATTTTTTTGGCCTAACAAGGTATTCCAGATTCATCTTGTAGGTATCTTGCCCAGCCTTGGAATCAGCCATTTCTCTGAGAAGTTCTGGTTCCTTTTGATACTTACCTCATTTTAAGGAATATGTGTGTGAAAATACCCTATGACTGTTAGTCAAATGGTACTTAAAATATTGAAATAACTTATTTTTGGACATTGGCTTGACATTTTCCTGTTTCTAATGTGCAAAACACAAATTGTAATACATAGTTTAAAGTTTTATAGGATATTCTTTTTGGGAATCAAAATGGTTTTAATGTACATAGGTTTAGAAGAAGCGGAGTATTCTCGAGTAGACTTGACTATTGCATATTTTAGTTTGTGAAAACATTGTACTTGCTTTTAGTCAATTAACTGATAGAATTTTTTCCCTCTGAAATGGCTGGGTTATATTGCAATGTTTTCAGCTTTCTAGTTGCCTAACTCTCCAAAATGGAATTTATTATAAAAAATAATGCATATTCCATGTAAAGCATTTAAGATCACCTAATTGTACTTTATATAAAATGTTGTCAAGAAAAATCTCACACCAAAGGTAACCTCCTTCCATAGGGTGAATATCCTTCTAGAATGTTATTCTTTATGTATTTATACATAATTTGATTTTGCAAAACAAACTCTCTACACAACTAAAACAGTTGTTTCCTACGATGCGAATGGAGATTTATAATCTCTGTGTAAAGTGGAAAATTGCATCAGATTAAAATTACCCGTGAAAATCCTTCCGGAATTTAACACTGTCTCTCATTAACTGCAATATAGTTGTTTTTTTCTCTAGTGGAAAGAAATCATTGTTTCTTCAGTCAGGCAACAGGCATAGTAGTTGGCTTGTGTTTGAGTGATCTCTTGTACAAAAGCACATAATTCTAGAATCAGACTGAGTGCAGTGAGATATAGAGATGTTTACATTATTAGAGGCATATGAAAACGGAGACTACCTGAGGGAACAGTCTTCTCCCTTCTCACTTTTTATGTGCAACGACTTATTGGGTGGACTAATAGGTAGAATTGTCCTTTTTGGTGAAGGGAGGTGCTGAAGTTAGATTTGCTTAAGTGTATGTAGTGTGTATATACATATTAACTTTTCATCTCAAAATTTCTCATTGGATATCTTTCCATATCAGTAGGTTTGTATTGTCTTTAATTACTTTGTTTACATTGTATAGATTTACTATAGTTTTATTAATGATTTCCTAGAAGCACTTAAGTATATAACTTTTCTGTATTACAAACAACATTGTATTTGTATATGTCTCTTTGTTCTACATCATTTATTATATCCTTTGGGTAAATTCCTAGAAATGCTTGGTAAAAGGGATTTGCATTTTAAAAAGGCTTTTGAGGGGCGCCTGGGTGGCGCAGTCGGTTAAGCGTCCGACTTCAGCCAGGTCACGATCTCGCGGTCCGCGAGTTCGAGCCCCGCGTCAGGCTCTGGGCTGATGGCTCGGAGCCTGGAGCCTGTTTCTGATTCTGTGTCTCCCTCTCTCTCTGCCCCTCCCCCGTTCATGCTCTGTCTCTCTCTGTCCCAAAAATAAATAAAAACGTTGAAAAAAATTTAAAAAAAAAAAGGCTTTTGATGTTTTAAAACGGTTATATTCAATTTAATTTTTTAGGTAGTATGTGGAATAACAACTAATTCACTATATCTTAAACAATACAGGTATTATCCATCTTTTTAATATTTTCTGCTCTGATGGGTGGAATATACTTTTAGTCATTTTGATATTTTACTATAGATTTCTTTGGTTAAAGAAATAACTAACGATATAAGAATTTTCAGTGATGTATGAATTTTTTTTTAATGTTTATTTTTGAGAGAGAGCATGTGAGACCAAGCAGGGGAGGGGTAGAGAGAGAGGGGGACAGAGGATCTGAAGCAGGCTCTGCACTGACAGCAGGAGCCTGACGTGGGGCTAGAATTCATGAACCGTGAGATCATGGCCTGAGCTGAAGTTGAATGCTCGAACGACTGAGCTACCAGGTACCCCCAATGTAAGAATTTTCTTACATCATTCATTTTAATTTCTTTTGTGAATTATTTGTTCATGTCATCTGCCTCTCCTGCCACCTTTCCCCCCCCTTTTCTCTTAGAAGTATAAAATCGTTAGGTGTAACATCTACATTAGGAATATCAACTTTGTCATGTAAGTTTCAAATAGCTTTCCTTGTTTGTCATTTGTTTTTAAACTTTGATTTTTAAGAAAACCTGTATTTAGATTTATCAATATTCTTTGTGCTTTCTGCCCTTGGTATCATGCTTAGAAAAGCTTCCCTATTCCCAAGATTATAAAAATGTTTCCTGTATTCAGAATCTTTAATACCATCTCTATTTTTTAAACAGAATTAGTTTGGGACACCTGGGTGGCTCAGTCAGTTAAGCGTCTGACTTTGGCTTAGGTAATGATCTCATGGCTCATAAGTTAGAGCCCCACATCAGGCTCTGTGCTGACAGCTCAGAGCCTGGAGCCTGCTTTGGATTCTGTGTCTCCCTGTCTCTCTGCCCCTCCCCCGCTCATGCTCTGTATTTCTCTCCTTCAAAAATAAATAAACATTAAAAAAATTGTAAACAAATTTTTTTAAATAACTTTTTAAAGTTTATTTATTATTGAGAGAGAGAACACAGCTGGGGAGGGGCAGAAAGAGAGAGTGAGACACAGAATCCTAAGCACGCTCCAGGCTCCAAGCTGTCAGCACACAGCCTGACGTGGGGCTCAAGCTCCCCAACTGTGAGGTAATGACCTGAGCTGAAGTCACAGGCTTAACTGACTGAGCCACCCACACGTTCCCGTAGCATCACATTTAAATCTTTAATACATTTGGAAATTATTTTGAAATAAAGTGAGATTGTTTTTTAAAATATAAATGTTATTTTTATACTCCTTTGTACATTTTTATTTTATTTTATTTTTTTTTATTATTTTATTTTTTTTTTATTTATTTAAAAAAAAATTTTTTTTTCAACGTTTATTTATTTTTGGGACAGAGAGAGACAGAGCATGAACGGGGGAGGGGCAGAGAGAAAGGGAGGCACAGAATCGGAAACAGGCTCCAGGCTCTGAGCCATCAGCCCAGAGCCTGACGCGGGGCTCAAACTCACAGACCGCGAGATCGTGACCTGGCTGAAGTCGGACGCTTAACCGACTGCGCCACCCAGGCGCCCCCTTTGTACATTTTTAAAAATTATTAGACTTTAATTTTTTTTTAGCAGTTTTAGGTTTTACAGGAAAATTGAGTGAAAAGTACAGTTCCTATATCCTCATTACCACTCTTCCTTCCATTTCCTTTCATTAACATCTTGCATTAGTGTTATAGTTGGTAAGCCAGTGTTACTATAGTCCATAGTTTACATTGGGGTTCACTCTTTGTGTTATACGTTGGTAAACTTGACATACATATTTGTTGTTCTGACACATGCATCCACTATTACAGTATCATACAGAATAGTTTCACTACCCTGAAAATCTCTTGTGCTATACATGTTCATCCCTTCTTCCTCCCTTTAAGTCCCTGGCAGCTGCTGCTCTTTTTACTGTTTCCATAGTTTTTTGCCTTTTCCAGAATGTCATATAGGTGGAATCATGAGTATGTAGCCTTTTCAGTTTGGCTTCTTTCCCTTAGCAATATGCATTTAAGTTTTCTCAATGTCTTTTCATGGCATGGTAGCTCATATTTTCTTTTATTTTTTTTAAAGACTGTTTTTTAGACCAGTTTTATTAGAGTTCACAGCAAAATTGAGAGGAACGTACAGAGATTACTTGTATATCTCCTACGTCCACAGATATATAGCTTTCCTCATTATCAACATGCCCTACCAGAATGGCACATTTATTACAATTAACAGACTTAACATGGGCACATCATTATCCCCCAACGTCCATAGTTTACCTTAGTGTTCATTCTTGGTATTGTACATTCTGTAGTTGGGACAAATGTATAATGAGATGTATTCACCATTATAATATCGAACAGTATAGTTTACTGCCCTAACAATTCTGTGTACTCTGCTTTTTCATCTCTTTCCCACTTGCAACTCTGGGAATCACTGATCTTTTTACTGTCTCCATTAGTTCTGCCTTTTCAAGAATGTTGTATGGTTGGAATCACACAGCATATATTTAAGGTTTCTCTACATCTTTTTATGGGTTGATAATTTTTTTTGTTTTTAAGTGCTGAATAATATTCCATTGGATGTATTCAGTTTATGTTTTCACCTATTGAATGATATCTTGGTTGCTTCTAAGTTTTGGCAATTGTGAATAAAGCTGTTATAAACATCTGTGTGCAGGTTTTTGTATGGACATAAATTTTCATCTCATTTGGGTAAATACCAAGGACCATGATTGCTGGATTGTATAGTAGGATTATGTTTAGTTTTGTAGGAAACCACCAAACTGTTTTCCAAAGTGGCTGTATCATTTTGCATTCCCACCAGCAATGACTGAGAGTTCTTATTGTCCCATATCCTTGTTAGCATTTGGTATTGTCAGTGTTCTCTATTTTGGCCATTGTAATGGGTGTATGGTGGTATCTCATTGGTATTTTAATGTTCATTTCCCTGATGACATATGTGGACCATCTTTTCATATGCTTATTTGCCATCTGTATATTTGCTTTGCAGAGGTATCTGTTAAGGTCTTTTTAAAAATATTTTTTTCCATGAAATAAGGTATTTTCATAGATTAGAGATGTTGCCAATGCTATGTTAAATTATTACAGGTTCTTGACTACTTAGACTTCCTACTCTGATCTTTGTTTCTTTAGTTTGAGAGTTTGTAAGTATTTCTGTTTGGGATGATAAAAGTGGTAACTAAAAGCTAGAGAACATTTTCCTCACACTCCTTTGTGGGTGTTTCTGGAATTTTGTACTTTTCCTTATTCCTGTTTTGCAAACTTTGAATTCTGCAAGAAAGTAACAAAGACAAATGAAAATGTTTTACTTAAATTTAGAGAGTTCTGAAATATGTGATCTTAGAGACTTCCTGAAAATATATATTTTTTGGTGATAGAAATGATTCTTCTCTGTTCTGTTGGACTAGTTGTATGTGCCCAAGTTTAATTTAGAATTTTTAATTCTCTTGAAATTTTCGATTGTTCAATTGTTTCTATATTTCTAATTTATATATGGTAAGTTTTTAGCTTTGTTACCTTGTAATTTAGATCTTTGTTCAGGAACTGGACTTGTGGGGACCCAGTTTAGTTCAAAACAGAAGGCACTTGATAGACTATAAATGGCAAATAGAAATAGACTGTGTTATGACTGATCCAGTAGGCTCAACAAAATTAATGTTTCTAATTGTGAAATGACTCAAGGGTAGTTTTCTCTAATGTATGTTTTAGTATTCCTGCATTTTTTTGTGTTCTTGCTTGCTTTAGTGCATCAGTATTTTTAAAAGGAAATACGTTTTTTCAGGGTAGTAAATAAAAATGTAATTAGTCATTTTAATTATGTGTCTGGTGTACATCTGGGTGAGCTATATGGATTTTCAGATGAGTATGGAATTACTCTTATTTGTTAAATGGCAATCATTTTGACTACTATATTCTCCCATTTTCTATATACTTTCATACGAAAGATTGAAGATTAGAGTTGACTCAAGTGAATTGTTTGCATAGGTTTATTGAAGGACTCTGTCATTTTACATGTGATAGTAAATTTGGCAATTTCTCATTAAATAGTATTGAGATGGGACTACTGAAGCATTATTTTGCTGTGATTACATGTTTTCATAGTCTGTACATTTTGATATAATTATGCATAGCCCTGATTATTGGCATTGAATATTATTGGCATGGGAACATATAAATGATTTATACGAACCAGAATTGAAAAAGAATTTTTCATTGTCAAAAAGCTGGTTAATTTAATTTTCAAAAATGTTAATACATGGGTAGTAATAGAAATTTAAAATAAATGTGTGTGTAAGATTTTGTAACACCTTAAAATATAGCCATCACATTTTTATAGAAATCTACCTATTTAAAAAAAATTTTAATGTTTATCCATTTCTTTTGAGAGACAGAGAACAAGTGGGGGAGGGGCAGAGAGAGAGAGAGACACACACGCAGAATCGGAAGCAGGCTTCAGCCTCTGAGCTCTCAGCACAGAGCCTGATGTGGGGCTCAAACTCACGAACCGTGAGATCATGACCTGAGCCGAAGTCGGCTGCTTAACCAACTGAGCCATCCAGGCGCCCGTAGAGATTTACTTTCTTAAATCTACCTGTTTTAAGATGGTGTTATATGATTTTTAAGTGTTACATATTTTTCCTCAGTTTTCTCCATCTCTCAAAGACATTATTATTATACCTCATCTTTCAATTCTTTTCTCTCCTAAAACATATTCACTCCATTAGTATTCATTGATTGAATGCCTTTATTTATTTTCATGAAGTTGGTTTTTTTGAGAATAACTTGGAATGTCAGATTTTAGCATGTTAAACATTTTCAAGAAGTAGGAAAGATTGGGATTATACTAGAAGTTGTTTTTGTTATATTTGACTTCTACTTATAGTAGTAACTTCTGCTTTACTTTAGGCTAGATATCTTGTGGAACTCAGTGTTATACTCCCCAGGTTAGAAACATCTAAAGAAAAAGTAGAAAGTAATGTTTTGAGTCTTAGAATGTTATTGTAAAAATATTTTTCTTGTCACAGTGATAATCTTTTTCTTTGCTAAATCTTTATAGTTATGATAAGTGTTATAATTATTTTCTGACAAAATGTAGCTTATAAAGAACAGGGACTGCTGATAGCATGGGAAATAATAAGTACTTTGGACTTAATAAGAAAAGCGCAGCCTGTGTCCAGTTTTTTCCAGAGTGCCCTTGTTGATCAGGCATACCTTTGAAAAATCTTTATTGGTACAACTGAACAAATTGTAATAGATAAACATTTTCTGAAGAAGTGTTACTTTGTTGCTGATCTTTATAGTCTTGAGATACCTTCAAGATGAGGAAGTGTGGTGGACAAATGAAATAAAATGTGTGGAATGTTAGTCAAGATGGGATATGGGTCAAAATTAAAGATGTGTGTGTAGGGGCGCCTGGGTGGCGCAGTCGGTTAAGCGTCCGACTTCAGCCAGGTCACGATCTTGCGGTCCGTGAGTTCGAGCCCCGCGTCAGGCTCTGGGCTGATGGCTCAGAGCCTGGAGCCTGTTTCTGATTCTGTGTCTCCCTCTCTCTCTCTGCCCCTCCCCCGTTCATGCTCTGTCTCTCTCTGTCCCAAAAATAAATAAATGTTGAAAAAAAAAATTAAAAAAAAAAAAAGATGTGTGTGTATATATATTTATATATTTTAAAGGAAAGTGATAATAACTGACAAACTGTCATACCAAAAATGTCACCACACTATACATGTGTTAACAGAAATATTTCAGTACTTTTGCATATGGTTTTGGTTTGCCAAGTGTGGTAACGAATCTCTTTTTAAGCTGGGGATAGATAATAATCTGGTAACAGTCTGGCATGTCAGTTTTCCTGACCTCAGTATGAAACAAAGATATTTAAGTAGTGTAAAACTTACATATGAAATTCCATGCACTTGACTCATTTAAGCTCTCCTAGAATCTCTCTCAGCTTAATTTTTTGTGATAAAATATAAAATATACAAAACAAAATTTACCATTTTTTAAGTGTACAATTGAAGGCATTAAGTACATTTACATTGTTTTGTGACCATCACCCCTCTATCTCCTGAACCTTTTCATCATCCCAAACTGAAACTCTGTACCCATTAAAACAATAACTCCCCATTCCTTCCTTACCCCAGTCCCTAGTAACAACTGTTGTTTCTGTCTCTATGAATTTGACTATTCTAGCTACCTCATATAAGTGGAGTCATACAATATTTGTCTTCTTGTGTCTGGCTTATTTCACTTAACATAATGTCTTCAAAATCCATCCATCCATGTTGTAGGATGTATCAGAATTGTATTCCTTTTAAAAATTGAATAATATTACATTGTTTGTATATACCACGTTCTGTTTTGTAATCATTTATCTGTTGATGAACATATGGGTTGTTTTCACCTTTTGGATGCTATGAATAATGCTGCTGTCATCACTGATGACGAATCAGTGATGTACGAATACCTGTTTCAATTGTTTTGCATATGTGCCCAGGATCTAATGCTGGATCAAATGGTGATTCTATGTTTTAATATTTTGAGATACCACTGTATGGTTTTCCACAATGGCTACATCATTTTATATTTCTACCAATAATGGACAAGGGTTTAACTTCTCTACATCTTCATCAATACTTGCTATTTTCTGTTTTATTGATAATAGCCATTCTAATAGGTGTTTACTCAGCTTATTTTGTCTTAAGCCTGATGTAGTTAAAATAATATGAATATTTGATTTCCAGTCCGTAAGAGCTCAGATACAGCAAATTAGAAAGGACTTTTTAATAGATGAAGCATTTTAATTGACAGGATGTGAGTGAACTTTTGGAAAATTCACATAGGGAACATTTTATTCTATGATCTTTCTAGATAGTAAAATGCTACTCAAAGTTATAGTAGTCTAGATCTCTGTTGTCCTGTATGATAATCACTAGCTACATGTAGTTATTTAATTAAACATAAATGAAATTGTAAATTCAGTCCCTCATTTACACAAGTCACATTTTAAGTGCTCAATAGTCATATGTAGCTAGTGGCTACCATATAGTGGCAGATGTAGAATGTTTTGAAAGTTCTTTTGGACAGCACTGATCTAGATATTTGTCAGAGATGTTATTGAAGGGTAACACAACAGTATTTCTGTTAAGTGTAGAATAAAAGGTCACAGAAAGTTAAGATTTCAAACTTGACTTACAATAATGGAAAATATAATAATTTTACATAATGATAATGGGCTACTTTTCTTTTTTTGGGGGGGCTACTTTTCTTGAGATTGGTAATCATCCAATTACTCAACACTCATTTAGTGCTGTTGGGCATAATTGTATTAGGAGCTCTGGCATATTTTTTTTTAATAGGAGATACCTCTCCCTCTCTCTTTATAGTTCTGTAGATATATATCTCCTACTTATATAAAATATGTATTTCTTACATATATAGAAATATCTAGATAAATGTATAATACTCATATATATGTCTTCTACAAAAAAAATGTGTAATATTTTCTGAAAAATAGTCCTATTTAAATTTCCCTAATTGTCACAATGTCTTTTATACCCTCCTCCCTCCTCCCCCCCCCCCGTCAAACCTCAGACATTGCAGTTGATAGCTGCATCTTTTTTGTTTCCTTTCTACCAAAAAAAAAAAATTCTCACTTTCGAACAGTTTCCTTTTCATGACATTGACTTCCTAAAGAAACTGCCAGTTGTCTTATGGAATGTCCCCTTCTAGATCTGTTTTTTTCCTGTTGCTTTTCTGGTGTCATTTAACTTGTTTCTCCAGCCACTGTATGTCCTGTGAACTCAAGTTGGTTCTGAAGGCTTGATTTAGGTTCAGCTTAAACAATTTTTGGTAACACTTTGTAGCTGATGTTCTGAATTTGAGTTCATTATTTTTTCATGATGGCTATATGAGCAATTTTATATAGTAACTCGTTTGTAAAATGCTTTTACATAGAATTTTCTCTAGTAATATTCTTAACACCCTGTGAAGTAGGTTGATACTACCTCACTGTGCTGAGCTTAGTTTTTATTAGCTTTTTACTTAGAAAGTTCTACAGTGCTACTCCTTATTAAAAGGGAATTACTTTGTCTCTACTGTCTTCAGAAATTGGTTTTTAAAAGAGATACTAATCTTTTCATCATAGAAATAAGTAAAAGTTATTCTGTCTAAATGTTATTTATAGCAATTGTACATGATTCTGTACAGGATAATGCCCCACCTTTGCTGTTAAATGATACTTTCTCCCCATTAAGAAATCAACTCAGGGCTGCCCGAGTAGCTCAGTTGGTTAAGTATCTGACTTCGGCTCAGGTCATGATCTCACTGTTCGTGAGTTCAAGCCCCACATAGGGCTCTGTGCTGATGGCTCAGAGCCTGGAGCCTACTTCCGTTTCTATGTCTCCCTTTCTCTCTGCCCCTCCCGTGCTCGCTCTTGCTCGCTCTCTCTCTCTCTCTCTCTCTCAAAAATAAACATTAAAAAAAAAGAATCAACTCAAAGTATGCCATTAGGTGAATAAAGAATATAATAGTGGTGAACTTAAACATATGACTAACACTAAGAGCTTTTGAATGGCATGAATAATCAATCATTGTTAATATACTAAGTTTAAAATAATTCCAGCTGGTAGCAAAGTAGCTTGATCTTTTAAATTATCCTGTGCTACTTTAAGTAAATGTATGGGTTTTTTAAAGAGTTTTGTCATATGTCTGGGGCGCCTGGGTGGCTTAGTTGGTTGGGTGTCCAACTTCATTCGGCTCAGGTCATGATCTCGCAGTTCCTGAGTTAAAGCCCCATGTTGGGCTCTGTGCTGACATCTCAGAGACTGGAGCCTGCTTCAGATTCTGTGTCTCTTTCTCTCTGCCCGTCCCCTACTCACACCCTGTCTCTCAAAAATAAATAAACATTAAAAAAAATTAAAGAGTTTGTCATATGTCTGATTGATTCTAAAATGTACAGTATTTAATTTACTATTTACTTTTTTTGTTTACTTTGGTGTGAAAAACCACGTGAGGGGTTTATATTGAGGAGATACTGATGGTACAAAGATAAAATATCAGTAATGACTCATGTCTTCCAAAATTTACCGAAACAGGGGAACCTGAATGGCTCAGTTGGTTAAGTATCCAACTCTTGATTTCGGCTCAGGTTGTGAGCTCACAGTTGTGAAATTGAGCCCCACATCGAGCTCAGGTTGGAGTGTGGAGCCTGCTTAGTATTCTTTCTGTCCCTTCCCTACTCGTGTGCACACGCTCGTGTGCATGGACTCTTTCTTTCTCTCAAATAAACTTTTAAGAAAAAAAAAGACAAAATTCACAGTAATGGTATTAGCTACTGTTGGTTAGGAGCCTATTATGTGCCATTGTGCACTATATATGACACTCAGTCCTTATAACAATTCATAATAAGTAAGTTATCAGAGGTTAAGTAACTTGCCTAAACAGGTAGCTGATTTGTGGTGGAATAGAGATTTGAACTCAGCATTGACTTTGAATTGTAAAGAGCCTGCAACTTTTACACTATGTCCTGCAAGTTCTTTTTATTTATTTATTTATTAAAAAAAAATTTTTTTTTTCAACGTTTATTTATTTTTGGGACAGAGAGAGACAGAGCATGAACGGGGGAGGGGCAGAGAGAGAGGGAGACACAGAATCGGAAACAGGCTCCAGGCTCTGAGCCATCAGCCCAGAGCCCGACGCGGGGCTTGAACTCACGGACCACGAGATCGTGACCTGGCTGAAGTCGGACACTTAACCGACTGCGCCACCCAGGCGCCCCTATGTCCTGCAAGTTCTGATGTGACTGTGACATAATAAAATGAGAAAATATTCACTTTTTTTGTTGTTGTAAGTTTATCTATTTTGAGAGAGACAGTGCAAGCAGAGAAGGGCAGAGAGAGAGAGAGGGGGACAGAGGATCCAAAGTAGGCTCTGTGCTGGCAGAAGAGAGCCTGATGCAGGGCTCGGTCTCAAAAGCCAAGAGATAATGATGTGAGCTGAAGTCAGATGCTTAACTGCTTAACTGACTGAGCCACCCAGGCGCTGCTCCCTGTTTAAGTGCATTGGAAGATTGGACTTATTTTACTTACCTGGAGTAAAAGTTTTGGTTTTGAGTTATATTGTTTTAGCAATGCATAGTTTAATTAGACAATCAAAATACTTCTGAATTTTTTTTTCCTTTCTTTAACCCCTAGATATTCAAGAATTTTATGAAGTGACCTTACTGGATAATCCAAAATGTATAGATCGTTCAAAGCAGTCTGAACCAATACAGCCTGTGAATACTTGGGAAATTTCCAGCCTTCCAAGCACTACTGTGACTTCAGAAACACTGCCAAGCAGCCTTAGCCCTAGTGTAGAGGTAAGATAAAAAAAAAAATTTCTTGAAGCTGTTTTTCGGTAATCAATTTATTGGGGCTGCTAAGTTTTTCACTTTATTTATTTTGTTTTTTCATTTAATTAAAATGGATATTATGTGGAAGTATCATAGGATTACAAATATTTTTGAAGAGAAAAGCTCAGAATCTCTGGTGCCTTTTCTTAAAATGCTGTGAATGGTTTGAGGTCTGAAATACTTGCTTTAGACTATTAAAAGAATACTTTGCATGAGAGACCTCAGTTTACTGGTCATACTTTGGAAAGATGGTTTTGCTCTGATATTTTTTTTTTTTTTCTTTTTGAGACATAGAATATAGTTTTGTAGTCCTGGGCAGTTTAGTTGCTACATTTACTCCAAATATTCTGTTTTATTTGGCTTAAAGATTATTAAAACTTAGTAAAGACTAAGTAAAGATTTGGGGCGCCTGGGTGGCGCAGTCGGTTAAGCGTCCGACTTCAGCCAGGTCATGATCTCGTGGTCCGTGAGTTCGAGCCCCGCGTCGGGCTCTGGGCTGATGGCTCAGAGCCTGGAGCCTGTTTCTGATTCTGTGTGTCCCTCTCTCTCTGCCCCTCCCCCGTTCATGCTCTGTCTCTCTCTATCCCAAAAATAAATAAACGTTGAAAAAAAAAATTAAAAAAAAAAAGACTAAGTAAAGATTAAAGACTAATCAGTAGGGACACCTGGGTGGCTCAGTCAGTTGAGCAGCCAACTCTTGATTTTGGCTCAGGTCACGATCTTATGGTTCATGAGTTCAAGCCACTGTCGGGCTCTGCATTAACTGAGTGGAACCTGCTTCAGATCTGTCTCCCTCTTTCTAGCCCTGTCCTGCTTGTGCGTGCTCTCTCCTCTCTCTCAAAAATAAATGTTAAAAAAAAAAAAAAAGACTAATCAGTAAATCTTAAGGTCAGCATTGGTTTCTGCATTTTTCTGTAGTTAAAACTGTCTATTAAAGTTTTAAAAACTAGTTTAGTAATATTCTTTTTTTTGTTATGATACACTATTGCTGGTGGAGTTAGAACAGAGATATGAAGCATTTTGTAATGAGCCTTCTATCTGATAAACGGTCATTTGAAAGTGGTTGTCTGACTGAATTTGATTCTAGTTCCTTCTAGTTTGTATTAGAGAAGTATCTGGAAAATTGAATCAGCCTCTCTTTGGTTAGTAATATATCAAGGAAAAGTGGTGGGCAGCAACAAGACAGCCCTTTGGTAATGAAGTAGACAGTTTCCAAGTTTTCCTTTTTATATTAAGTCACATAGAATTGTGAAATTTTAGAAGAGGGAGCACATCTGATCTCTCTTTTTTTATTTTAAAGATTAGGAAACTGAGATCCAGAAGAAAATGAATGACTTGACCCAGCCTATTCAGCTAGTTTGGGCAAGTCTACCCTTGGATTTCAGACCTCTTAACATCCAATTCAGAGTTCTTTTTACTAATCCTGGCCTGAACTTAATGTGTTTCTCTCTGATTAGGGAGAGATTCTAGTGTTATCTGTGCATACTTTTTTTTTTTTTTTGTCACTTTCTCTTGGATCATTTCAGTTTCCATTCCTTTTTTTGATGTGTCATTTGTACTTATGATCCATCCCAAATAGATTTTTTGAATATTTTTTTAAGGTTCGTTTATTTTTTAAGAGAGACAGAGACAGAGAGAGAAACCAAGCACGAGAGGGGGAGGGGCAGATAGAGAGGGAGACAGAGAATCTGAAGGAGGCTCCAGGCTCTGAACTGTCAGCACAGAGCCGGACTCTGGGATTCATCTCAAGAACTATGAGATCATGACTTGAGCCGAAGTCAGACACTTAACTGACTGAGCCATCCAGGCGCCCCGAGATTACTTAAAAATCTTAAAAAAAATATATAGTACTGGAAAATTTCAACTTTTATGAAATGAGGCACTGCTACCTAGAAATGCTGTGTGTGGTGCTGGTGTTTCTGCATCTCTTGACAAGTATATTATGGACATGTTAACAGGAGAATAGAACAGAAGAATAAGAACTTTCTGACTATATATGACAGATCTTATTGATTAGGAAGATGGATGAGAAGTGAATATGATTAAAAATGTTTCTTAGGGCTTGGCACATGGAAAATGCTCTACTGTGCTTGAAATTTATATCCGTTCATGATTAGACTTAGTAACGGGAATATGGAGGTGTGTTCATCACTCCTAGATTGTTTTAAAAAGGGGAAAATCTGTGTCAAATTTGAGTGAGCTAAGTTTGGTTAAAGGGAAGTACTCTTTTTGCGGAAGACAGAATACCCTGATGGATGTTAGTCTGAAAATGTAAATAGTTTTGAAACACACTGAAGGATGGCAGTCATAAGGATTTTTTTTTAAATGCCTGGGATATTTAGAAATTTAATTTCTACTTTTTTTGAGAGTGCTATAAGAGAAGGAAAGTATTTTCCCCTGTTCCGCATCTATTTATGCTTAATTGGGATAGAAAACTTGGCTAAGTGACCTTTGACGTGATCTCTTGAGACTCTTTGAGGCATGTTTAGGACTGAAAAGAGACTTAGATCATTTAATTCACCTTACTTGTTTTGTAGTTGAAGAGAATCCACTGATCCAAATTAAAACAAATGTAGAGAAAGTTTTTATTTGACTATAACTTGAAACATAATATGAAAATTATGAAAATACTTTGTCTTGTACAAAATTTTGGTTATTATTGCACTTGTTCACTAATTCTTGGATTAAAAAGTAAGATCGTGCTTTTGTGACAAAATTGCATGCAACACAATCTTGTCTCTTTTACTTTATGTTCGCTTTTGTATGATTATCATAAAGAGGGTTTGTTTGTTTTTTGTTTTTTTGCAAAAAGAATTTGAGATTGAGCAGTTTCCAGGGCATGCTTCTCTTACTCTCTTAAAGTGAAAATCTTTGTCTTGTAAAGACATTTTCTTTCATTTTTCTTTCTTGTCCTTTTTGTTGTTTTTACAGTTGGTAACTGCTCTAACTTGACAAATCCTCATTTGTCACTTAATTTGTGCCCTTGTAACTTTGTTTCTTCTGATGTAGTAAAATGATAATACTGTTTATTTTTAAAGTGACATGATAGTATCCTATTGTCTTAGAACTTTTTTCTATTTGGTATGTATGTCCCCTACTTTGAACGTATACCTAGTGAGTTGTTTGGAATAATGTTTGCTTAATATTAATGATAGTTTCTGGGTGATGGGGATTTTTTTATTTTTAGTACTTTTCTCCATTACTTTTTAAAAATAGTGAGCATGTGTCATTTTTATGAAAACAAATCTGTTTTAAGATAAGAGTGAATTTTAGAGATGGTAAGGAAGAATATTTGAAAGGAAGCAGGATGCAAGAGTAGGAGCAATTGCCTGATTTAATGAGAAGTTCCAACAGAAAAGGATGCAGTATCCTGTTTTAGTCCTTTTGAGTTGCTGTAACAGAATACCACAGATTGGATGTTTTATAAACAACACAAATTTATTTCTCACAGTTATGGAAGCTGGAAAGTTCAAGATCAAGTCACCAGTAGATTCAGTGTCTAGTGAAAGCTTACTTCCTGGTTCATAGTTTACCATCTTCTCCCTGTGTCCTCACATTGAGGAAGGGGTGAGGGAGCTCACCGGAATCTCTTCTATAAGGACACTAATTCCATTCATAAAGGTTCCTTGCTCATGGCCTAATCACATCCCAAAGGCTCCACATCCTAATACCATCACATTGGAGTTGAGGATTTCAGTGTATGAATTTTGTATGTGTGTGGGTGGGGGTGGTTGGGACACAAACATTCAGTCTATGGCAGTTCTGTTTTTGACAATACATTGCAAGCAGATCAAAGATTCAAAGGTTTAAAAAAAGAATGAAACCATAACATTTTAATGATTTTTGGTTATGAAGAACTTTCCTAAGCATGGCAACAAACAAAATCCAGAAAAAAGAAAAAGTTAAGAATGCTGACTTTGTAGAATTTCTTTGTGGACCTCACAAAGTTTGATTGTTTGAACTTTGGTTATATCTTGAAAGATGCATTAAACAATTGAGATGCTGAAAGGATATGCTGGGGGAAAACTTGCCACACTTATGAAAAAGGACTAATTTCCAACCTTCTCAACTCAAAAAACCTCTTAAAGATCAGTAAGAAAAACGTCAACATTCAATAGAAAAGTGACCAAAGGATGTTAATGGATTGTTTAGAGAAAAAGAAATACACGTGCCCCAGTAAGCCTATAAAGAGATGCTCAACCTCACTTTGAAAACATGCATATCAAATTAATAAAGTGTTTTTTAACTAGTTTGATTGTCAAAGATTAATTAAATGTGAGGAAACAGAAACTCTTATACTGTGAGTAGGAGGTACAGTTGTGCAGCCTTTCTGAAAGACAACAGTATTCATATTCTTTGGTTTAGCATATGTTATAGATGTACTCACACAAATTATTAATATACAGATATATATATACATATATATATATGCATGTTCATTGCAGTACTATTTGTAATATTAATAAAAATCAACAGGGAAACAATCTAAATGATTATCAGTAAGAAACTGGATAGGGGTGCCTGGCTGGCTCAGTCAGTAGAGCATCCAACTCTTAATCTCAGGGTCGTGAATTTGAGCCCCACATTGGGTGTAGAGATTACTTTAAAAAGGAATTTAAAAAAAGGAAATTGAATAAACATGTAATGTTACAGCCACTTACTGCAATATAAAATAGCAGGCATGAAAATATAGCTTATATATCTATATGTTATTAAATGATTGCATATCAGGTATATAGTATGCATATCAGGAGGTATAGTATGACTGTAAAAAAAAACGTAGAAGTTAGGTATATCTGGAAGAATACACACTTAGTCTGTTTTCAGTAATGTATTTGTTTTCAGTTATCCCTGCTATCTCCAAGCCCTGTTTCAGCCCTTCTGAGTTCATTTCAGAAAGAAATTAACTGAGTGGAGTAGGGAAGATAACTTTTTTTACCTTCTCTTTGATCTTTTGATTTAATGCTTTAAAATAATCCATCTGCTTTAAGTAGAATTTTAGGAGATTGTAGAGTTATAAAATCAGTCTGCTAGGTTTAATCTGAAGTCCTCTAAGCATTGACTTAAATTACTGAAGTAGTGGGTAGTATTTGTACATAAAAGTGCACAAATCACAAATGTGTAGCTTGATGAATTACTGCATTGTCAGTACACTAGGTCAAGAAAAAGAAAATGGAATGACTGCTAATGGGGTTCCAGAATTACGTAGCGATGATGGTTGTACAACTCTGAATATACTAAAAACCAGTAAATTGTACATTTTAAAATTTGGTGAATTTTCTGGTATGTACATTACATCTCTTGTTAAAGATATACCTGTACCCCAAAAATCTCCCTTGTACCTTTCCTAGTCCCTACCTATATCCTCTTCTTCAAAGGACCATCCTGATTTCTATCACCATAGATGAGTTTTGCATTTCTAAAACTATTTATTAACAGATTGTGTATGGTATATATTTTCTTGTGTCTAGCTTCTTTTTTCTTATATTTGATAATTTCATCCATAAGTGGAAGTTTTTTCATTCTCTGTGCTGTGTAATATTCCATTGTATGATACACTACAGTATATTTATCCATTCTCTTGATGGGTATTTGTATTGTTTCCAGTTTTGGGTTAGTGCTGCTTTGAACATTCTTTTACAGTCAGTTCTGTTATAGCACAACATATACATTCTTAACAATCACTACACTGTGCAAAGTTGTGCAATAAAAACCACAAGGCTTGGGGAGCCTGGGTGGCTTGGTCGGTTAAGCATCCGACTTCGGCTCAGGTCATGATCTCACGGTCCGTGAGTTCGAGCCCCGTGTCGGGCTCTGTGCTGACAGCTCAGAGCCTGGAGCCTGTTTCAGATTCTGTGTCTCCCTCTCTCTCTGCCCCTCCCCTGTTCATGCTCTGTCTCTTTCTGTCTCAAAAATAAATAAACGTTAAAAAAAAATTAAAAAAAAAAAAAACCACAAGGCTTATATAGAGTTGGGGACTCCAAGCTTAAAACTTGGTGGGTGACATATATATAAAAAAAAGATAAGATCCTAATAAAAATAGTAGCACAGTTTCACACATGTTAAATGGTTAAGGAGTATATAAGTACTATAATAAAGATGGCATTTTATCTTGAAAATAAATCTTATTTGCTGTGGGAGTGTGTGTCAGGGTTGCAACCTGTGAGTTACTGTGCAGTGCTGGCCCAGGGATTTACCTGAAATTGGATGAACAGTTGTTAACACAACAGGTGTGGATGGGTATGAATCATAACATTTAGGAAAAGCTGAAGGCTGAAATGTGTGTATTTTGTGTATTTCTGTGTGGTTCATTTGATCTGGGTGCAATTTTCTGTTCTCACCTAGTGTTTCTCATGGACAAAATTGAGCATAAACAAACATGAAATTTGTGTTATGCTAATATTGTTCCCTAACACATCATTGCATTGGAACAAATTTGCATTTTCAAAATGTTATAGCAGAACTGTGTGTATATTTTTTGGTGTACCTGTGTATGCATTTCTGTTGTTTATATACCCAGTCGTGAAAATGATGCGCATATGTTTAGTTTTGGACATGATGACAACACTTTTGCAAAGTGATTATGCCTGTTTTTTGTAATTACCGCCAGTATGTGCAAGTTTCAGTTGCTTCACATTATTTGCCAACACTTGTTATTGTCAGTCTTTTTATTAATAATTTTAACCATTTTGGTAGGTGTGTAGTCATGCTTCATATGGGTATTTGCATTTTCCCTATCATTAACAAGATTAACAAACCCCTTTTCATATGTTTATTGTTCATTTTGCTATCTTTTGTGAATGGTCTACTTAAGTTTCTTGTCCTTTTTTTTTTTTTTTTGGATTCTCTTTCATCTTACTGATTTTAGGAGGTCTCTCTATCTAGATATGGTTCCTTTGTTGGATATATGAATAACATACATTTTTTTCCCACTCTGGGGCATGCTTTTCCAAATGATAATCTTTTCAGTATATCTTATGGTTAATGCTCTTTGTGCCTATTAAAATGGTTTTCAGCTCCAGAGTCATAAAGTTGTCCTACTTTATTATTTGTTAAAAACTTTTAATTTTGCTTTTCACATTTACACGTGTAATCCATACTGCAGTTTGCAAAATTTCACATGAATCAGCATTTTACTGTGTCTCCATTCTTGGCACTCCAGTCTAAACCACCCTCGTTTTTTGCCTAGATTATTCTAATGGTCCCCTTAATCAACCTATCTGCATTCAAACTTGTCCCTTTTGAAGATTATTTTTATAAAATGCATATCATGTCATTACCCTTCATTGGCTTTTCATTTCTTTCATAATAAAAAGTGGGAGATCCCTAATGAGACTCAGAAGTTGTAAATTACTTGACCACTGCCTGTTTTCCACTCATTTTTTAGAAGTCTTTCATTCTTTGGCTACTGGTTCCTTGTAGCTCAGGGCCCCCATATAATAATTCCTCTGCGTAGGAAGTTGTCTCTTGCCATCTCCAGCTCACTTTTAGCCTTTTATCTTAAATGTCAGTTTTTCAGCAAATATTGATCACCTATTATATATCATGCCTTGAACAAGGAGCTTGAATAGAAGCAAAGTTCCCTGTCCTCATGGAGCTTACTTACATGGTAGTGGCAATGCAGGTAATAAACAATAAATTAATCAATTATCTAGTATGTTAGAAGGTGATAAGTGATATGAGAAGAAAAAAAGAGAATAGAGTGAGGGTATCAGGAATGTCCGATTCCTTTGCAGTTTCACAAAGTACATTGCAGGGTACTTTGCACTTTTTTAGTAGGGTATTTTATTGAAAATGTGATATTTGTACAAGTTGGAAGTTGATGCAGCTATTTAGAGGAACAACCAGTTCCTCTAAGTAGAGTGCAGACTCTAAGACATAAGGCTGGAATTTACAAGAAATAGCAAGAGGACCAGTGTGGCTGGAGCAGAGTGAGTACAGGAAAGAGTGGTGAGAGATGAGGTCAAAGGTAAGGCAAAGGCAGATCATGTAAAGCTTTTGCTGGGTCTGGGGCAAAGGAATGATGTTATTTAACGTAACCTTTAAAAGTATCACTTCTGCTGTTTTGTTGAAAATAGTCTTTGGTAAGAGTAGAAGCAGGAGACCTGTTAAGAGTCTGTTTTGGTGATCCAGTTAAGGATGCATGTAGGCGTTAACCAAAGTGGTGATAATGGAGGTGCTAAGTGGATGAATTACGGATATTTTAAAATGTAGAGCACAGGGATTTGGGACAGATTGGAAATGGGTTGGGAGAGTAAGATGGAGATAACAATAAAAGAATTGAGGATGACTAAGAGGTCACTTCCTGAATAGAAGGCTTTCTTTACCTCTCAATTTATCAAGCCTCTGTTATAACACTTTCTGCCTCTGCTTGATTATACTCATCACTGTTATAATTAAATGCTGAAATATATATTATTTTGTGTTATTTGGAGTCCTTGAGGTTAGGTACTGTCTTATTTACTAAATGTAGTACTTGCATGTGGTAGCTGTTCAGTAAATATTTTTCAAATGAAGTGAGAATTGTGGTTCTTTCCATATTGTAATTAAGTAGTAGGCTAAAGGTGATTATATATTTTTCTGACTGTTTATCATAGAAATCTTCCATGTCTAGTAAAATCAAGGGAATAGTACAACACCCATTATAATACAGCAAATATCCATAGGGTCAACAATTACTAACATTTTGTCATATTTGCTTTTTCTATGTATGTATATTTTTGGGAAATTATCTGAAAATCAGTTGCAGACATCCAGCTCTTAAACTATGAAAACTTTGGCACACATCTCCTATGACCAAGAATAGTCAAACATCCTCCTGTGTAAACAACCCTAGTACTGTTATCACACCTAACAAAATTCATAATAATTATTTTATTTTCTCTCGAATTCACTTTTACAGCTGTCTCCAAATATATTATCTCTGCCCTGCCTTTGTAAGAGGAACAAAGTTTCATTTCTAGTTGAAAGGGAAAAGTATCTTTTACAGAAGAATACCAGCTAATAAATACAAATGGAATGATAAAATGGGGGTGTGGTGAATCAATATTTTGAAACCTCTGATGAAATGAGTGATTCAGGGAAGGATCATTAATGGGTCAGTCAGGTAAAAATTTACTCAAGTTGATGAAGTACCCACCTACAGATACTTAAGATCTGGAGGTTGATCTGGAAGATCTGGAGGTTGCCACCTTTAAGTTTTCATCACAAGTGCAACAGCCTGATATGATACTATGTGCTTCCTGGTGCGATGCAGTATGAAATTCAATATATCATTATGAAGTCTGTTTATCAAAAATGAGTATAATCAATGTTTACATCTAACTTCCTGTTACAGAAATACAGGACTTCGTGGGAGGACTTAAGCAACATCAGGAAACAAAAAACAAGTATAGAATATGTGGTATTCTGTAAGGCAACTGGCATGATCGCTTCAAAAAGTTAATGTCATTTAAAGAGGAAAGAAAAAGATGGGCAGGGTAAAGCTTGTATTTTGTTTTAATGCTAGTAGTTAAAGTTTGTGCAGCATTTCCTTTCAAAATTGGCTAGTAAGTTTTTCCCTTTTTTGTTACTCTATTTTTTTAAAAAAATTATCACTAATTTAGTGACTGAGAGTTTACTTATGCAGTGTTTACAGGCCATTTCAGTTATTCTTTGGATACTCACATTGTGCCAGGGATTGGGATGATCCCTTGAAGAGATCCGGATCCCTCTGTGTCCTTTTGACATG
The DNA here is from genome assembly GCF_014898765.1 of Herpailurus yagouaroundi. Taxonomy (NCBI): domain Eukaryota; kingdom Metazoa; phylum Chordata; class Mammalia; order Carnivora; family Felidae; genus Herpailurus; species Herpailurus yagouaroundi. The sequence continues at coordinate 73,590,843 of NW_024412403.1, read as the reverse complement.
CTGCATTGGTTTTTGAGCATGTCCTTGTTCTCTAGCACAGTTTTTCCAAGTTCATTTTGAACTTTCACTGCCTTAGAACTAGAATCAGCCAGCAATAATGGCTTCTCTTTCTCTGTTCCATGTGATTGCCTTTTCTTTGAGGCATTATCTTTGAGAGGTAAGAGAATATAGAGGCAGGTGACAGTCTACCAACTTTAGCCTTTTGTCCCAGAACTGGTAAAATAAAATTTGAGAAACATCACTGGTTTAACGACCCATTATGGTATTAATATTTTAAAACTATGTGATGTATTCTTTCTTCCTGTCTTAAAAAACTCACACATACTCCATAAGAATGGATAATACTTATAACATTATTTTCAAACTGCATAGTTTTAAAGGACACACTCACATACATGATAGATAATGTTTTGAGATGCCATAAGAGCATGGATTCTTGTTATAGTCTCCTGATCTGTATGAGGTAAGCTAGGGTTTGGTCTTTTGTATTTGGAGCTAATACTCACTTGAGAATTCAGCAAAGTATATATAGTTCAGGGATGTTTTGACTGCCCAAACTTACATTATTACCATGTAGAAAACCAGATTAGAACTCAGTAGTTCAGCTTCAAGGCACATGTTTCTGTATTTAATAACTTTCTTGGTACTTGGACTTGTTGCCTAGATAAGTGAAAGTATCACAATGAAGGAAATAAAATAAGGAAAGAAGGAACTAATTAAAGATAGAAACATAACAAGGAAGTTTGTTACAAAAAATTTGCAGAACTATTTGACATAAGAAAATGAAATCCCTCCCTGCACAGGAGCTTCTGAACATGGTTTGGTATAATCTACCATGTTTTTCTTTGCATATTTCTGGGACTGATTTTTAAAATAGTCATATTATACTAATATACTGTTTTTTAGCTTGTGTTTTTACAGCTTTGTGTTTCAGCATGTCTTAATGTTTTAGCTATCTTTCCGTATTAGCCATATTTGCCGCGGTCTTATTGATTGCTGCCTGGTATTCCTGTATAGATACGTCTTTTTTGATAGGCATTTGGCCTGCTTCTGATTTTTGTAATTACCAACTGCTGAAGTGAACCATAGAGCTAGTTAGTTAACTGTATTTAGCCATTAAGGAAATTTGGGCTAAAAAAAAAAAAAAAGGAAAATTTGGGCATTTTATTCTAAGATCTTTTCCTGATAATAGACATTAGACTGATTAAAAATACTTATTTTAATCTCTTATCTGAAAGAAGGTGGTCTTTTAAATTTAGTTTTTAGAAGTTTTGCTAAAAGGAAGACCCAGAAAGCAAGAGTTATTTTATTTTTAGTCATTTAACACTCTTTCAATTTTCTTAAAACCACTTCATTGTTGAGAGCTATGTCTTTAGTTTACAGTAAGTAACATTTCTAAAGCTCATTAGATTGTAAGAATGGACAGATAAGTTCTAGTTAAGGTTTTCATTAATTTTTAAGGTTTTTAGTTGTTGGTTTTACATCATGAATTGGGAATACATACTCAGTATTCACTGCCTTATTTTTCTCTGAAAGATAGAATTAAATACTGTTCAGTTAGACTGGTAGTTTCTGTTAGCTGTTACAGTAAACAGCTGTTTTGGTTTGTTTTGAGGAAGAATGAAAAGGAAAATTTTAAAATAGTAATCTCATTTGCTTTATTCTTTTTTTAAAGAAAATAATTGCTCAACTCCTATTTCCTTGATAAGAACATTTGAAGTTATGTGAACACTACCAACACTGCCATTCCTTTCAACTGCAGTGTCCTTATCTTACTCTGTCTTGCATGGCCCAGCTCAGAAACGTTCCATGTGAAGTGTTCAACCCATCTTTTAGCTGAAACGCATCTCTTCTGAATGCCTGTAGCACTTTGTACCTTTCTTATGGGCTTATATTTTACTGTTATTTGGTCTCTGTTTAAGTCTCTGGTTGTTTAAAAAATTTAGTATTTTGAAAAAAAAATTATCAACAGAAAAATTGCATGAACTGTAAAGTAAACTGTGATTTGTCACTTTGCTTGCCTTGTGTATGTACACACACACGCATATACATAAACTTTTATTTTTGCTGACCCATTTGAGAGCAAATTGCAGGCGTCATGAATCATTTATCCTTAAATACTTCATGTATTGCCTATGAACAAGGATATTTTTCTTAAAATAACTTATTTTCTTTATTTTATATGACTATATCTAAAAACACCTAGTATACAGTTATCAGAGTGAAGAAATTTAAAATTGTTATAATGCCATTATCTCTATAATGCTGCCAGTCCATATTCAAATTCAGTACATTAAAAAAAAAATGTTTATTTATTTTTAGAGAGAGAATGCATGAGCAAGGAAGGGCCAGAGAGAGAGGGGGGGAGAGGGAATCCCAAGCAGGCTCCATGCTGTCAGCACAGAGCATGATGTGGAGCTAGATCTCAGGAACTGTGAGATTATGACCTAAGCTGAAACCAGTAGTCCTATGCTTAACCTGCTGAGCCACCCAGGTGCCCCTAAATTGAGTACATTTTTTAATATTTATTTTTATCTTAGTGTGTGTGAATGGGGGAGGGGCGGGACAGAAGATCTAAAGCAGGCCCTGCGCTGAACACAAACCCTGAGGTCATGACCTGAGCCCAAGTCAGCCGGATTAACCGACTGAGCCACCCAGGCACCCCCAAACTCAGTACATTTTTGATCTTTGGTGCCACCTAGCCTATAATTCTGTATCCCTGAAGCAGACCTCTGCTTCAATTCATACTATGGACTTTGGAAGACAGCTGACAAAATTTTATAATTTTATGAACTATTAAAATTTTGAATCCCTGCCTGTGAAGTAATAATCAGATGTATTGATGGTCAGTGTCTTTTCCTATTTCCTTTATCATTGAACTCAAGGTTCTTATCCTTTTTCTTGATGCTCTGTTTTTCTAGCAGACAGCTCTATCTCAGAGACAATACATCACAGAGATGCTAGTCTGAACTCTAATTCACTCTTCCCATCACCAAATTTACAGTGTTGTCTCATTCCAATTTTTAAGGGGTATGTTATAAAAATAACAAATATACAACTTTTGAAATAATGCACAACCCCTATGCAAAACCCCTGTAATTAAAAAAATGTCATCAAGTCCAAAATTCATAGGTATACTGAGTGAATTATACATGAGATGTCTGCAGGTGATTTTGATGACCGCTCTGCTGTTATTTTACATTCACTATTACATAATCTTTTATATTTTTATGTTTATAGCTTAGGGCGGTCCTGTTCCAGCATTTAAACGATAGTTGTTAGTACTAAAACTGAAGGACGTACTCCCAAATGAGTAACTTTGTAATGGAAGTGAAATGTAAAGAAACACCATGTAAGAAGTGAAACAGCTGCCATATTATGCCAAGATGTTAATCTAGAAGAAAACTTGTTAAAGCTTAGGTATGCCACAGTGGTTATAGATTTATATGCTGCAGGAAGGCCTCCCAGTATGTCTTAGATTTACGAGTTTTGATTCTATAATGTTTTCAGTAGCTGATTTTGGTAACTTTGATTGTTCTGTATCTGTGTTGGCATCCATTACTATCTTCAGTATTAGAACAATGATATCCCTTCATGTGCTCTTAGCCCCCCCACCCCCTTTGGATTGTCAGAGTGATACATGCTTGTAAAAATTCCTAACTTTATAAAAGTATGTTTTCAATTATGTGAAAGTCACCTCAGAGAATTAATACTAACAGTTTCTATTATGCCCTTGATCCTTTAATGACAGCTTCTGTTGTGCTCTTGATCTTTTTTCTTCGGAATCTCATTCTCTTTCTCCTCATTTGATATCTATAACCTCTTTCTCTTCCTTGAACCTTGGTACCTTTCTTTATCCTATAAATATATTCAAAGATTCCACTAAAAGAAAAACAGAAAAAAGTGATTCTTCGTAGGATCTGATAGCATACCTTCTCTTCATAGCTAAGCTTCTTGAAAAAGTAGTTTACCTTTTTTCTTTCTTCACTTCTCATTCTTTTTTTAAAATGTTTATTTGTGTGTGTGTGTGTGTCTGTGTGTGTGTGTGTGTGAGAGAGAGAGAGAGAGAGAGAGAAAGAGAGAGAGAGAGGGAGAGACAGGGAGAGAAAGTAGGGGAGGGGCAGAGAGAGGGAGACACAGAATCCGATGTAGGCTTCAGGCTCTGAGCTGTCATCACAGAGCTTGACATGGGCTAAGTCAGATGCTTAACTGACTGAGCCACCCAGGTGCCCCCTTCACTTCTCATTCTTAATCCACTGTAAACTGACTTCTGACACTCCTTTTTCCACAGTAACTGCTCTCTTTCATTTTCAGTTATTTACCTTAAAGAAAAATCTCTGATTACCAAAATAATTCAGGCATATCCTAAAACATACATATACAGAAAAATGCACGTTATTTAAATTCAGTCTTTTTTTTTTAACATTCTTTCTCTGAGATAATCTCTTTTAACCATTTGATATATATTTGTTCAGCTAATCCTATATGTTAATCTATTACTTAGCTCATACATATATATTGAAAATGAGAAATATATATATATTCTGTAATTTCACTTTCTGATTCTGTATGTTGAGATCTGTTACACTGCATTGTATAATGGAGAGCAAATTACTTAACCTCATATGGTACTTGTAAGTATGAAATGGGATAATGTACATAAAACTTAGATCAGAGTCTGATACACATGTTAAGTGTTTAGTAAATGGTAGGTTTTAAAAATAAAGAATTTTTATATTAAAATGTTACATACTCATTAGTAATTTATCAATGTAGCAAAGGATAAAGAACCTTTTTTTTTTTTCCAAGTCCTTTCTGTGTGTGTTACATTTTAGACCGCAACTTTTCATCCACTAAAATTTTGTCATGAATTTTGTTACTGAATTGTAACAATTCAGTCCTATCTTCGGGCTTCAGTTGTAATTCTAGTTCTCTTGCTGTTTCCATCGCATTACTTTCTCTACTGAAGTCTTGAACCCTCAAAATCATCCATGAAGGTTGGAATAAACTTCCTCTAAACTCCTCTTAATGTTCATATTTTGAACTCTTCCCATGAAGAATGTTTTTCTCGTGCCACAAATGTTCTTAATGGCATCTAAAATGGTGAATCCTTTCCAGAAAGTTTTCAGTTTACTTTGCTCAGATCCATCAGAGGAGCACTATCAATGGCAGCCATAGCCTTACAAAATACATTTCTTAATAAGACATGAAAACCGAAATTACTATTTGATTCATAGACTACAGAATGGATGTTGTGTTAGCAGGTGTGAAAACACCATTAGTATCATTGTACATTTCCATCAGAGAGAGCTGTTGGGTGGTCAGGTGCTTTGTCAGTGAGCAGTAAGGAGTCTTTTTTCTGAGCAGTAGGTCTCAACAGTGGTCTTAAAATATGCAGTAAACCATGATGTTAAAAGATATGCTGTCATCCAGGTTTTATTTTTTCACTTACAGAGCACAGAGTAGATTTAGCATAATTCTGAAAGGTCCTAGATTTTCAGGGCCTTTCAGAATTATGGCAAATGAGCATTAGCTTCAACTTCTAGTTATCAGATACGTTAGCCCTGAACAAGAGAATCACCCTGTCCTTTAAATCTTTGAATCCAGGCATTGACTTCTCCTCTCTAGCTATGAAAAGTCTTAGATGGCATCTTCTTGCGATAGAACACTGTGTCATTTACATTGAACATCTTTTGTTTTGTATAGCCACCTTCATGAATTATGTTACCTAGATCTGGATAACTTGCTGCAGCTTCTGCAGCATACTTGCTGCATATCCATACTTGCTGCTTCACCTTGCACTTATATTATGCAGACAGTTTTTTTCCTTAAACCTCATGAACCAACCTCTGCTAGCTTTAAACTTCTCTTCTGCAGCTTACTCACCTGTCTCAGCCTTCACAGAATTGAAGAGAGTTAGGGCTTTACTCTGGATTAGGTTTTGGATTAAGGGAATGTTGTATCTAATTTGCTTTTCTGCCCAGTCCACTAAAACTTTCTCCATATCAGCAATAAGGCTGTTTTGCTCTCTTCTCATTCATGCATTCATTAGAGTAGCACTTTTCATTTCCTTCAAGAACTTTTCCTTTGCATTCACAACTTGGCTGTTTGGCTCAGGAGGTCTAGCTTTCAGCCTGTCTTGCTTTCAATATGCCTTCCTCACTAAGCTTAGTCATTTCTAGCTTTGATTTAAAGGAGAGATGTATGATTCTTCCTTTCACTTGAACACTTAGAGGTCATTATTGGGTTATCAATGAGCTTAATTTCAGTATTGTTGTGTCTCAGGGAATAGGGAGGCCCAAGAGGAGGGAGAGAGGTGGAGGAGGGGAACAGCTGGTCAGTGAAACAGTCAGAACACACACAACATTGATTCACTTTGCTGTCTTATGTGGGTACAGTTTGTGGTGCCCCTAAACAATTACAGTAGTAGCACCAAAGATCACTGATCACAGTTCACCGTAACAAATATAATAATAAAGTTTAAAATATTGCTAGAATTACCAAAATGTGACACAGAGATATGAAGTGAGCAAATGCTAGTGGGAAAATGGCACCAGTAGACTTACTTGATGCAGAGTTGCCACAAACCTTCAGTTTGGAAAAACAAAACACACACACAGTCTCTGTGGAGCACAATAAAACAAAGTGCAATAAAATGAGGTGTGCCAATACTTTTCTGACTACTTGACCCAGCCCTATATATTAGGAGTTTTTCCATTGTTCTTGGCCCTGTGAGAGTTCTGGGAATTGTTCTACTTGCTTCTTTCCAAGGTTCTTTCCCCATGTTTCCTTGTATGTATGACTGATCAGAAATAATCTGAAGAGGAGGATTATCCAGATCTGTGAAGCTCTCTCTACGGAGCTCTCTTCTCCCTGGTACTCTTACCTGTGAATTTTAGACACCCTGGATTTCCTGAGTTCTCATCTTTCTCCTTACCTTAGATTGTTGGGCTTTCTTTATTTATCCAACTCCCTCTGCTGCAGCCTGGAAACCTTTTCCAGGCAGTAGCTGGGTCATTTATGGGACTCACTTCATTTGTTTTTCTTCTCACAAGGATCACTGTTTTTGCTCAGTCTTTGTTCAATATCTAAAAATCATTTTTTTCTTGTTTGTCTAGTTCTCTAGTTTTAAGGCAGGAGAGTTCTGTCCTGGTTGGAAACCATTGCATATATATAGAAAGCTGTTGGTATTCTAAAATACTATTAATTATCTTGTGTGCCTGAATATTGAGGTGTGGCCATCCCAAAAGGCTTATATTTGAGACCTTCTAAAGTTACTCCTATTACAGGGTATTTTCTAAATTATTTATCACACAAATGACTGTTTAAGAACACATTGGCTTGAAATGCCCTTAGTGCAAGTTTGGGTGTTTATAGAAGATGCAGCGAGTGTAGAATTAAACACAGATTAAATAATCATGGTTGAATATGACCTTAAAAATTGTCAAGTGTTGGATATTATATACAAGTTCTTTTTGAAAGATTAGAAAGTATACTTGGGGCACCTGGGTGGCTCAGTTGGTTAGGCATCCAACTCTTGATTTCGGCTCAGGTCATGATCCCAGGATCGTGGGATCAAGCCCCACATCAGGTTCCATGCTGAGTGTGGAGACTGCTTGAGATTCATTCTCCCTCTCCCTCTCCCTCTCCCTCTCCCTCTCCCTCTCCCTCTCCCTCTCCCTCTCCCTCTTTTTCTCTTTCCCTGTGCCTCTCCCCTGCTCATGCTCTCTTTCTAAAGAATGACATGAAAAAATCAAAGGTACACTGATGAGTATTAGTAAGTGGTTATATAATAAAGATTATAATGGGTACTTACAGAACAAATGGAAGAAATTGTCTATTATGTGAATTAGTACTAATAGTGATTTGAGATAAAATATCAGGTGACATTTAATACACGAACTAAAAAAATGCAGCATCTAGGAGCACCTGGGTAGCTCAGTCAATTGAGCATCTGACTCTTTTTTTTTTTTTAAGTTTGTTTATTTATTTTGAGAGCGAGAGAGCACGCAGGAGGGGCAGAGAGAAGGAGAGAGAGAGAGAGAGAGAAAGAGAGAGAGAGAGAGAAAATCCCAAGCAGGCTCCACACCCTCAGCACAGAAACCAGTGTGGGGCTTGAACTCACTAACTGTGAGATCATGACCTGAGCCAAAACTGGGTAGGCTTAACCTGCGGAGCCACCCAGGCACCCCAAGAGTCTGAGTCTTGATTTCAGCTCTGGTCATGATTCCAGGGTCAGGGGATTGAGCCCTGCATTGGGCTCCACACTAAGCGTGGAGTCTGCTTAAGACTCTCTCTCTCCCTCTGCCCCTCTCCCCTCTTCTCTCTCTCTCTCTCTCTCTCTCTCTCTCTCTCTCTCTCTCTAAAATAAAACAACCAACCAAAAAAGTGCAGCATCTAAACAACTTAGAAGTGAAATTGATATTTGAGGTCAATAATTAGGTGATTCAATAAGTATTATAATGATGACCCTAACATTTAAGGTGAATATGAAGACTTTGTAATTGTTTTCTTAGTGTGTGAGTGGAATAAAATATTTTCAACATATTATTTTAATAATATGTGTTGTTAAATGTATGTATTAATTGAGTCAATTTAAAATGGATATTTGGTTATTTATCTTCTTATAAGCTTAGGGGCACCTGGGTGGCTCAGTCAGTTAAGTGCCCGACTTTGGCTTAGGTCATGATCTCACGGTTCGTGAGTTTAAGCCCCATATTAGGTTCTGTGCTCATAGCTCAGAGTGTGGAGCCTGCTTCAGATTCTGTGTCTCCCTCCCTCTCTCTCTCTGCTCCTCCCCTGCTCGTGCTTTGTCTCTGTCTCTTAATAATAAATAAAATGTTAAAAAAATTTATATTCTTGGGGCGCCTGGGTGGTTCAGTCAGTTAAGTGTCTGACTTCGGCTCAGGTCCTGATAATCATGGTCTGTGAGTTCGAGCCCTGTGTTGGGCTCTGTGCTGACAGCTCAGAGCCTAAAGCCTGCTTCAGATTCTGTGTCTCCCTCTCTCTCTGGCCCTCCCCATTCATGCTCTGTCTCTCTCTGTATCAAAAATAAATAAACATTAAAAAAAATTTATATTCTTATAAGCTTATATTTGATCTGGCAAAACTGTTTTATATAGTTTTTACTGGGAAAATGGGGTATTTTCAGGGTCATTTCAGAACTCTTTAATTTTGTAATCTATAATTTAGATATCAGAAAGGCTGTTCATTAATTCAGCAAATATGTATTGAGCCCCTTTTACATTCTGGTCACCAGATGCTAGGGATAAAGTGGTAAATACATGAGAAGTTCTTAAGTCGTGCCTCAGTGGAGCTTAGAATCCAATGAATTCAGAAATCGAAGTATAGGAATTTTATAAGTAGAAGGATTTAGAAACCACTGAAATTTTTTGTTTTATAAAAGGGGAAATTGAGACCCCCCCCCCACTCCCTTCAAAAAGAAAATGACTATTTAAACTCACATATCCTGTTTATGACTCTTAGTATAGTGATTTCAATCTCCACGGTTATGAATGACGTCTGCCAAACTTAGGAGTGTGTTCTCTCCGGGCTAGACTATTTTAGATATAATAAAATCTCAAATAAATTTCAGAACACTGAGAGAGAAACCGGCTCAAGAGTTTCACACACCTCTTTATTTTCTTTCATAGAATGCAGTTCCTAGTCAGTACTTAGATATTATCTACATTGTTTGCAGTATTTTTCCTAAAAATGATAAACTTTATTTGAGGAGTCATTAGCCTTGAGTGGGCTTTACTCTTTCATATTGAGAGCAAAGATTGTTGGGGTGGTAGGATTGGAAGAAGGGGCTACTCTCAGTCTCAAACCAAACATGTAATTTCTAGACTATTTATTCTGCACAGGGGAGAGGATATGGTGGCCCATAATGAAATTTACTTCTACCCACCCCAGGCCTTACAGCTACATGTATATATGCATATAGATTTATAGCTATAAGTGACATTTATTGAGCACTTAACAAAGTTGGCAGTATTTTTTAGTGCTGTGCACGTATTATTTAATTTAATCCTTGCAATAGTCCTGTTCGACTGTTTAAGGTCAACTTTCACTAGATCTGTCTCAGGTATATCCTGTTAGACTCAAAACAGAAGGCTATCAGCTGATAGCTAATCAGTAATAATAATGATGCTTATTAGGTGATAGATGTAAGTGATATACATATATTAACTCTTTCTCATAACCCTCATAGTGAAAGTTGCTTGATGCAGCCCACAATACTTGAAACATTAGGAATAGGAGTTGGGGTATAAGAGGCATATGGGAACAGTTTAGTAATTTGAATTTGAGGTTATTCATAATACCTGTAGACCATGAGGAAACCTTGTGGACAGAAATTCCAGGTAGTTCTCTTCTTTGCTGTACATTTTTATTTTATTTATTTATTTATTTATTTTAAAACTTTTAGTTTTTTTTTTTTTTTTTTTTTTTTTGAGACAGAGCATGAACCGGGAAGGGGCAGAGAGAGAGAGAGGGAGACACAGAATCTGAAGCAGGCTCCAGGCTCTGAGCTGTCAGCACAGAGCCTGATGTGGGGCTCGAACTCACGGACCGTGAGATCATGACCTGAGCTGAAGTCAGACGCTCAACCAACTGAGCCACTCAGGTGCCCCTTTACTGTACATTTTTAAAGGGAGGCAGCAAGCTTATGAGACTGAAAGCAGGTTGCATCCCTCTGTCTTGTCCCCTGTCAGCCTGTCAAGCTCTGTTTTCAGTGATCTTGAGGACAAGACATGAATTCACAAAGTTAGGCTACTTCTAAATTTAAAACTAAGTCTTCTTGAGGAGTTTGAAATGCTACATAGTTATAATTATCTTTTTGTGGTGGTAATTTTTTAATTTTTATTTTTGTAAGGGATTAGTGAAGTGAATTTATTAGTAGGGCACTAAAGTTAAAATCTGGCTTCATTGGTAAATTTTTTTTTTTTTTTTAGTAAAGTGAGAAGAGGTAAGTTTTAGAAATAATATTTTAGATAGACCATTTTGTTCTTCCTTCTCCCCTTCTCAAATAAACCACATGGAATATTCCATTCATTACTGCCTGAGAAAGTCATTACTTTGCAAGCTGCAGTTGCTGAAATGGTTTAGTGGAAGAAATGTTTGCTTGCATTTTTTTTTAGTGATTTTTTTTTTTTGGTAGTTGTTTTTTTGAATATCCAAACTGTAGCAAGAAGAAGCAGATTTAAATTTATATCGGGGAAACCTCTTTGTTGAACATTTCATCAGATGACTCCTTGTCAACCTTATATCTTGGAAAGAGGGATTAATGAAATAGCATCTGAAGCAGCAGTGAACTCTTGTGGAATAAACTCTGACATCTTCCACGGTGTTTTGTGGGATAATTTCAAGTTCTTCAGATTCAGATTACATAAAGAAGATTGTAGGACACGTGACACATTCTGGTTTCTTGTATTTCAGATATAGAAAAATTGATACCTCTAAGAATGGATCCTGGAGAGATCTTGTTACAGTTATAACTTTTTATCTATGGTTTTATCTCACAACTTTATTTTTAATTTTATTTTTAATTTTTTTATTCATAGAGGAATTTAAAATAGTTTGCAATAAACTGCTTTATGTATAAAATATTGTAATGGTAAAGTAATGGATTGCCTGTGCATTGTAACCACAAAGGTAAGATATAGTATGCTTTCTCCATTTCGTTGTTAGTGACAGAATGTGAGAGACCTTTTTGTTCATAATGTATTTTGAAAACAAAGTGTAACATTGTTCTATATTTGAAAATAGATATTTGAAACCATGTGATGCTTAAGTTATATCCTTTTAGAAAGGTAATATTCTGAAATGTGTTTTAGATACCTAAAAATAGTATATTGAATGGATATTTTTTTTCTCTGAGATCTCTAGGAAGCTTTTTTCCCTAGCAGCACAGATTTAAAAGGCCTTGATTATATTTAAATCTTGTAAATATATTCTGAAAGTTCTCCCCCTCTACTTTATTTTCTGCCCTAACATGTCATACTGGTTTAAAGTATAACTCATTTTGAGAACATTTTCTGGACTCTTCCATCAATTGCAAATATTTTTTCCAAGAATTAGAAAATAGTCCAGTTTTAATTGTGTTGCCTTTGGAAAGATGCTGATTTGGATTTAAAGTGATTAAACTTGTACAAGTCCTCCTTAAGGAAGTATGTGTTTTAAAGTCTGTTTTGCTCATTGTCCTCAAAGTACAGCATACTCTATTTAATCTCTAAGTTTGGTTTATTTCTGAGCACCAATTTGTGGACATTGTGTGATTGTGTAAGATTCCGGATGCTTACATTTTCAATTTATACATTGGTTTTTATGGAATAATTTACTTTGTTATTTCTGTGCACTTGACAGTGATTGTTAGACAAAATTACTGAATTTTAAAATTATGTTCAGTAATAAGAGTAAGTGAATTTGTAGACTCTTAAAGTATGCTATTCCTGTATAGTGAACTATTTCTCACAAAAGGATAAGTGAGAAATTTATGAAAATTAGTTTTGTTTGCTTGTTGCTCACAGAGTTAAAGTTCGAACAGTAGGAGCTTTAATCAGATACAAACATATCCATTATCTGGTCCTGTCCTCTTCATAAGGGGATGTCTTCTGTGTACCCCTAAGTAAAATGTCTTATTAAATATTCTTAAAGAATATGTAGAGAGCAGTAAGCCTGAAAAACAGGCTTTGGGTTTTTTTTCCCTCCATGAGTTCTTTTCATGGTTGTCTGTGGTTCGTTCTCCTTGTGATTTACCTTTATCACCTCATTCATTTGGTTTTTATTTCTGTTATTTTAGCCAGGTTATTTGAAATGATCTCTCTCCTCTTTCAGTCCTATCCTTCTTAATAAAAAGTTTTTGCATTTGACCCTTTTTAAGCAAAAGAGAGCTGCTATTGTCAAAAAAAAGTTGTGTAGAATCAATACCATAAAGTTTTTATAAATTTTCATTATGTAACTGTTAAAGCAAAAATAGAAAAAGATGTAGGTTGGAAATTAGGAAGCCTAAAATATTATTTGTAGTTACTTTTGAAAGAGCTAAATTAAAATAATTTCTTCTGTTATTAGAAATAAAACCCTTTGAACATTTAACTAGTGACTATAGCAGGAAGAGGAAAATTCTTAATTTTCAACTAAATTGCTACAGTGTTTTCTCTCTTGGATCTTTTTTCTGATCTTTATACGGTTTTATATGTGGTTATAAAGTCTGACATATCGTTGATGTAATTCTATCATGTTAATACTAAAACACCTTTCCAAGTGAGATTTTTTTTCATCATCCGCCTCTCCTCTCTCCCACTTGTGTAGGCACGGTGAGCTAGGTAGGCTTGTTGCATCATTGCTACCATGGATACCCTTAAGAACAGGCATGTGGGTTGTGCTAAAGCAATGATGATTAGCTTTCTGGTTTTTTTTCCCCCGTAACTATATGTTCTTCACAATGAAAACTCTTATTTTAAAACGTTTGCAAATGACTAGGTTGTGAGATGATGACTAAATCATCACTGCTACTGAACTGCCAAATCTTGGCCTCTGTATACAGTAGTATTAATGTCGTTTACTAATTTAAGATGATCATAAATAGCTCTACATTCTTTTTCTGATTAATACATTTTAAACACAAATGTTTGTTTTGCCTCTAAGTGAAAAAAATGTACTTCCTCTTTGAATTTTTAAAAATATTGTTCTGAATTTAGATATTTTGCAGGGGACAAGATTCTAGTGAGCATTTCCATCATAGCAGTATTTATGATTATTGTTACATGTGAAAAGCACAAAATATTATATTCAAGCTGAATAAATTACATAAAAATCTATGTATGTAATGTCTTTGTAAGAGATACTATTTTTGTGTTTGTAAATTCTTGTGTTCTAGCTTTGTAAATCTATGTCATTTGGGGTGGAGTTAATATTGTCAGGGAGCCAACAGACTAGTGTGGTTTTATCAGACTTCTTATCACCTAAAGGAAAATTAATTTGGAACATACAAGGTCCAACAAAGAGTGATTTGTTAGTATTGTTATATATGGTATGTTTTCTTTTGTTAGCAGTAAAGCACTATGTATAAACTACAGCTAAAGGCATTCATATTCTTTAGTTTAGAGGTTTCCCAGCTGTCTATTCACTTTGGAAAGAAGGGAGTTGCATAACTTTAGTACCAGAATTTCTTGCAGTGGAGTCATGTCTTTCCCATCTTTTGTTATACTGCTTCTTTATGAAATATAAAGGGATTTTCTCTATCTCTATTCCTTTAGGACCATTTAGCAGAAGTTTAGGTGGCAGGAGAAAAGCCTGAAAAGAAAAAAAAAATATCCTGTATGTTCTTGATTAGCCTTAGAAAGGAGACAAGGAACTTTCATATTTCAGGAGATTCTCTTATACTCAGTACCAGTTGTTATTTTATTATTTCACTTATGCAAAACTTGATGTCCATATTAATTGCTATTAAGGCGATATTTGAGTCAATTTATGCAGTTTTAGAGATTTCTTCAATTAAGGATTGCCAATACATATGTTTTAGGAACTACAAATCACGTTTTCATTATTTTTGTTAACAGGTTTTTTTTTTCAATTCTTTTGAGGCATTTCCTCCTTTGAGATCTTAATGCATAATAATGTCCTCTGTTTGCAAGTTCTTACCACCAAATCTTACCGTCCCTTCAGATTCCACCTTAACACACGACTTCCTCAAGAAAGCCTTCCTTAATGCCCAAGATTAAATAAGTTTCCTCTACTTCTGTAAGTCTTTGTAACACATGCAGTATCATATATTTGTGTGGTTATTAATGTATGTTTCTCTCACTGGATGATAATGTTTACAAGTTAAGATTTTTTTCCTGCAGGGTGTCTTGGATGCCCAACCAATTGTCTGAATATCTGCTGACAGTGGATACTCAGTAAATAATTGTTGAATGAATGAAGCTTTGGCACAGATGTTCCAAACTTGTGGATTTAAAAAGTACATATATATTTTTTTACTTTATAATAGATTTTAAGTCCTATTTTGAATATGGTTATATGTTGACAACCTGGAAAATTGTTACTAAAATTTATCTTTCTATATTTATAATGGATTCAAAAGCATCCAGAAAGTGGCCTATCTCCCCAGTGTTTTCCACCTTCTTTTTCTTAGTTTATCATGGGGATATAATGTATCATTATGTCTTGATACTTACTTGACTACTAGTCACTTATAAATATTTGACTGATTTTATATGTAAAGTGCATTTTCTTTGTGCTTTATACCTAATTTGGGAGAGACAGATCCTTTTCCATTTTATAGGACTTAACTTCTGTCTTTAGGCTGAAAATGTTAACTAACAACTTTAGCACTGTCCAATAGAACTTTATGCAATGATAGAAATGTTGTATATTGTCCAATCCACTAGCACATGAAATGTGGCCAATTTGACAGAGGAACTTAATTTTAATTTTAAATGATTTAAACAGACTTAGATTATTGATCTGTAACAACTTTTCTCATATAATGGCCAACCCTTCACTTATTTACTCCCCCTGAATTTTTTAAACATTTTTCTTGAGTGGGTAATAAACTCACATATTTGTCAAAATAAACTCAGGAATCAAAACTATCACTAAAGAGTTTATTTAGCTATGTCTCACTTCTGTCCTTTCTCCCCTAGTCCCCATAAGACACTTTTTATTTGTTTCTATTTATCTTGAATGTTTTTATTTCTCCCTTACGCAACAGGTTGTGTGATTTTCAGGTTTTTACAATCTTATACCCCTTGCTGGTTTTACTTATAATACCCTGAAGTTCTCCATTTTAGTACACAAAACTTCTCCTCATTCATTTTTACAGAACTACATTATTTATTGTGCGGATATATCATGGTTTCTTTAACTGAATGTGAACTTTTAATTAAATGTCGTATAACAACTGGTTCTGATTGGAGAAAGGTAAAAGACAGATCCACACCTAATACTGTATATCATGAGAAATTCCAAATATTCACAAGATATAAATGTATTTTTGCTGGGCACTGAAGTTCTTTATTTTACTGTTATAAACTGTGCTTCAGTAAACACCTTTGTATGTATGTCATGTTTGTGCAGGTACATCTGTATGACACAGGATTGATGCTTTAGAGAGTAAATGCATTTGTAATTTTAGTAACTATTGCCAGACTCTGCTCCATTGAAATTGTGCCATTTTGCATTCCCACCAGCAATGAATCAGAGTGATTGTATCCTTGCAACTTTGTTGATGGAATGTATTTTCAAATTTTTGCATTTTTGCCCATTTGTTGGGTGAGAGATGGTATATAAGTGTGGTTTTAATTTGCATTTCTCATATATTCAAGCAAGATTTATTATATTTTATAGTTTTTCTGTTGGGCTGTTGGTCTTTCTCTTAATTTTTAGGAGCTCTTTACATAATAAGGAGATTAGTCTTAATCTGTGGGCGGTCTGTGATATGAGTTGCAGGGTTGTCTCCCCTCCCTTTCCTTTCCCTCCCTCCTCCTTATCTCCCCCCCCCCCTTCTGTAGAATTTCACTTAAAAAGTTTTGCACCATTTGAAGATTATCCTGATGTACAATGTTGGAACCATTTTTCCATTGGTTACCCATTTGTTCCAGTGTTGTTTATTAAAAAAATCCATATTTACCCCCACTGAATTGAGATGCCATTTTTTGGCAAATAAATTTGTCTATTTGTGGACAGTTCTGTTTCATTGGTCTGTCCATTCATGAACCAACTTGACAATGTTTTACTTATTGAAGCTTTTTAGTTTACCTTAACATCTAATATATTCCTCTCATTGATCTCTGTTTTTGTAGCTTATCTTAAAAAGGAGGTAAGGAGGATTCTTTCCTGTTTGTTTTTCTGAATAAATCTTAGAATCAACTTACCTTGCTAAGAAAAGAAACTTACCTTGTTCTAAATAAGTATTGCACCTTAAGAAATGTTTCTAGACCGGAAGAGGGAGGCAGGAAAGCTGGTCAAGTTTATCTCTGACATACCTTCCCAACTATTTATAAATTCCTAGTAAGAGACTAGGCAGTAGTCTTGATTACTGAGCCTGGGGAGTAGAATTTCAAATTCATCTCTTAGAATTCTAAACAGTTGGTTTTGTTTAATCAAATGCACATTTTACCTGTTTCATAAATTTTCTTAGCCCTTTGCTCCATGACTTTACCAGTTGACTAAAGTTACCTGCCTTCTGACTGAATGAAATAGATTTATTTCTAGTGCCAACTCTGGTTGGTGTTGGATGCCCAGAAATCTGTCTGTATTGAGAATTCTAACAGGCTAAAGGAAAGAGTGCTGTCTTTTCTATGGCTGAGGAATTGGAGAAGTGTGAGGCACGTAGCAGAATAAGGGTATCATTTGTATTTAAAGTATTTTGAAAATCCTTACACATTATTGAATGATCACCTGATAGCATTTAAAATGACTCCGTTGTTTGGATGTCTTATAAGTTATTTAATCAGTAAACATTTGAATTATTTCTATTTTTTTCCGCTTCAAATGGTGTACTTGATGCTTAATCTCTAAACATAACCATGATTCTTATGTGAGGAATTTCTAGTTTAAAAGGTGGGCATTTTCAGTGTTTTCATAAATACTGCCACAATTTCTACTTTATCACCTTCATACTTTTCCCAGTTAAAATGCCCTATTTTACATTAACTGTATTTTCACTAATTGTTTCCCCATTTAACATCTAGAAAGCCTCATTACAGCTCCCAATCTTATGATTGATCATATTCATATTCATATTGATCATATTGATCAAATTCAATCAAATGATTGAATTTCTTTGAACTATTTCACCTTTTCTTTAATTTTTAGTATCCAGTCAGTGTTCACCTGGGATTCACCTTATTTGAGACCTTCTGAATTGGAATAATAGAAATTGCTTTCAAGTAGTACCCTTTTACAATTGGACTTTCAAATGAATGAGGATAACTAAGACTTATGTTTTTCTTATTTTGTCACTCTCAGAATTTCTTGGGGTCTGCATTCTGTACCAGTCACTCAACTGAAATTGTGTCACTTACTCTCTGAGCAGAGAGTAAAGGATGATATTTAAGAGCTCAGGCTCTGGAGACCTTTAAGGTTCTAGGCCTAAGACTTGTTTCCTGGACAAGTCACTTAATCCTTCTGTGTTTCAATATCCCCATCTCTAAAATGGGGAAAATAATGGTACCTACTTTATAGGACTGTTAAAGATTAGTTGAGCTAATACTTGTCAAATGTGTGAAATGACGACTACCACATAGTAAGACTTTACTAATTGTTAGACCTTTTTTATTTTTTTTTAGACCTTTTTAATAAGTTTTATTAAATAGTAATAATATATATAATAACCTGGTTGGACAGAACGGTCTTTTCTGAATCATTCTCTTTGTCTTTGATACTGTTGGTTTTCCCTCTTTTATAATTTCTGTTCCTTGCCTTTTTATGGGTAGTGTTCTGGTTCTTCTTATTACATAGTAGATGGTTAGATACAGCTCTATCATTACAGCATTCTGGAAATAGGAGTAAAAGGAAAATGAAAAAGGGTGAGATTTGAAGACATTTCTACTCATGCCTGTTTCTCCTTTATCTCCCTCTTCTTTTGCTGCTTGAATATTAGAGTTATGTCAATGCTTGGTCTTTGGAGACAGCTTGCTAAATTTTGGGGTTGCCAAAAGTTCATGATTGTAATAACTGGTACTTCTTTTGGTGATTAGTGTGTAGCCAGCCATCTTATATATAGATAGAGGAAAAGGAATTGTTCATATGTGGAAATAGATACTTATTTGTGATTCCAATGTCTATTCAGCAACTATTTGTTTTAACTAGATAACTGATAGAGTGGTAGGAGATAAATCACCAGAGAAATGTTGAATTGTTGGCTTATCTTTGTTTAGGAATTACGAATAGAAAATTTAGCTTCTTTGGGTGAAACAACAGTCTTTTATTTAAATGCTCATATTTCTATGTCAGGGCACTTTTAGTTGTGCTAGGTTGTATTAAAATTGTATGTTAGCCAGCAGCTTTGAAAGGGGTGTTGTGAGACCTTTTAAAAGAAAGTCCTCGTACATAGATTTCAGATTTTTTAGATTTTTAAAGCTGAATTTTAATAGTGAATAGAAATGCTGCCCTCTGCTGTTTGCTAATTGTTTTACTGCCAGGTAAAAATGTTCAGTAACATTGAATATGTTCGTTGTCATTTGGCCTTTAGAAAAACTTGGATCCTGGAACAAAGTTTAGCTTAGTCTTAGCTTCTCACTTTTTGTGGTGAGCTTTAAGAAGTTGCTAGATTGATTCTTTATGGTTGTGTGATTCAAAGTTTGTGTTGATAGCTTATAAGCAAACTAAAAATAAATTCTGTAGGTAAAGGGGTGCCTGGATGGCTCAGTCAGTTGAGCGTCCGACTTTGGCTCAGGTGTTCATCTCACATTTCATAGGCTCTATGCTGACAACTTGGAGCCTGGAGCCTGCTTCAGATTCTTTGTCTTCCCCCCTCTCTCTTTCCCTTCCTCCCTCCCTCTCTCTCTCTCTCTCTGCCCCTTGCCCACTTGTGTGTGTGTGCACTCTCCCTCCCTCAAAAATAAATAAACATAAAAAAATTCTATAGGTAAAGATAATTTTTCTAAAATAATCATTGTTTTAATTTATCTTATGTTATTTAACGTGCTTGAAATTTTGTTTTTTTAAAGAATTTTTTTTTTAATGTTTTATTTATTTTTGAGAGCACAAGCAGGGAAGAGGTAGATAGAGGGGGACAGAGGATCCAAAGCAGACTCTGTACTGACAGCAGCAAACCCGATGTGGGGTTTGAACTTATGAACTACAAGATCATGACCTGAGCCGAAGTTTGGATGCTCAACCAACTGAGCCACCCAGGTGCCCCATATTTGAAATTTTAATCAGTATTGAATAGGGATGTAAGATCTTTGTGTGTTTACTAAAAGGTACTGCGTAAACAATGGTGATACAAATTTTAACTTGGATTTCATGGGTTGTTGTTTTTTTTTTTTTTTTTTTTTTTTTTTTTTTTACTATAAAATTGAAGGGATTAGGGGTGCCTGGGTGGCACAGTCGGTTAAGTGTCCGACTTCAGCCAGGTCACGATCTCGCGGTCCGTGAGTTCGAGCCCCGCGTCAGGCTCTGGGCTGATGGCTCAGAGCCTGGAGCCTGTTTCCGATTCTGTGTCTCCCTCTCTCTCTGCCCCTCCCCCGTTCATGCTCTGTCTCTCTCTGTCCCAAAAATAAATAAACGTTGAAAAAAAATTTTTTAAATTGAAGGGATTAGAAGAGATGATTTTTTTAACTTGTTTTATTTTTTATTTTTTTAAATTTACATCCAAATTAGCACATAGTGCAACAATGATTTCAGGAGTAGATTCCTTAGTGCCCCTCACCCATTTAGCCCATCCCCCCCAATCCCTAGTAACCCTCAGTTCTCCATATTTATGAATCTCTTATGTTTTGTCCCCCTCCCTGTTTTTATATTATTTTTGTTTCCCTTCCCTCATGTTCATCTGTTTTGTCTCTTGAAGTCGTCATATGAGTGAAGTCCTATGATTTTTGTCTTTCTCTGACTAATTTCACTTAGCATAATACCCTCCGGTTCCATCTGCATAGTTGCAAATGGCAGGATTTCATTCTTTTGGATTGCCGAGTACATGTATGTGTGTGTGTGTGTGTGTGTGTATATATATATATATATATATATATATATATATATACCTCCATTGTATATATATAGCACATCTTCTTTATCCATTCATCCATTGATGGACATTTGGGCTCTTTCCATACTTTGGCTATTGTTGATAGTGCTGTTTCGAAGGGACACATGCACCCCC
>NW_024412403.1:73552206-73569916 GCF_014898765.1 Herpailurus yagouaroundi | reverse complement strand
GGACATTTGGGCTCTTTCCATACTTTGGCTATTGTTGATAGTGCTGCATGTGTCCCTTCGAAACAGCACACCTGTATCCCGTGGGTAAATGCCTAGTAGTGCAATTGCTGGGTCGTAGGATAGTTCTATTTTTAGTTTTTGGAGGAACCTCCATACTGTTTTCCAGAGTGGCTGCACCAGCTTGCATTCCCACCAACAGTGCAAAAGAGATCCTCCTTCTCTGCATCCTCGCCAATATCTGTTGTTGCCTGAGTTGTTAATGTTAGCCATTCTGACAGGTGTGAGGTGGTATCTCACTGTGGTTTTGATTTGTATTTCCCTGATGATGAGTGAGAAGAGATGATCTTTAAGGTTCCATTTAGCTTTGTTTTGCTGAATAGTTACTATATATGTAGTACTGTACTATATATAAAATAGACACGGACATGGAAAAACAAAGATGATTAGTATTCCTCTTGCTTTAGGTCGAGGGCCAGCCAGTGGGCCAAATCATGCACATTTATTTATTTATTGTCATGGTTGCTTTTGTGCTATAGCGCAGAGTTGAGCAGTTGCAACTGAGACCATATGACTTGCAAAACTGAAAATATTTACTGTCTGGCCCTTTACAGAAAATATTTGCTGACTCCTGCTGCAGAGGAGCTTCTGTTGTAATGGGGAAGATAAATATCTAAAAAGATGATTTTGAGTTGGTGTTTATAAAGGACACGTAGAAAAAATGTCAGGAGTAGTTTAAATAAAGTTAGCATGCAATAAAAAATAAATGCTTTCATCATTAGCACCATTCCCCCAGTTCAGTGTATTAATACCTTCTAGTAATTCCTAGAGATTCTCGTTTATCAGCCATTATTAGGTATCCTGTTTCATAGTCTTGTTATCATCATCGCCATCACTATCACCATCATTATTATGACTTTTTTTGTAAAATACACAAATCTAAGTATGCATCTCCATGCCCTTTTAGAACTGTGATCACTTCCCACATAAAGATATAAGACATTTCCAGTATCCCAGAAGACTCCCTTTTGGTCTCTACAAAACAGTACACCCTCCTTGGAGGTAATCCTTTTTCTGGCCTGTATCACTGTAGATTAGTTTTGCACATATTATAAATGTAATCATGCATTGTATATTGTTGTTTATGGTTTATTTTCCTTAGCATCTATGTCACTGTGCTTGTCAGTAATTTGTTCCTTTTTATTGCTGTATCGTATTCCGTTGTGTGAATATACTACAATTTGTGTATCTTTTATTATGAGAATTTGGGTTGTTTCCATTTAGGAGCTGCTATGAATAAAACTGCTTTGAACGCATTTGTACAAGTCTTTTTGTGGATATATGCACTTAATTCTTTTGGGTGTGTATATATATACCTAGGAGGTAGAGGGGGAGGAATCAAAGACATTTACACCTGCATTATAAGTTTGACTAGTCCTGTGCTCCATTACAAAGTGGTAATACGACATTTCTTCATAAACCCTGTGACTAAGATAACTTATATCTTTTGTCTAAATCAAATAGGATTTATCTATGATGTCGACTTTGGTTGATACTGGGTGTTTAAAGGTCTTTGCTGAGAGAATTCTGATAACAGGTTGAAGGAAAGAGTACTGACATCAATTTAGTAGTCTTTGTCATGGATGAGGGATTGGAGAAGGGTGGAGGATTTGATAGAACAATGAAATCATTTGTATTTAATATATTTTGAAAATTCTTTTATGCCATTGAATACAGTTCTACAGGATTTAAAATTACTTTTTGTTTAAAAAAATTACTTCATTGTTTTGATTATGTCATGACTTCCTTAATTTCATTTAATATACTTTTCACTTTTAGAATGTCTGTTTGCTTTTTTGGAGATTTCATTTTTCTTTTTAAATTCATTATTGCTCCCCTTTGTATATCCTTTCCTCTGTGTTGTTATTTTATATATTTAAAATTGCCGTTTTTGTCCTCTGATGCTAGTTTAATGTCTGTCTTATCTTTGGCTCTACTGTGGGTCTGCTTCTCATTGTTCTTTTCTTTATGAACAATCAAATTTTTCTGATTCTTCTCATCTCTTGAAGTTTTCATTGTGTGCTTTACCTAGTGTGTAAAAAAAAAAGCATTAAGATTAAGACTAAACCCTTGTTCTTTACCTTTCAAGAAGCTAGAATGAAACTAATCAATTAGGAGTTGAGTTTATTTAGGGCTTGGTTGCTACATTAGTTACTTTTAGCTCACTTCTGTAAGAGTGAGAACAGTTCTGTGTCTTTAATAGGTCCTTGCCACCAGCAGGACTTTAGGATATAAAACCTTTGAGACTATAGAGAGATTTCACTGCTTTTCTAGCGAGACTCCCCATTATTATTTCCATTTTTTCTTAAACTTTTTATTTTGTGATGATTATTGATTCATGTGGTTGTAAGAAATAATACAGAGATCTCATGTGCCCTTTATCCAATTTCCTACAATGGTAACCATAGTATAGTATCACTAACCAGGGTATTACACATTAATACAGTCAAAATACAGAACATTTCCATCACCACAGTGATCCCTCAGTTGCTTTTTTTTCTAGCTGTACCCACTTCCCTCCTGCCCGCATCCCCTTCTTAATTCACAGCAACTACTTATCTGTACTCCATTTAAAAATTTTGTCATTGCAAGAATTTTATGTAAGTGGAATTATAGGTATAGAACCTTTTGGAATTGGCTTTTTTAAGACTCAGCATAATTTTCTGGAGATTCATCCAGAAAATGGTTGTTGTTCCTCAATAGTTTGTTCCTTTTTGTTGCTGAGTGCTACTCCATGATAGGGATGAAGCACTGTTTAACCATTCACCTGTTGAAGGATATTCAAGTTTTTCCAGTTTTTGGCTATTACATATAAAGCTTCTGTTAAACATTCATGCATAGGTTTTTGTGTGAACATAAGTATGCATTTCTCTGGGATAGATACCCAGGAGTGCAAATTGCTTAGTCATTTTGCAGTTTGTATATTAATTTTTAAAAAAAAAAATTTTTTTTTAACGTTTTCTTTAAATTTTTTTTTCAACTTTTTTTTTAATTTATTTTTGGGACAGAGAGAGACAGAGCATGAACGGGGGAGGGGCAGAGAGAGAGGGAGACACAGAATCGGAAACAGGCTCCAGGCTCTGAGCCATCAGCCCAGAGCCTGACGTGGGGCTCGAACTCACGGACCGCAAGATCGTGACCTGGCTGAAGTCGGACGCCTAACCGACTGCGCCACCCAGGCGCCCCTAATTTTTTTTTAATAAACTACTAAACTGTTCTCCAGGGTAGCTGTACCATTTTACATTCCCATCAACAATGTGTGAATGATCCAGTTTCTCTGCATCCTTGTCAGCATTTTGTGTTGTCACTATTTTTTTATTTTAGCCATTTTCATAGGTGTGTAGTGATATGTCATTGCATTTTTAATTTACGTTTTCCTTGTGGCTAATGATATTGAACATTATTTCATGTGCTTATTTGCTTCATATATTTTTCTTGGTGAAAAATCTTTTCATGTCTTTTACCCATATTCTAATTGGATTTTTTTTTTCTCTTGCATTTGAGAGTTCTTTACATATCTAGTATGCTAGACATTTGTCAGTATGTCATTTGCAAACATTTTCTCCCAGTCTTTGCTTGTCTTTTTCCACTTTTCGTCTTCTAATCAGGGTCTTTTATGGAACAAAAGTCTTTAATTTTGATGAAGTCCAGTTTGTTAACTGATGCTTTTTTCTTCATGGGTCATACTTTTGGTAGCAAATCTAAGAAATCTTTGCCTGGCCCCAGGTTCTGAAGATTTTCTTTTTTAAAATTTTTTTTTCAACATTTATTTATTTTTGGGACAGAGAGAGACAGAGCATGAATGGGGGAGGGGCAGAGAGAGAGGGAGACACAGAATCGGAAACAGGCTCCAGGCTCTGAGCCATCAGCCCAGAGCCTGACGCGGGGCTCGAACTCACGGACCGCGAGATCGTGACCTGGCTGAAGTCGGACGCTTAACCGACTGCGCCACCCAGGCGCCCCAAGATTTTCTTTTTTAAAATAAGTCCATGATTTATTTTGAGTTAGTTTTTGTATAAGATGTGGAACGTAGGTTGAGGTTCTTTCTTTTCCTTTCTCTTTTCTTTTCTTTTCTTTTCTTTTCTTTTCTTTTCTTTTTCTTCTTTTTTCCCTATATATGCCCACTTATTCCACCACTGTTTATTGGGAAGGCACTCTTTCCTGCATTGAGTTGTTTTCACAGATTTGTCATAAATTGGTTGGGCATATGTATATAGATCTGTTCAGTTCCATTGATTTATGTGTTTATCTCACCACAAATACCACACACTCTTGATTATCGTAGCTACATATATGTTTCAAAACACTCATTTTATTTTTTTCAAAATTGTTTTGGCTGTTCTAGTTTCTTTGCCTTCCAAATAAGTTTTATAATAGTTTACAAAATATCTTGAGATTTTGATAGGATTTTAATTGTGTTAAATCTGTATATCAATTTGGTGAATATTGACATCTTCACTATGTTGATGGAGTCTTCCAATCTGTGGACATGATATGGCTATTTAACTTATTGTTGATTTCTTTCATCAGTGTTTTGTAGCTTTCAGTGTACAAGTCTGGTACACTTTTATTAGATTTGCAAAGTAGTGTGTTATTTTTGTTTTGAATGATTGTAAATTATACTGTTTTAAATTTCAATATTCACATATTCATTGCTAGTATATAAAATTGCAGTTGACTGTTGTATTTTTTATCTTGTATCCTGTGATCTCACTGAACTCACTAGTTCTGAGAGTTTCTTTGTAGATGATTTGAGACAACACTGAAAATTGGGACAATTTTATTTCTTTCTATTGTCTATGCCTTTATTTCCTTTTATTGCCTTACTGCACTGGCTAGAACTTCTAGCACTATGTTAAGTATGAGTAGTAAAAGCAGACCTCCTTCCCTTGTTCCCAATGTTAGGAGAAAAACATTCAATCTTTAATAATTAAGTGTAATACTTACTGTAAGGTTTTTTTTGTCGGTGCTCTTTTTCAAGTTGAGCAAGTTTGCCTCTATTCCCTTTTTTTCTGAATTTTTATCATGAATGGGTGTTGGCTTTGTCTGATGTTTTTTCTGCATTGATTGGTATGATCACGTTTTTCTCCTTCAACCCATTAATATGGAGAATTACTCTAATTGATTTTTAAATGTTGAATCAGGCTTGAATTCCTGAAATATTGTCACTTGGTCATGGTGCATAATACTTGTATGTTGCTGAATTTTGTTTGCTAATATTTTGTTAAAGATCTCTGCATCTGTATTCATGAGGGTTATTGGTCTGTAGGGGATTTTTGGTACTGTCTTGTTTTTATTATCCGTATAAACTGGTTTTGTTATGAGAGTAACGCTAGCTTCATAAAATTAATTGGAAGTTCTCTTTTTTTGTTAGTGTTACTAGATGTTTGTCAGTTTTAACTGAGTTTTTCACAGAACCAGCTCTTTGTTTCATTGATTTTTTTTTTCTGTTTTTCTGGTTTCAGTGTCATTGCTTTCTGCTTTTATCTTTATGTTTTCTTTCCTTCTGCTTGGTTTGTCTTATTTTGTTCTTTTTTCCCCTGTATTCTTGAAGTAGGAGCTTAGATTATTAATTTGAGATTTTTTTCCCTCTTCTTAGATATGTATTAGTGCTATAAATTTCCCTGTCAGCATTATTTTAACTGTTTCTAACATATTTTGATAGGTTGTATTTTTATTTTCATTAATTAAGGTGGAGTTTTTCATAATTGCTGCTTTCACTCTTGGATTATTTAGAATTGTGTTGTTTAGTTTCCAGGTGTTCGGAGATTTTTCCTGTTACCTTATTATTAATTTCTAGTTTAATTCCATTGTGGTCAGAGAACACACTATATATGATTAAATTTCTTTTAAATTTGTTGAGATTTGTCTTATGACCAAGTTATAGTCTATCTTTGTATATGTTCTGTGGGTCCTTGAAAGGATGTATATTCTGCTGGAGTTCTGTAAATGTCTGTTAGATCCTGATTGCTGATGGTGTTGTTGAAGCTTTATCTTTCCTGATTTTCTTTGTAGTTTTTATCATTTATAGAAAGAGGTTTGTTGAAGTCTCCAAGTATAGTTTGGATTTGTCAGCATCTCCCTACATTTGTCAGTTTTTGTTTCACACACATTGCATCTTTGTTGTTGGGTACACACACATTTAGATTTAGGATTGCTATGTTGTCTTGGTGTAATGACCTTTTTATCATTCATGTAATGTTCATCTCTGATCTTTGTGTCTGTTTTTATGCCAATACTGTATTGTTATGATGACTATAGTTTTGTAATAGAGTTTGAAATCAAGGTGCATGATCCCTCCAGCCTTGTTCTTTCTCAAGATTGCTTTGGCTATTCAGGATCTTTTGTGGTTCCATACAAATTGTAGGATTGCTTGTTCTGTTTCTGTGAGAATGCCTTTGGAATTTTGATGGAGATTTTACTGTATTTGTAGATTGCTTTGGGTAATATGGACATTTTGACAGTATTCTTCTAATCCATGAGCACTGAATATTTTCCCATTTATCTGTGTCTTCTTCAGTTTCTTTCATCAATGTCGTATAGTTTTTAGTGTACAGGTCTTTCACCTGGGTTAAACTTACTCTTAGGTATTCATTTTGATGCAATTATAGATGTGTTTTTTCTTTCTTTTTAATTTTTATTTTTAAGAGAAAGTACGGGGGAGGGGCAGACGATGAGGGAGACAGAGAATTGCATGTGGGGCTCGAACTCACGAACTGTGAGATCATGACCTGAGCTGAAACCAAGAGTTGGGATGCTTAACTGACTGAACCACTCAGGCACCCCTAAATGTGTTTGTTTTCTTAAATTCTCTTTCTGGTAGTTCATTGTAAGTGTACAAAAATAAAACATATACACTGCAACTTTATGGAATTTGTCTATTCTAAGTTTTTTTGGGGGTGTGTTTAAGATTTTCTATTTATTAAAGCATGTTATCTGCAAATAGAGTTTTACTTCCTTTCCAGTTTAGATGCCTTTTATTTATTTTTTTTTTTCCTTCTTAATTTTCCTGGCAAGGATTTTATTATTGTTTTTTTAATGTTTGTTTATTTTTGAGAGCAAGAGAGACAGAGTGAGAGTGGAGGAGGGGCAGAGAGAGAGGGAGACAGAATCTGAAGCAGGCTCCAGGCTGTGAGCTGTCAGCACAGAGCCTGACACAGGGCTCAAACTCACAGACTGCGAGAGCATGAGCTGAAATCAGAAGCTTAACAACTGGGCCACCCAGGAACCCCTGGCAAGGATTTTCATTACTATGTTGAATAACAGTGGTGAGGGTGGTCTTATTACTGATCTTAGGGGAAAAGCATTCAGATTTTCACCACCAAATATGTTATCTGTGGGCTTGTCGTATATGGTCTTTATTATGTTGAAGTACATTCCCTTTGTACCTACTTTATTGAAAGTTTTTATAAATGGATGTTGAATTTTGTGAAATGATTTTTCTGCATCTATTGAGATGATCATTGGAATTTTAGACTTCTTTTTGTTAATGTGGTGTATCATGTTGATTTGTGGATACTGAACCATCCTTGCATTCCTAAATAAATTACTCTTGATCATGGTGTATGGTTCTTTTAATGTATTCTTTTTTTATTCTTTTAATGTATTGTTAAATTGTGTTTGCTAATATTTTGTTGGATATCTTTGCATCTGTGTTCACCTCAGATATTTTGCCTTTAATTCCCTCCCTTCCTTCCTTCCTTCCTTCCTTCCTTCCTTCCTTCCTTGTGTGATTTAGGTATTAGGGTAATACTGCCTTCATAAAATGAATTTGGAAGCAGTCATTCCTATTCAGATTTTTGGAAGAGTGGAAGAGGTTAAGAAGGGTAGTATTAAATCTTCTTTGAATGTTTGGTGGAATTTACCACTTAAACCATCAGGTCTTGGGCTTTTGTTTGTTGGGAGGTTTTTGATTACTGATTTAATACCGTTAATAGTAATTGGTCTATTCACATTTTCTATTTCTTCCTAATTCAGTCTTGGAAGATTGTATGTTTCTAGCAACTTACCCTTTTCTTCTAGGTTGTCCAGTTTGTTGGTGTATAATTGTTCATAGTAGCCTTTTAAGGTCCTTTGCATTTATTTGGTGTCATTTGTAATGTCTCTTTCATTTCTGATTTTATTCATTTGTGTCCTCTCTTTTTCTCTTAGTCTAGCTAAAAGATTTGTCGATTCTGTTTATCTTTTCCAAGAATCAGCTCTCAGTTTTATTACTCTTTTTTTTATTGCCTTTTTAGTCTCCTTCATTTATTTCAAATCTTTTTTATTTCCTTTCTTCTACTAGTTTGGGCTTTGTTCCTCTTTTTCTAGTTCCTTTAGGTGTAAAGTTAGATTAGCTATTTGAGTTATTTTGTTTCTTAAGTTAGGCCTGTATTGCTATAAACTTCCCTCTTAGAACTGCTTTTGCTGAATCTATTATGTTAAACTTAAAAATAAAATTGCCAATTATTTTAGCAAGAAATGGTTTTATTCAGGAATAGTGAGAATTGCGATTCAGGACAGGCAAGCTATCACAAAAACCACAGACAAATCTGCAGAACAAGGGAGAGGGATGCTCTTTTATAAACGAAGGGGGAAAGTTGGGAAGGCTCTTGTGAACAAAAAATTCATTAGAGTAAATTGGGGGTGTGAAATATAGTGGCTTTTCATTGGCTGAGTTGTGACAGCCTCTCATTGGCTGGGCTGTGTTGCTGAGGATGGAGGAAAAACTTTATTCCTTATGCTGGAATAGTAAAATAATAACTCCTACAACGTCTGTCTCTTCCTTATGGGTCTGCAGTTGACATTGAGTGATTGGACATGAGAGCTCCTTGCCTTCCATTCTAAGCAAAGTGGATTATTTTTTTCCACATAGATTTTGATATGTTGTATTTTCATTTTTATCTGTTTTCAAGGTATTTTTTTTTATTTCTCCTTTGATTTCTTTGTTGATCTATTGGTTATTCAGTAGTATGTTGTTTAATCTCCACATATTTGTAATTCTCCCAGTTTTCTTCTTGTAATTGATTTCTGGTTTCATACCATTTATGGTCAGAAAAGATACTTGATATGATTTCATTCTTTTAAATTTATTGAGACTTGTTTTGTGGCCTAACATGATTTATTCTAGAGAATGTTCCATGTGCACTTGAGAAGAATGTGTATTCTGCTGCTTTGGGATGGAATGTCTATATATCTAGTAAGCCCATCTGGTTTAATATTTCATTTAAGGGCAATGTTTCCATATTGATTTTCTTTCTGGTCTAGCCATCAATGTAAGTATAGTATTAAAATCCCCTACTGTTATTGTATTGCTTTCAAATTCTCCCATTATGTCTGTCAATATTTGCCTTATATATGTAGGTGCTCCTATATTATGTGCATAAATATTTACAAATCTTATGTTTTCTTGTTGGATTGACCCCATTATTCTGTAATGCCTGTCTTTGTTTGTTGTTGTTGTTGTTGTTGTTGTTGTTGTTGTTACAGTGTTTGTTTTAAAGTATATTTGTCTGATGTAAGTATAGCTACCCCAGCTTTCTGTTGGTTTCCATTTGCCTGAAGCATCTTTTTACTTTGTCTCTGTGTGAACTTAAATCTGAAGTCTCTTGTAGGCTACATAGAGATGGGTTTTGTATTTTTATCCATTCAGCCACTGAATGTCTTTTGATTTAAGAATTTCGTTCATTTACATTTAAGGTAATTATCAATAGGTATGTACTTAGTGCCATTTTGTTCATTGTTTTCTATTTTGTACTTCCTCTCTGTTCCTTTCTTCTGCTTTCTTCCCTTGTGATTTGATGACTTTCTTTAGTGTTATGCTTAGATTCTTTCTCATTATCTTTTGTGTATCTACTATAGGTTTTTTGCTTTCTGGTTACCATGAAGCTCACATTTAACAGTCTATGTATATAACAATCTATTTTAAGTTGGTAGCAAGTTAAGTTTGAATGCATTCTATCTCTTTGCTTTTACTCAACCCCATTTATGATTTTGTTACATCTTTTCATTTTGTGTTCTCCTTAACTATTGCAGTTATTTTTACTAGTTTTGTCCTTTAACCTTCAATTTAGCTTTATAAGTGATTAATCCACTGTCTTTACTATATATTTATCTTTACCAGTGAGATTTTTACTTTTATATGTTTTCTTGTTACTAATTAGTGCCCTTTCTTTTCAGTTTAAAGAAGGCCTTGTAAAGCTGGATTGATTAGTGGTGAATTCCTTTAGCTTTTGCTTGTCTGGAAAACTCTCTTCATCCATCCTTCAGTTCTGAATGATAATCTTGCCAGGTGGAGTATTCTTGGTTAGAAGTTTTTTCCTTTTAGCACTTTGAATATATCATAGTACTCCCTTCTGGCCTGCAAAGTTCCCGCCAAAGAATGTACTAATAATCTTCTGGGGATTCTCTTGTATGTAACAAGTTGTTTTTCTCTTGCTGCTCTTAAGATTCTTGTTTTATCTTTTACTTTTCACACTTTAATTATAATGTGCCTTGTTGTGGATCTTTTTGGGTTCTTCTGTTTCAGAACTCTCTGGACTTCCTGGATCTCCATGTCTGTTTCCTTCTTCAAGTTAGAGAAGTTTTTGGCCATTATTTCTCCAAATAAGTTTCTGCCCCTATCTTCTTCTGGGACTCTTGCAATGTGAATGTTATTCTGCTTGATGTTGTTCCATGGGTCCTTTGGCTGTCGTCTTTACTTTTTCATTCTTTTTTCTTTTAGCTCCTCTGAGTGAGTTCTACTCTGTCTTCTAGATTATTGATCTTTTCTTCTGCTTCATCTCTAGTCTGCTGTTGAGCACCTCTAGTATATTTTTCAGTTTTTTTACTGTATTCTTCAGCTCTGTGACTTCTGTTTGCTCCTTTTTTATATTTTCTATCACTATTGAAGTTCTCACTGTGTTCCTACATTCTTCTAAGTTCAGTGAGCACTTTTATAACCATTATTTTGAACTCTTTATTAGGTAAATTATCTTCATTTCCCTAAGTTTTTTCCTCAGATTTTAGCTTCTTTTTTATCTTGAACACATTTCTCAGTTTCTTCCTTTTGCTTGACTCTCTGTGTCTATGTAATAGGCCAAATAGCTGTCTCTCCTAGTCTTGAAGGAATGGCCTCATATAGGAGATGAAACTTATCACTGAATCTTAGCATTTAATTTTGCCCTAGCTCTTGGTTCTCTCGAATATTTATGATTGTCTGATCATCCTGATTTATTCTTGTTAGGTCCCAGTTGTTGAGAGTATGCCAATACCTATCAGTGTTCCAGAGGGAGGCATCTCAGTCAGCAGCTAGTTTCAGGTTGATTGGAAGCCAGACCCTCAGTCAGCAGCTTTTAAAGTATGCAAGTATATACATTTGGTGGCACAACAATAGTAAACCCTACTGGCTTCCAGACCAGGTAACCTAGAGGTGTCCCCTTACAGCTGGAAAAAAATTAGGGCTCCAGAAAAGTTATGAGCTCCTTTCCAAGAGGTACTGGTGAGCTTATAGCAAGGCCAAAGGAGAGTGCAAGGATGGTGTCTCTAACCCACATTGCCTGAGAGCATTTCAGTAGCTTCTGGATGTGTGGTAAACTTGATGACTGCCTCTCAGGCTGAAGCTGTAGGACAAGTAAATAGGCCTTTTTCATAGGAAGACTGGTGGGATGTTTCATTCTGCTGCCTGTGTAGAGCTTTGTTCTTGGGTGTGATAGCCTCCCAAGAACTGTTTTCAGTTGTTTCAGACCCATGGGGTCCAGAAACACAAGCACTCGCAGCCACCAGAGCCATGTGCTCATGCGGTATCCCCTCTGTGGACTCCCTGTGCCTGCTGACTTTAGCAGGGCTGAGGGTGAACTTGGGGATGAGGTGCACCTACTGCTTTTGGGGTCCACTGGTGAGTGTGGGGCAAGGCACACCCGCTGGTGCTAGCAAGGTATAGTAGTCCTTCCTCATCCATGGTTGTTTTTCATGGTTTCAGTACACGTGGTCAGCTGTGGTTGAAAGCAGATGTTCCTTCTGAAGTGTTGTCAGAATGTCAGTAGTCTGACACTGCATCACAAATGCCTATGTATTCATCTCACTTCAGCTCATAGGCATTTTGTCATTTCACACCATCATAAGAGGAAGGATGAGACAGTAGAAGATATTTTGAGAGAGACCACATTCACATACATACCTTTATTACAACATATTGCTGTAATTGTTCTGCTTTATTATTAGCAATTGTTAGTCACTTACTATGCCTAGTTTATAAAATTAACCTTTATCAATGGTATGTATTATAGGGAAAAATACAGTGTGTGTGTGTGTGTGTGTGTGTGTGTGTGTGTGTGTGTGTGTAGTGTTTGCTGTCTGCAGTTTTTTTTTTTTTTAATGTTTATTATTGAGAGACAGAGAGACACAGAGTGTGAGCAGGGGAGGGGTAGAGAGAGGGGGAGACATAGAATCTGAAGTAGGCTCCAGGCTCTGAGCTGTCAGCACAGAGCCCGACACGGGGCTCGAACTCACAAACTGTGAGATCATGACCTGAGCCAAAGTAGGTCGCTTAACCAACTGAGCCACCCAGGTGCCCCATTGCTGTCTGCAGTTTTGCACATCTACTGGGAGTTTTGGAATGTATCCCCTCTGGATAAGGGGTAACTACCATAGAGGGATATTGTGAAAATGCACCCAGCAGCACCTTTTTCCCTGGAGAGCTTCAACAAGCTTCTTGCCCCTCTGGCAGACATTTTAAGATTAGCAAATGAGTCTCCTTCATATATATGATCTAGGTGCTTTTCAAACTTCTGCTTTTGTACTGGGTCCTGAGGTGAATGAGTCTGTGTGTGGGCCCTTTAAGAGTGGAATCTCTATTTCTTTCAGCCCTGTGTGTTTTCAAAGCAAAATGTTTTGGGGGCTCATCATTTCTATGCAGGTACAAGGGTTGTGGTGCTTGATGTGGATCATGAACTCATTGCTCAAGGAGACACTGTATTTGTGAGATCCCTCCCAGTTGTTAGTCACTGCACCAGGGGTGGGGTTTGGGGCAAGTTTGCATCTCTGCCTCTCCTACCCATCTCGATGTGGCCTTTTTATCCTTTTTTTGTGGAGGAGCTGTTTAGCTAGTTTTAAGGTCTTTTTCAGAAGGAATTGTTCCATATGTAGTTGTATATTAGGTTTGTCCATCGGAGGAGTTAAGGATCTCCCTACACAGCTGTCTTGAACTGTCTCTCTCTCTAGTGGTGTTGAGTGTATCTCATTGTATAGCTTATTTCATAGTTACTGTAGGTATGATAATACTGTAGGTATGTCCGTGTGTGTGTGTGTGTGTGTGTCTGTCTGTCTGTCTGTCTATCTGTATAGACACATAGACATATATATTATCATGCTACTGGGTTACCATTTTACCAGTTCAGGTGAAATATTGAAACCTAACTCTGTTTACATCCCTTTATCCTACCCCACATGTAATATAATTGTTTTAAGCATTTCTTTCTACACGCCTGCCAAACCACATCAGACAGTGTTAGAATTTTTTATTGAGCTGCCAAACATGATTCAGAAAGCTCAACAGAAGGTTGATTGTATTTACCCATGTATTTGTGTAACTTGCTGTTTATTTCTAATATTCCAAGATTCCCTCTTTTCGTATTTGCTTTCTATTTAGAGAACTTTTGTTAGCCTGTTTTTTAGGGTAGATCTGTTGGCAAATTCTCTAGCTTTTTTGTTTGTTTTGTTTTTCATCTGAGAATGTTTAGGTTTTCCTGTCATTCCTGAAGGATTTTTGCTAGATATAAGATTCTGGGTTGACAATTCTTTTATTTCAGCAGTTGGATAGTATTGTACCAATTTTAGTTCCAATAAAATCCAGTTAGAATATAATTATTCTGGAATACTATATCCTACATGAGCTAGACCCTGGCCACCTTTCTTTTTAATTTTTTTTTTAATTTGTTTTTGAGAGAGAGAGAGTGTGAGTGGGAGTGAGGCAGAGACAGACAGACACAGAATCCAAAGCAGGCTCCAAGCTCTGAGCTGCCAATACAGAGCCTGACACAGGGCTCAAACTCACAAACCATGAGATCAGAACCCTAGCCGAAGTCCACCACTTAACCAACTGAGCCACCCAGGCATCCCCTGGCCACCTTTCTTAAGCTTCTCTGCTCCTGATTAATATTGTTCTAGTTACACTAGCCTTCTTTTAGATCCTGAAATTCTAGTACTTTTGGATCAGATACACTTACTGCCTGAAAGCTCCTCTTCTTGAGTTTTACATAT
The DNA here is from genome assembly GCF_014898765.1 of Herpailurus yagouaroundi. Lineage (NCBI taxonomy): Eukaryota > Metazoa > Chordata > Mammalia > Carnivora > Felidae > Herpailurus > Herpailurus yagouaroundi. The sequence goes on along the minus strand of NW_024412403.1, from coordinate 73,555,642 downwards.
CAACCTTCTAATCCTGTAGGTTTCAGCCTAAGGGAGACCTTTTTGAAAGAAGACTTCTCCAAGTAAAACCACTGTTCTTTTTGACCACACACTGTTTCCTTTTTAAAAAGTGCTTATTATCACACTGTAATTGTTTGCTTTCTTTAGTTTACAAATCCATGTGGAAAATGAAATTATTTACTAAATTAGAAATTTTGTAATGTGTAAATAAAAACCTAATAATTATAATTTTTGGCAGTCTGATATTTTAAAAATATAGTTGGGATCAGACATGGTTTGAATGTCCCATTTGATGGGCACATTTAGACAACTTTTATTTAATATAGTTATCAATATTGTTGGTTTAAATCTAACATCTTGCTATTTAACATTTGCCCCACCTGTTTGTTCTTTTTGCTTTTACTGACTTCTTTTGCAGTAACTGAGTATTTTTTGTGATTCCATTTTCTCTCCAACTATTGGCTTATTAGCTATACTTTTTTGCTTTATTGTTTTAGTTGTTACAGGCCCTAGAATCTAAGATTCACAAAATTCATCTTTAAGTTATCATAGTTTACTTTCAAATATTATACCACTTGTTAAGATCTTAGAACAGTACACTTCCAGTTCCCTCTCCTTTCCTTTGTGCTACTATTATACATTTTACTTCTGCATACATTATAAGCCCTGTAAACCATTGTTTATTATTTTTTTTCTTTAAGCATAACATTATCTTTTTCTTTTTAAATTAATAGACACAATATTATAGAGTAGTTTTGGCTTTACAGAAAAATTGAGAAGTTAAGAGAGTTATAGTTAATGAGCCAGTATTGAGTATTAAAGCCCATAGTTTATATTGGGGTTCACTCTTTATGCTGTGTATTCTGTGGGTTTTGAAAATGTATAATGACATGTGTCTACCATTATATTACCACACAGAATAGTTTTGTTACCCAAAAAATCACCAGTGCTCTGCCTATTGATCTCTCCCTGCCCCCTGCACGTCGGGCAACTACTGATCTTTTTTTTTGCCTTCATAGTTTTTTCTTTTCCAAATATCTTCCAGTTGGAATTATACAAAATACAGCATTTTCAATTTGTTTTCTTTCATTTAGTAATATGGATTTAAGCTTTCTCTATGTCTTTTCATGTCTTGATGATGGCACATTTCTTTTTATTGGTGAATAAGATTCCATTGTATGGATGTATCATAGTTTATTTATCAATTCATCCCTGCAAAGACATCTTGGTTGCTTCTAAGTTTTGACAGTAATGAATAAAGCTGCTACATCCATATGTAGCTTTTGTGTGTATATAAGTTTTTAAATTGTTTGGGTACATACCAAGGTGTGTGATTGCTGGATTGTATGCTGAGTATGTTTAACTTTGTAAGAAACTGCCAAACTGTCTTTGAAACTGGTTGTACCATTTTGCATTCCCACCAGCAATGAATGAGAGTTCCTGTTACTCCACATTCCTCGTCAGCATTTGATGTTCTGGTTTTTAGTTCATTTAGTGTGCTGTAGTTATCTTGTATTTTACAATTCCCTAATGATGTATGTTGTTGAGAATCTTTTCATATGCCATTTTGCCATCTGTATGTATTCTTTGGTAAGTGTTTATTCAGATCTTTTGCCCATTTTTCATTGTTTTTGTTTTCATTATATTGAATTTTAAGAATTTGTGTATTTTGGTTATTAGTCCTTTATCAGTAAGTGTTTTGCACATATTTTCTCCCAGTCTGTGTCTTGTCTTTTCATTATATGAACAGTGTCTTTTGCAAGAGCAGAAGTTTTTAATATTACTGAAGTCCATCTTAGCAATTTTTTCTTTCATAAATCATGCTTTTGGTATATCTCGAGAGTTATTGTAGAGGCAAGGACACATAGATTTTCTCTTATGTTTTTTCTAGAAGTTGAGTTTTACAATATTACCTTCTAAAGAAATTTAAAAATCAAGAATAAAGTGTTTAATATTCACTCAGATATTTACCATTTTTTATGATCTTTATTGTATTCTGTAGATCATCTGGTTCTTTTTCATCATGAAGAACTTTAACATTTCTTGCAATGCACTTCTTTATTGATGAATTCTCTTAGCTTTTGTTTAATTGGAAAAGTACTTTGCGTTTATTTTTGTATGATATTTTTGGGGTCCCTGGGTAGCTCAGTCAGTTAAGTGCTGACTTTGGCTCAGGTTATGATCTCATGGTCCATGAGTTCGAGCCCCACATCGGGCTCTGTGCTGACAGCTCAGAGCCTGCTTCAGATCCTCTGTCTCCCTCTCTCTCTGCCCCTCCCCCACTCCTCGCTTGCGCTCTCTCTCCCTCTCTCTCTCAAAAATAAAATAAATATTTAAAAAAATTGATATTTTTGATGAATATAAAATTCTAGGTTGACAATTTTTTCCCCCCAAATACCTTAAAGACTTTACTTGCAGTGTTTCTGATAAGAATTCTGCTGTGGTTCTGATCTGGTTGCTTTAACTCTTTTTGACAGGTTTTTAGTAATTTGATTATCATGTGTCTTGGTATGGGTATGTAGGGTTTTGTTTGTGCGTGTGCTCTCTATTTGGGATTTGCTAAGCCCTTTGGAGCAGTGCATTTTATAGTTTTATAAAATTTGGAAAATTTTTGCCTATTTTAAAAAACAACTTTTTTTCCCACTGCTTTCATCTCATTTCTCTCCTGGGATTTCAATTACATGTTTGTTAAATTGCTTGATATGTTTTACAGTTCACTGTGGCCATATTTATTTTTATTTGTTTTAATTTTTCTCTCTGTCCTCCAGCATAGGTCATTTCTGTTGTTGTGACTTCAAGTTCACTCATTCTTGGCATTTGTTGTTAATTTCATGTGATGGATTTTTTTTTTTAATGTTTATTTATTTTTGAAAGAGAAAGAGAGACAGAGTGTGAGTGGAGGAGGGGCAGAGAGAGACAGAGACACAGAATCCAAAGCAGGCTCCAGGCTCTGAGTTGTCAGCACAACACAGGGCTCAAGCCCACAGACCATGAGATCATGACCTGAGCTGGAGTCAAACACTTAACCAACTGAGCCACTCAGGCACCCGTTGGCCAATGCTTTTAAAGACTATCAAAGTCATAGAAGACTAGGAAAGACAGAAAATTTCACAAATTAAAGGAGACTGGGGTGATCATGACCTGAGCTGAAGTCCGATGCTGAACTGATTGAGCTACTCAGGCGCCCCTGGATTTTTCATTTCTTACATTGTGTTTTTCATCACTAGAATTTCCATTTGCTACATTTTTTTATTGCTTGTGTTTGTGTCATGTTGATTTTTTTTTTTTTTTTAATTTGGGAGATAGAGCTGAGAGAGAGAGAGAGAGAGAGAGAGAGAGAGAGAGAGAACGTGAGCATAAGCCAGGGAGAGGAGCAGAGGGAGGGAGAGAGAGAATTCCAAGCAGGCTCCATGCTTGATTTCATGACCCCAGGATC
>NW_024412403.1:73531452-73552106 GCF_014898765.1 Herpailurus yagouaroundi | reverse complement strand
AGACAGAGCATGAACGGGGGAGGGGCAGAGAGAGAGGGAGACACAGAATCAGAAACAGGCTCCAGGCTCTGAGCCATCAGCCCAGAGCCCGACGCGGGGCTCAAACTCACGGACCGCGAGATCGTGACCTGGCCGAAGTCGGACGCTTAACCGACTGCGCCACCCAGGCGCCCCCCATTATGTTCATTTTTTAAAAATCCTTTAACATGTATATAATTTTATAAAAATGTTTCAAGTTTTTGTCTGCTAATTCCATCATTTGGCATTTCTAGATATGTTCCTATGGACTGATTTTCTTCCTGTGATGGGTCACAGTTTTGTGTTGCTTTGCATGTGCAGAGTCTTTTTATCTTTCATTGGGTGCTAGACATTGTGAATGTTGTTGACTGTTGCTGAATGTTGTTTTCTGTAAAGTACCAGGTTTTTTTGTCAGGCAGTTAAATCTCTTGCAGATAAGGTTGATTTTTTTTAATAGTTCTTTTTAGGCTTTTTTTTTTTTTTTTTTTAATAGAGTGTGTTGGGGGAGGGGCAGAGAGAGGGAGACAGAGGATGTGAAGCTGGCTTCATGCTGTCAGCGCAGGGCCTGATGCAGGACTCAAACCCTCAAACCATGAAATTATGACCTGAGCTGAAGGCAGACACTTAACCAACTGAGCTACCCAGGAGACCCACTTTTTAAGGCTTTTTAAAGTTGGGTCTCCAGTAGCCTTTTTTAAATATTCTGTCTTGAAAGTTCCAACTGCTTCACAATACCTGAAAACCAGTCTTAATCTCTTTTATTCAGTGAGATGGCTATGTTTGTTTGGGTTTCCTCATTGTGTGCCAGTTTCCCAGATTTGCCTCCTGGCGGAAAGCCAGAAAGAAAATAGAGCTCAACCTCATTTTTTTTTTTTCCTCTCAGATATCACAATCCTGCATTCTGCTTGTCCCAGTGTCTAGAAACTGTCATAGCACGTATTTTTTTTTTCCTAGTTTTACAGTTGTTTAAGGCAGGAGGGCAAGTTCTTTCTGTACCAGTTACTCCTTTGTGGCCTGACACATCTTTTCTTTTTCAGGAGCTATTTCTTGTCACAATAGATTTAAGATTGATTGCTCTGGAATATGAACTACTATTTTTGTAGTTTCCTTTAAGAAAAAATAATATTCTGTATCTTACCACTTTTAATATTTTGGTATATTCTAGTCTTTTTTTATGTGCATATTTAACCTCTTATACACATAATCCAGGGCTGGGCACATGCAAACATATGATCCTCTTTGTTCCTCCAATTTGTAATTATTTTTCCTTTTAGAAAGTTAAGGTTAGAAGTACTTTCCATTTTTTACATTTTTAAAAAATATATTTGTCTCTTGTGTCTGTTTGCGTGTATTATAATGGCAATTAAGGATTTCATCACAGGAATGTGCAATCATTTATTCAGATAGTGTGGGACTGATTATGAGTAAACATCTATTGTTTCTAAAAGTAAGAACTTTAGTCACTAAAGACTGTACTCCTAAATTTCATCTTTTATACTAAATTCAATCTTTTCTTCATCTATTACTTGTGATATTTTGTCCTTGTTTCATCTATTTCCTCCTTCCTGAGAAAAGTATTCTGTGTAGACATTTTGGACCCATTTTGGTTTGAGAAGTGTGCATTTCTTTTCTTAGTTGGATAATCTAGGTTTGTAAGCCTATCGAATCACATAGGGAGCTTGTTAAAAGTAAAGATTGTTGGTTTTGAATTAGACTGAATACCTGGAAATTTTATTCAAATAGCTCATCATTTGGGAATCACTGTTCAAAACCTGATCTCTGGCATTCTAGGATTCTTAAAGACCTGTGTTGATTGGTTCAGGAGCACATACGGAGGACATATGCTGGGACTCATCGGCCCTGAGCCAGAGTCTCACTGCTTTTATCTGTTTTGTTTTTTGGGGACATCCACCTAAGCTACAGTTTCAAAGAAGTTTTATGCTAAAAAGCAAATATGCTTGCTGCAGATATATCTTATCAGAGTGGTGTTTCTGATATGTGATAGACTTATCTTTAAATACAGAGAAGCCTCTGCACTGCTTAAGATAGGAGTTATGGATTGTTAAAGCTTATATAAAACTTTTAAAATGGTTTATGTGAATTTGATGTTTCTCAAATGATATACTCTAAGGTATAGGAGTTATGGATTGTTAAAGCTTATATAAATCTTTTAAAATGGTTTATGTGAATTTGATGTTTCTCAAATGATATACTCTAAGGTATAGTTTTTGTTTTATGAGTATACTCAACAAATTTTTAATAAGTTTTTAAATCTGATTTTTAAAAATCTTTGAATAGAAGAAATTGAAGAATGATAGTTGCTACCTTTACATGGTAGTTCTTTCAATCCATGGACATAGAGTGTATTTATTTAAATTTTTAGTTTACATTAATGTTTTATAATTTTCAGTGTATGAGTCTTGCAGTTTTACTATGTTTTTCCTAAGTATTTTATGCTTTTTGATGGTAATATGAATGAAATTACTATTCTTAATTTCAAATTGTTCATTGTACATAGAGTTACAATTTATTTTTGTAGGTTGCTCTTGAATCCTATATCCTTACTAAACTTGTTTATGAGTTCTAAGAGGTTTTTGTTGTTTGTGGATGCCTTAGGATTTTCTACATGTAGGGTCATACCATTTGCAAATAAAGGCAGTTTTATTTCTTCCTTTCAAATATGGATGCCTTTAATTTTTCTTGTCTGATTGCACTGGCTGGAACTAAAGTACAGTTTTGAACAGGAGTGCCTAAATTGTATGTTCTTTCCTTGTTTTTGATCTTAAGGAGAAAGCACTCAATCTTTCACCATGGAGTCTGGTGTTAGATATATTATAGGTCTTTTGTAAGTGCCTTTTGTCAGTTGAGGAATTTTCTTTATTTTCCAAGTTTTTGAGAATTTTTATCATGAATGGATGTTGGATTTTGTCACCTTTTTTTTTTTTAAGTCTGTTGGCATACCTGGCAGTTTTTAAGTAGGTATTTCATTTGGCACAAAGAATGTTTTCGTGTTTTTTAACATAGGGGTAGTGATTTTTAGGATTAACTGAGCGTTGTAAATTCTGTAGCCTTAAATGAGAACCAGAGAAGTTGATTTGCTGTCGTTCATTCAGCAGATATTTATGAAGTGCCTGCAATATGTTTCTTTTTTTTTTTTAATTTTTTTTTTAACGTTTATTTATTTTTGAGACAGAGAGAGACAGAGCATGAATGGGGGAGGGTCAGAGAGAGAGGGAGACACAGAATCTGAAACAGGCTCCAGGCTCTGAGCTGTTAGCACAGAGCCCGATGCGGGGCTTGAACTCACGGACCGCGGACCGAGATCATGACCTGAGCCGAAGTCGGCAGCTTAACCGACTGAGCCACCCAGGCGCCCCAATATGTTTCTAATAAGTGCACTAAGATTCTGTGAACACTAAAGATTTAGATTTACCAGGTTCATTTCAGGCTCATGAAAATGAAGTTTTGTTCTTTCCATGATTGTAATTTTTTTACGTTTATCTATATTAGAGAGAGAGCAGGATTGGGGCAGAGAGATAGAATCCCAAGCAGGCTCTGCACCAGCACGCTGAGGTTGACGCAGGGCTGGAACCTGCAAACCATGAGATCATGACTTGAGCTGACACCAAGAGTCAGATGCTTAACTGAGCCACCCAGGTGCCCCTCCATGATTCTAATTTTTTTTTTTTAATTTAAGTATATAGCTATAAAGCTAAGTAAGAAAGAGCCCAGTTCAACTTTTTCTAAAATAATAGCTGCTTTTTTTGTTGTTGTTGCCTTGAGCAGTATCCTTAGCAGAGCTCCTACACATACTCTTCTTGAATTCAGACTGGGGTATTTGAGATGGTGCTAGGTTTCCTTTTAGAACTCCATTATAAGTAATAGCCATATGCACAAAGCAAATTGTTTGCACTAGTTTGGAGGTGCTCCTACAATTCCACTATGTTAGTCTCTGTTTTGGCCATGGACACTGAGGTTTCATGGTACAATTTGCAGCGTACAGATTTGCCCCATTACTTGAAATTGTATGTAGTCACAGTTTAATTTGTTCATTTCTGCTAATTGGCTGTCTTCAACTGTGAAAGCAGTTGAAATTCTATGGTTAGTTGAAATCAGTCAGAGTAGTACAATCAAATAGTATTTGATTTGACATTAGTTTTTTCATTATTCAACATTTTGACAGAGTTGCATTTTAGTATCCTTAATAACAGCAAAATGTATTTAGTCAGGTTTATAGTACTTTTGCTAAGTTAACATTTTAAGCCTACTTAGAAATGTCCGCATTATCTTGGGCTACTGTTTGCCAGAAAAAATTGATGGCAAATTCATAGGTTATGATGTTCTTGCTTTCCTACTATTTAAAAAAGAAAGCAGGAAACCAATTTGACAATAAATTTCATATATTAAAAATAAATAAATAAATAAATAAATAAATAAATAAGAAAGCAAATAAGCAAAACCCCAGCATTAATTCTTTATGTGATTTAAGAAAAATAATGTTTCTCTAACTCCAGTAACCATTTGAATCCCATATAACCCACTTATAGCATTGTGATCTAACTGCATTTTCTTTAATGTACAAAATAGGAGCTTCTCTTTAATGTACAAAATAGGAGTTTCTAATGTTGAAATTATCAGTGAATGTTCAGTGATTCTTCATGTATGAGTCATTACCATAGAAACTCAGATGTTACATCAACTAGTTATAATCTATAACTACTTACATAGGATTAAGACGATGCAACAAATTAATACATGTAAAGCAGTTGAAAGAGTCCTGGCAAATAGTGCCATATCTTAGCAGATATTGCTGTTGTTTTATTGTCGTTTTTTGGCAAGCATGAAAATTAAACTCAAGTACTCTTTTAGATTTAAAGTTTTAGATTTCAGATGTAGCATCTCTTTGTAGGTATTATAATTGTTCATTAACAAAACAAAAAAAAAAAGAGGCTAGTACTGTCCTTAGCAGATTGATCTGTCTTAATGCTTTCAAAGTAAGAGGAATGGGGGACTGTGACATGTCAAAACCATCTGGGGGTCTGAAAAAAATGCACATCTCTGATCATTTAAGGATTGCTGGTCTACAAATTTAGCTTCTTTATGGACTTAATAAGAAAAAATACTTAGCCCAACCCAGCTGTATGGTATTAACTTAATAACTCAACATTTTTTAATAACTGGAGTTTATATATAATTGGAGATTTTGGTGACTAAATAATCTCATTTTTCACAATACTGAACTCTGATATTTTTTAATATGCTAGGTAAAAGAGTTTGTTTGGGGGTGCTTGGCTGGCTCAGTCAGAAGAGCATGCAACTCTTCAACGTAAGTTGAAGCCCCACGTTGGGTATAGAGATTACTTAAAAAGAAAAAAAAACTAAAAATATTCTTGAATTTTTTAACCCCTCACCCCCCCCTTTTTTTTTAATCTTTATTTACCTTTGAGAGAGAGAGAAAGCGAGCGAGCACACACAGGGGAGGGAGAGAGAGAGAGGGAGACACAGAATCCATAGCAGGCTCCAGGACCTGAGCTGTCAGCACAGAGCCTGATGCAGGGCTTCGAACCTATGAACCATGAAATCATGACCTGAGCCGAAGTCGGACGCTTAACCAACTGAGCCACCTAGGGGCCCCCCCGCCACACCCCTTTTTATAAGATTTTAAATGCAAATGAAATCTTAAGCATGGAACCGTAATATGTTTAAGTAGCATTTTATTACCATGTAAGTTCAGATTTATAGCGTTTATTATTAAATGTAAACAGCAAGGCAGTTCTGAATAATGCATACATTTCAGTATTACTAGACTCAGCATCTATTGTTTTTCTAATTTTGTTACACAGTATTGAGAAAACCCCGTCTTATTTATTTATTTTTTTTGAGAAAACCCCATCTTAAACTGATAAGTAATTGATAGCTGTTTTAAAACTTGCCTTATAGACTTACATTGTCATGTTAGCAGCTAGAAAGAGTAGTAAGGATTTTGAATTTTAAAGTTGACTTACTAAATAACCATTACTTTCATGTAGTAATTGTTGAAAATGGGGTTTGGAGTCAGACATGATTTTCCTTTCTGCTAGCTCTGATACCTTGGATAAATTATTTAACCTCTTTAACCTTTGGACTCCTTATTTTCCTAATGCACATTATGATAGTTTTTACTTCATAAGGTATTTGGAGTAAATAAGTTAAATGCATGTGTTAAAAGTCTGATTTTCAAAAACAAAGTCATTGCTCTTAGGCAAATATAAACGTGTCACAAATTATATTTCACTCATTTATTAATGAGGAAACCAGTAAGATGTTAAACCAGCCCTGAGTGCATTTGTGAATCTAGGTATTTATAGACAATGTTGACATAAAATTGCTAAGTTAGATTAAGTCACTGGTTAAAGTCCAATAAGACCATGGACTTCAATCTTCGTGGTTACCTTTTACTGGGCAAAAATTATTTACTTCTCTACTGGATAAAAATCTACAAGTAAACATATAACTTCACTAAATCTTAGATTTTTAATCAATAGCAAATAGTGAATTGAAGTACATTCCCCTAAATCAGGATTTGTTAACTTCAGCACCATTGAAACTTTGAGCTATGTAATTCTTTGCTGTGGGGTGCTATCCTATGCATTGTAGAACTTTCAGTAGCCTGGCTTCTACCCACTAGATATCAGTAGATCCACCTTCCTTCAGTTGTGGCAACAAAATATGTCTCCAGGATTGTCAGATGCCCATGGGCCGCAAAACTGTCTCTGATTGAGAATCATTGTCCTGGATAATTTTAAGTGGCCTTTGCTCCCATGTAACACTGAAAGAATATACACGTATCTTTTCCCTCTTTTACATGTTTTTGATAAATTTTCTTACACATGTAAAGCACTTTACACAATTTTTGACAAGTAGTAGTTAATTATTAAATGATAACTGCTATTAATAACAAGGATGACATTATTTATTATTACTAATAATAGCAATTTCCTTGGACCGTTATCTGTCAGGTTTACACAGTGTTTCAGAATGGTCAAAATTATATTTTGCATGTTGAGACCCAAATTCACATTTCTCACGTTCTCTTTGCAGTGTTAAGTATGGTAAAATTTGACCTAGAATATATAAATTGAACTCATTCATTTTATTTGAAAATCAAGTAAGAACCACTCATAAATTCTTAGTAATTATTGAAACAGTTATAACATTATTATGGCTAAGTATATTACATGTTCACATTTATGTGCAGCCAACTCTTTAAGCCAAACCATATTAAGAGCATAGATGGGGGTGCCTGGGTGGGTGGCTCAGTCGGTTAAGCGTTGGATTTGGGCTCAGGTCATGATCTCACAGTTCGTGGGTTCAAGCCCCGCGTCAGGCTCTGTGCTGACAGCTAAGAGCCTGGAGCCTGTTTCAGATTCTGTGTCTCCCTCTCTCTCTGCCCCTCCCCTGTTCACGCTCTGTCTCTGTCTCAAGAATAAATAAACGTTAAAAAAAAATAAAAAATAAAAAAAGCATAGATAGATGTGTTTAAACTTAGCCAGGCATTTTATGTAATGAGACATGCTAAAACAATGTACTGCTTATATAATTTTAGGTGACCAAATGTGCACAGGACTGAATTTTTATGGAGGCCCAGTGCAGAACTATAAATACATGATCCAATGAGCCAATTCTCACATGTGCACAAAATTAAAGAAGTTGTATTTTGACATCTACCAAGTTTAGGTTGGTAGTATAAGGAAAAAATTGTTATGGATAAATACCAATACTAAAACTTGTACATTTGTGCTTGTAGGTTTTTTTTTTTAAACAGAATGAAAATTATAAAATGAAAGAATATCAGTGAGGGGCCCCTGAAACACTGTAGTAAAATATCCTGAGAATTACAACTTGACAATTATAGTTCTGGTTAATAAATGTGTCTTTAAATATTGACAGTTGACCCTTGAACATTGTGGGGCTTAGGGGGGGTTGCAGGCACTGCCACGTAGTCAAAAGTCTGCATATAACTTTTTTTTAATGTTTATTTATTTTTGAAAGAGAGAGAGAGAGAGAGAAAGAGAGACCAAGTGTGAGCAGGGGAGGGCCAGAGAGAGGGAGACACAGAATCCAAAGCAGGCTTCAGGCTGTGAGCTGTCAGCACAGTGCCTGACATGGGTATCAAACTCACGAACCATGAAATCATGATCTGAGCCGAAGTCGGACACTTAACTGAGCCACCCAGTGCCCCCAAAATCTGCATATAACTTTTGATTTCCCAAAGACTTAATAGCTACTTTGACTGGAAGCCTTATCGATTGTGTGAACAATCAGTTAACACATATTTTGTATGCTATATGAAATATATACTGTATTATTTCAATAAAGTAAGCTAGAGAAAAAAATGTTCTTGAGGAAATATGTTTACAGTAGCATACTGTAAAAAAAAAAACCCTTGTGTAAGTAGACTTGGACAGTTCAAACCTATGTTGTTCAGGAGTCAACTGTAGTCTTCTAAAGAGCACAGTTTACTTTTTCTTGCCCTAGTTATATTTGATGCTTGACATTTCATTTAACTTTCACAAAATTCATGTAATTTGCAACTGTTTACTTACTGGGGTCCTTAGAAAGGAGAACTATCCATTTTCTATATTGTTTTAGAAATTTAACCTAGTTTAATCTCCCTCTTTTTCTTGTCCTTATAAAATGGTTTAAGTAGGAATGGGACAGAATAGGGACTTCTTTACAAAGTTAGAATTAAAAATATCTTTGCTAGGTTATCAGTGATAAGGGAGTTTGTCTTGTATTTGGCCTACTGTCTCTGGGACATAGCAAAATTTACCTTTCCACAAAAAGCATATTTTATTAACTTAGGGAAGTAAGGTCTTTGAGGTCAAATATATGAATTGATAAATTTAGTTTTATAAAATTCAACAGTCTTCATTAGCAGTTACCCTGGTCACTTCCTAACTGCAGTATACATATAGTGCTTAAAAAGCCCTAAATATAATGGAAAAAAATAATTATAACATAGATGAAGCAGTAGTATTCCCTTCACTGTTAATCCAGCTTTTTGCTGTCATTCATTAATACAACTTCTAAATTTAAATACATATTGCCCGTTATAATTTTAATAAAGCTCTGGCATAAAATGTAACACGTGTAAGAGTTTATTTTATTTTTATTATTATTATTTTTTAAATGTTTATTCATTTTTGAGGGGCAGAGAGAGACATGGCATGAGCAGGGGAGGGGCAGAGAGAGAGAAAGACACAATCCGAAGCAAGCTCCAGGCTCTGAGCTGTCAGCACAGAGCCCGACATGGGGTTGGAACCCACGAACCATGAGATCATGACCTGAGCTGAAGTCGGACGCTCAACTGACTGAGCCACCCTGGAGCCCCTCCGTGTAAGGTTTTAAATACGAAATACTGTAAGAATGACATTTTCACAGTGTTTTATTTGTTGCTTTGGGTGTAAATTGGTAATTATTCTTTTCTGCTAATGGGTTGATTAAAAAGCCAAAATAAGAAAATAGTCTTTGGAAGACCAAATAAATCCATGATGTATAAGTGAATTAAATTTCTTGATCTTTTGCCTTTAACCTTTCTTTTTTGTTTTAATTTTTTTTTAACATTTATTTATTTTTGAGAGAGAGAGAGACAGAGTTTGAGCAGGGGAGAGGCCGAGAGAGAGGGAGACACAGAATTTGAAGCAGGCTGCAGGCTCTGAGCTGTCAGCACAGAGCCCAATGCGGGTCCTGAACTCACAAACTGCAAGATCATGACCTGATCCAAAGTTGGATGCTTAATTGACTGAACCGCCCAGGCACCCCATTGCCCTTAACCTTTCCACATGATGTGACTGTACATCAAATTGGTTCAGTCACATTTCCCCAAATATTGTTATTTTGATATGTTAAACAATATTTTTATCTCACTAAACATTCTTACGCTGTGAGTTGAATTCTGTTTAATTTTGCCAGGTAATTGATTTTTTTGGTTGTTGCTGGAATGGTTTAGAGAGAGGAATCAAACTACAAAGTATAAGTGATCAGATGCTCTTTTTACCATTAAATTATATTTTAAATTAGCCTACAGTGTTTAGTGTTTAAGTAAGAAAGGATCATGTACAATAAGCTCTGGGCTCCTCTCTTATGGAACTATGTAGTAGTGAGTCCCTTGCTGCAACATCTTGCCCCTCCTCCAAAGCAGCTAGCATATATTTGAGCATGGTGGTTCTGCTCATGTTGTGTCTTATTCGCATGGAGGAGATGGCAATGCTTACACTGTAGCAGGTGGAGCTCCCATGCCGAATCCAATCCTGGATTAAATTTTAAGGATATTAGTGAGGCTTTGGGCCCTTACAAAGTGGTGCTGAATGAGTACTTTCATTTTGGGAATTTGATTATAATTTTATTGAAAGAGCATAATTATATAAGAAAAAGAAACAGCATCTTAATTCCATTCATAATATGCTGACTGGATCTCTGCTGTGGGGGTGGATACAGTTAAAGAATGCAACATTTATTTATTTATTTATGTTTTTAAATTTTTTTTTAACATTTATTTATTTTTGAGACAGAGAGAGAACATGAACAGGGGAGGGTCAGAGAAAGAGGGAGACACAGAATCTGAAACAGGCTCCAGGCTCTGAGCTGTCAGCACAGAGCCCGATGCGGGGCTCGAACCCCTGGACCTCGAGATCATGACCTGGGCCAAAGTTGGATGCTTAACCGACTGAGCCACCCAGGCGCCCCAAGAATGCAACATTTAATATAAATCCCTTTAAAAGAGTGCTTTGGATCTAGATTAAATGTTCAAGACAGTCAGCAAGCAACACTTACCAAGGCATATTTTCTGGAATTTCAGTCTTGGATTGATTGAAGTGTTCATGGTCTGAAAAAAATGTCTCCATCAAAAGCTTGGCTTGTTTTTCTCTGACGTCATGCCACCGTAAAGTAGCATGTGCCAACAGCGCAATATCCTTAATGTTTGGATGTAAGGTGGGTTTAAATAATACTTCTAAAAAGGCTTAGTTTTAAAATCCAGTAGTATTTCTTTTTTTTTTCCAACGTTTATTTATTTTTGGGACAGAGAGAGACAGAGCATGAATGGGCGAGGGGCAGAGAGAGAGGGAGACACAGAATCGGAAACAGGCTCCAGGCTCTGAGCCATCAGCCCAGAGCCCGACGCGGGGCTCGAACTCCCGGACCGCGAGATCGTGACCTGGCTGAAGTCGGACGCTTAACCGACTGCGCCACCCAGGCGCCCCAAAATCCAGTAGTATTTCAGCAGAGAAATAATTATGATTCAAATTAGGTGGCTTGATTGACTTTCTTTCATGGCATATAATTCCCTGTCATTTGTGTGTCTGACACAAGTAAAGAATTGGTTTTTGTACAGTGAAAGTAATGGAAAAAGGTCTGATTTTTATGAAATCTGCATGTAAAATGTCATCATTCTCCATTAATGAAGATTAATTACTGACTTGGTTTTTGTTTGCTACTGTGGAGATTAAATATACAGGAAACAACATTGATAGGCAGGACTGGAAATGCCTTCAAATACCACTTTGATGGAAAAAAATGTTGGTGGCAGGTTTTATGTTTATAAACTAGGCCATTGGCTTTGTGAATTGGTACTAACTCAAGAGTTGGTGTTTGGAAACTAGAGGGAAAAAAAGCACACGCGTGTGTGTGTGTGCGCGTGTGTGTGTATGTGTGTAAGTTTATTTATTTAAATAGAGAGAGAGCAGGAGGGATAGAGAGTCCCAAGCAGGCTCTGCACTTCTCACCATCAGTACAGAGCCCGATGTGGGGCTCGAACTCATGGATTGTGGGATCATGACCTGAGCTGAAACCAAGAGTTGGATGCTTAACCACCTGACTCATCCAGGAGCCCTGCGGGGGGAAAAAGCTTTTAAACAAAACAAACAAAATAAGAGAAATATGACCTACCCATCCTCTATAAGTGAAACAGTGGTTGTTAATTAGTGATGTGACCTAAGTGAAGGAAATAAATGTAAAGTTTGCCTTACAGATAGTGGTTTCTTTAAATTATTAATGTCATAAAGAAGTGATGTATTTTTTTTTACCTGATTTCTGCAAAAAAACAAAAACAAAAACCATATGATTTAAAACCAAGTTCTAAGCGGGAAGAACTTTCTAATGAGTTTAGTATTTGGAGAATAATTACTTATCCTAAAGTGTTGTTTTCTTAATTTTTGTAGGACTGAAACTTTGCAATTGGTAATATATATGAAGAGGTCTCCAAATTGCTAGTTAATTAAATAAATTATACTGAAACAATGTTTTACTCCTTTATTAAAGAATATCTTCCTTTTCCGGGGTTCCTGGTTGGCTCAGTCGGTTAAGCATCCAGCTCTTGATTTTGGCTCAGGTCATGTATCATGGTTCATGAGTTCAAGCCCCAAGTCGGGTTCTGTGCTGACAGTGAGGAGCCTGCTTGGGATTCTCTCTCACCTTTTCTCTTTCTCCTCCCCTGCTTGTGCTTCTCTCTCTCTCTTACAATAAATAAACATTAAAAAAAGGAATATATTCCTAAGTTCCCTCCCCTCCTACCCCGCTATGAACTCTTTGCAGTGTCAGCAAATTCTTATTTTCCTAGTGGTATTTCAGAAAATTTCTGCACCTGGAAATGGTTGCACAAGAAAAATATGCTGCTTATAGAAGCAGATTTTTACTAATTTGTTTCAACATTTGTATTGGTCATTTAACTGTCAGATGGTATAAAATTCTCATGTACAATTGAAATTAACTCAAGCTACATTTTTGCTTCCCCCGAACATTAAGCTTACTTTTTCATGTGATACGTACAACAGGATGTTTTTGGAAAAGAGTGTAAATTTTTTTAAATAATATTTTTAAAAAGTTAACCACACCAAAATTTTCCCTCTTTTCGTATTTAGGAACATTAAACACCTTGCAAAGTATTATAAGATGTTAAGAATGCTGTCTTTATCATAAAATCAGTTTTAAGAAAATACATTACCCTTGCATGTAATTAATGTAATAATTTCTATGAACTTAGAATCTTTTCCACCCCCACCCCTTAAACCACTTTAGAGTTTGTATTCATCACAAAGTACTGTTTAAGGTTCTTGGTTGCCCCCTGGTGGGAAAATTGAGAAAATATTTTATTGAAAGCTGTGGCCCTCCCTGGCAAGCAATCAAAGGTATTTAAAAGGTCATCTACTTATCTCCTTAGGAATTCATTAGATAATTTGGGTAGTAAAAAGAATGTTTTTTCTTTGCTTCAGCTTTTGTGGATAGAATTTTTAAAGACTTTTTCCAGAATGTTTAAATTTTACAGGAAGTAGCATTGACAAAAGACTGTTTGCAGAATAAGACTACAGGTGTCCTAGTTATAGTTTTCATTAATGTATTTTTGTATAATCAGAATTCATCATTAAAACTTTGTATTTAAATTAAACCAAATTTAAGTTAAAAATGTTAATATGCAGGGGCAGCTGGGTGGCTCAGTTGGTTAAGCATCTGACTCTTGGTTTCAGTTCAGGTCATGATCTCATGGTTTGTGGGATTGGTTCGTGGGATCAAGTCCCACATCAGGCTTCAACACTGAGAGCATGGAGCCTGCTTGTGATTCTCTCTTTCTTCTCTGTCTGCTTTCCCCTGCTCGTGCACATGCTCTCTCTCAAAATAAATAAACTTAAAAAATATTAATATGCAGTCAAAGCAGGACATTTTGGGGGGGCAAGGGCAGTTATTAACAAAAAGGGGAAATTGCAACTTCTGGTTGATACCATTTTAGAAATAGCTTGAAATATTAAGGGTAAACAAATGTTTTTTTTCCTAGTGCATAAACATAATACCAGTACTGTATATATGCCGGAGGGTGTTTTTTTTTTTTTTTTGATGCTTATTTATTTTGAGAGAGAGTAAACTAGTGTGTGTGTGTGTGTGTGTGTGTGTGTGTGGTGTGCGCGCGTGCTTACGAATGGGAGAGGGGCAGAGAGAGACTCCCAAACAGGCTCCAAGCTGTCAGCACAGAGGCTGACACAGGGCTCGACCTCACAAACTGTGAGATCATGACCTGAGCTGAAATCAAGAGTTGGACCCTTAACGAACTGAGCCACCCAGGTGCCCTGCAAGAGATTTATTTTCTAATACCACTGGTACTTTTGATACCAATTACAGATTTTTTGTTTCCTTAATTTATAGGTAAACTGCAAGTAATCTACCTATGTAAAGTCCAAATCATATTTTAAAATAAATTTAGTGTTTTCATATATGTCTGTGAACTTTTGAAAAGTAATAAAAGCACCACCTTTTTTTTGTTGTACATGAAGTATCTGTTTGAAAACTCAGATTTCTCTGTGAGTGGAGCTTACCTTTAACTGTACTATTGCTTACTAGACATTCATCCAAGACCGTTACATTAATAGGATGTCATGAGGAAGCAATCATCTGTTTATACAGTCAACCTTTGAATAGCATGGGACTTAGGGGCACCAACCCCTCTCCCCACACAGACGAAAATCCACATAATAACTTTTGAATCCTCCAGAACCTAACTACTTACAACCTCCGATTGACCAGTAACTTTACAGATAACATAATGGTCACTAAACACATATTTGTACACTACATGTGTTATATACTGTATTCTTAGAATAAAGTAAGCTAGAGAAAAGAAAATGTTAAGGAAATTGTGAGGAAAACATACTTAGAATACTGTCTTGTATTTAATGAAGAAAACTCATAAGTGGCTCACGTAGCTTAAATTTGTGCTGTTCAAGGGCCAACTGTAATCTTAAAGCCTCTGCGTGTGTGTGTGTGTGTGTGTGTGTGTGTGTGTGTGTGTGTGTGTGTGTAGAGGTAGATAGGTAGGTAGAGCAGTATCACTAAAGAATGAATGAATTTCTAGGGTCAGTCTTAAGAAAGAGGCTTATCTCTCAGCTGTACTATTAGAACTGAGAGAAAAGACCCTTGGAAATGTAGGAAGAATGCCGAGGGTACTCACATTCCTAATCTAGCAATTACAAAGCTGTCTAGGATGCAGTTCTCTGAGGGGTAGGTATTAACAGAAATGAGCAAATTTGAAGTGCTTCTACGGTATGCCAACTCTTTAGGTTAGAATTAATGATTTCAAAATAGTAGGTGCAATGAGACCATAGCCTGAGATTCTTTGGGAGGAAATTAGCGGTGTTAGGATCAGAAACCTGTATTTTATAAAAGAAGTTATGTTTATTTTGTTCTTCTGTAATATACTTTTAAGAGTATAAGCTCTTACTTTAACTGCCCTGAGGGAAGCCATTATAAAGCTCTTTGTAATAGAGCATTAAAATGTATTTGGTGGCAGCAATTATGAAAGTGAGAGAATCCCAGAGAGAAGGCAACACACCTGGTAAAAAGTCAGGGATATTTTTGTGTCTTCTCCTCACAGGGTGACAATGTAAGGTGTTATAAACCTTGGTGATTGTATTTTGTTAGAAGAGGTACAATTCCCATACAGCCCCGATTCTTAGCCTGGGATACAACTAGGTTTTAGGTACAAATATGGCGTATCAGTGGATACCAAAAAGTTATCCTATAACAGATTTTTCTTGAATGTATTTTTAAATAAAAAGAATCTTTAAAATCTAATTTTCCTGTGAAACTTGTGGTATATCATTTGAATAGGGTAATATGTGATTTGTATGGACAGTTTATGTAAGTGTAATTATATATGTGGGATTCATATAAAAGCTTCTGTTATCAAGAAATATTGTGCATGTAGCTATGTCTCCTTGCTGTCTCCTCATATTATTAAAGTAATGATTTGTTTTTTTGCTGTCAGAAGACATTTGGTGGAAAAGTTTGAGAAGCACTGTTTTATAGTTATATAATTGCTCTCCCCTTCTCACTCCTCCCTTGGGGCAAAAAGTCTTACAGCATAGATTTGAACAGTATGGCCCATTTACTTCAGTTAGTTCACTCATCCTTGCTTCGGCAGTGCATATACTTAGTTCACTCATGCTTAAGATTGTATTTGCAAATAATTAAATACTAAATTAACAATGGCTTTGAACAAGTGGGCCTTTATTTTTTCCTAATTATAATCAGCTTGGAAGTATGCAGCTGCTACAGCTGCTGACATCTCTGCCTTTCTCTTGGCTTTTGCCTCATTGGAGCTCTAGCCCTAAAAGAGGAGGAGGTGGTGAAGGGGAGAGGGGTGTGGCTTATAAAACTAGAAGGCATCTGCTTTGGTTTCACTGATTAGAACTGTGTGAAATGGACTCCCATGATAGTAAGAGAGAGTAGGAAACCTAGTATTTAGTTTTTTTTAGCTTCTTTAATAGAGAAAAACAAGGAAAACAGATTGTAGTGTTAGGTTTAGTGTTAGGTGAAGCAACCTACAGTAGTGCATAAGTGCAGTATTTTTTTACTGAAATCTGATTAATTTCAGAGGTGCAAATTGATAGTGCTGATCAAGTGGTATATCTGTTTAGCTGAAGTAAAGCAGTAAAGTTGAATTGAGGCTCTCTTTCCAATTTCACTTTGCTCCAACCTTCAGAAGCAAAACTAAACACTGCGAAAAGCTACCGTTGGATTAGTTCCACACACACTGAAGTGTGAGGAGCATGTCCCATTAGCCTTAGGTTATGGTATGTAGTATCTTTAAGGCTTCCTTCAAACCAGTTTTACTAAGCATTAATGGGTGACTTAACTATATGCTTAAACAAGAATGTTTTTCAAAATAGTTTTCAAATTATTCTATAATGAATAATGACTAGTAGCACGCTGCTCATTCTAATTGGATTAGAATAATTTTAACAGTAATTAAAGTTAAATGTCTTCTTATGCTAAAGCACATGTTTCCTTTAATATCTTCCTCCTTATTCTAAGATTAAATGTACTTTCTCTTGGCTGTGTTGCCAAACTTTGACATCGAACTGATATCTTTAGTGTACTGTTCTATTTTGGAAAACTTTTTCATTGATGCCACTGTTTCTTCAAAGGAGAAAAATTACTCTTCAGTGACTCTGGGGCTCCAACTAACTCCTCAGTCTTTTGGGATGCTGTGTTAAACTTCTTCCTTAAAGTGAATGGATCAAATCATTCTTCCATGTATTGGTAAATAGTTTCTAGTAGTACTTTGCTGGTAGTAATGGGCCCATAATGTCTGCGACCAGAAATAGTTACTTGTTTGTTGCTCTCTGGTATCCATTTAGGACTATACGCTGTGAGATATTAATGATTAATTTTTTAGTTTCTTTATTTAAAAATCTGTTGCTTTGGAATGTAGTTTTTCTCATGTTCCTTTAAGAATGTGTTTATGGGGGCGCCTGGGTGGCGCAGTCGGTTAAGCGTACGACTTCAGCCAGGTCACGATCTCGCGGTCCGTGAGTTCGAGCCCCGCGTCGGGCTCTGGGCTGATGGCTCAGAGCCTGGAGCCTGTTTCCGATTCTGTGTCTCCCTCTCTCTCTGCCCCTTCCCTGTTCATGCTCTGTCTCTCTCTGTCCCAAAAATAAATAAACGTTGAAAAAAAATTTAAAAAAAGAATGTGTTTATGAAATTTTGTTTTTCACAACTGAGTTACAAACGGAAAACTTGACAATAAGTTTTGAAAAGAATATTTCACTTTCAAACAAATACCACTCATTTGAATATATAACATTGAAACAGGAAATCATTTCAGGAAATTAAAACAAGGTATACGTATTCCTTATTGTTACAAAGAAAATCATAGTCATTAATTGATTAACTCATTCAGGCAGTCTCTCATCACACATTCAGTAATTATTGAGCATCTGTGTGCTGGGGATATACCAGTGAACAAAAGAAATCCTCATGGAGTTTATATACTAACCATATTTCCTGTCGTAACTTTTCTTCTTTCTAACTCGTAATTTAGAGATTCTGTCAGTGAGAATGTTGGAATAAAAACTCAGGAAAAACTTGGGGCACCTGGGTGGCTTGGTTGGTTAAGCATCGACTTTTGATTTCCAATCAGGTCATGATCTCGCAGCTCCTGAGATCGGAACCTGCTTGGGATTCTCTCTTTCCCTCTCTTTCTGCCCCTCCCCTGCTCTTTTTCTCTTTACACAGTCACAATAAATACATTTTTAAAAACTCAGGAAAAACTCTACCATGTGCATAACTAGTGATTGCTTTAAAAAAATTTTTTTTAATGTTTGTTTTTGAGCGAGAGAGAGCGCAAGCCAGGGAGGGGCAGAGAGAGGGAGACAGGGAATCTGAAGCAGACTCCATCCACCCTGTTAGGGCAGAGCCCACGTGGTGCCCAAACCCACGAACTGTGAGAGCATGACCTGAGCCAAAGTCAGACAGTCAACCGAGTCACCCAGGTGTATCCTAGGGATTGCTTTTTAAGCTCTGTATTAGTTTGCTAGGCCTGCCATAACAAAATGCCACAGACTTGAGTGGTTTAAACAACAAAAATTTATTTTTCTCTTTATTCTGAGAGGCTGGAAGTCCATAATCAAGGAGCTGGCAGAGTTGATTTCTCCCCAGTCTCTCTTAGCTTGCAGATGGCATCCTCTTGCCACTTTTTCTGCTGCTTTCTCTGTGAACAGGTGCTCCCTCTATCTCTCAGTCATGTTTCCTCTTATAAGGACACCAGTCAAATTGGATTATCATACCCTTAATGGACTCATTTTAACTTAATCACATCTCTAAAGGCCCTGTTTCCTAATACAGTCACATTCTGACGTACTGAGACTTAGGGCTTCCACATACGAATTTGGGGAGACAGCTCCGCCAAAAACAATGTTTTTATTAAGGAAGAATTTAGGACTTCAAAGTTCCACAAGTATGTGAGGGAAGTTTAGAATGTAAAATTTTTATGACATATCACATTCTTAGGAAACATTTTATTATAAAGTTTACTGAGCAATCATAAACTTGATTTGAACATATTCTATCAGTGGGAATTGACAAATGAATAAATAAGGTTGCTCTGATTTAAGAATATACGATTTACAAATTACTTGAATTTTCAGATTAAGCAAGTCAGTGTAGCCTCTGCTGCTTAATTTGGCCACCCTGTGTTTATTTGCTGCTACCAAAGAAGAACAAATATCTTGAGCATGTATTTGAGGATAGAAGGTAGGGAAGAAGACAGAATATTTTGGTTATTTGAATCTTACTTTCAAAACTGTATTATCTGAACATGTGTATGTATGTGTATATATGTGTTTGGTGGTCACCTATGTTTGAATTAATATATGCCTCTGGTACATTGTGTTAAGTGAACTTTTTATGGCTTGGCTTTGGGAATCTAATCATAATTTATTTTGTTATTTCAAGTTGTTTCAAACAATCAAAAAGTACTGATCTGGGGAATACAACGTATTCATTAATTGGGAACTTGCTCTATAAAAAATATTAGGCTGCAACAGAAGTTGTAGTTCCTGATTACTTATTAATCTTGCAGAAGTAGAAAATATCAAACTTTTGTTTCATAGTATGTCTTGAGGAGCGAAGCAAATTGGCTGTGTTTTTCTGGACTTTAGGTCCAGGAGCTGGTTTGTTTGACAGTACAGCTGTGTATTTTGTTTGTTTTTAAGATCTATTTTAAATTATCCTTGGCATTTGCTGGAGTAAAATAAATCTTCCTTTGTATTTCATAACCATTAAGAGGTACAATACACAGACCACTAGGAGCTCCTAGCAGAATTTTTAAAGGGGATGCTTGGTTGGTTTTAGAAAAAAACAGTAATGCAATTTTGACAGATTTTACAAATTTGAAATGTTAAATTATGATGGTCATAAATTCCGTTATATTTTTTTCATCAAAGTCATTTTTATAAATAATTTGCAGAGTAATAAAGGAATAATGAAAAAAACCTTCATTAGAAATTTTAATTAGATTTTAAGCATAGTAAACTCAAGTTTTAAAATCAGCTTTATGGAGATAAAATTGTCATATAATAAACTGTACATATTAAGAGGGTACAGTTTTACAAGTTTTGATGTATGTATACATTTGTGAAACCATCACTGCAATCAAGACAGTGAATATAATCATCATTCCCATATGTTTCTTCAAACTTCTTTTTAATGCTTCCTTCTCGTTGTCCTCCACCTGCTCTTCTCCCAGGCAACTAGTGGTTTGATTTCTCATATTATACAGTAGGTTATTTGGGATTTTCTTGAGTTTTATATAAATAAAATTAAAAGTGTGTTCTATTTTATAGATTTATTTTTTGGATTCTTTCAAATTAATTATTTTGAGATTCATCTGAAATATTATAGCCTGTATCAGTAGCTCATTGATTGTAGTTGCTGAGTAGTATTCCATTATGTGTATATAAAACATTTGGTTTTGAACATACTTCTATTCAAAATGTTCACTATAACTAACCACTTATCAACTAACATACATGAACATGTAATATATATCCATTTGGTGCATATGGATTCCAGATATCAAATAGGTCTGGTTTTTCACCTGATATTAAAACAGCATACTTTTGTAGACTTTGATGGCTCATAATTTTGTAATAAAGAGGACATTCATGTGTCTTTGGTCCATAATTGCAAAGCATTTCATTTTTAGAATTATAAGTACCAATTAGAATGATCAGTCTAGAATGAATTATTTTTGCATCATCTGTTTCCTTCTATTCCCCTTTGTGTGTGTGTGTGTGTGTGTGTGTGTGTGTGTGTGTGTGTGTGTGTGT
>NW_024412403.1:73508197-73531442 GCF_014898765.1 Herpailurus yagouaroundi | reverse complement strand
TGTGTGTGTGTGTGTGTGTGTGTGTGTGTGTGTGTGTGTGTGTGTGTATAGCTACTTTCAACGGTTGTCTTCTTAGAAACTGCATGAAGCAAATCATAGTACATAAATCTAAAAAATGAGAGAGTACTATCACACTTCGTTTTAGACTGCTGGGATGGTCCAAGTTCTTGTCACAAAATGTTGCATGTTAAAGTCCTTGACTAAGTAGATGAAAATGCCATATTTTCTTATCATCCTCAGGTTTTCCCTCATCTCTTCTTGAATTTGAGAAAATACATTTAGAATATTGTTTTCTGAAGACATACAGTCTCAGGTTTCATTTATACAACCAAATTCACTATGATGATTAATCTACTGTGTTACGTTCATCTTCTGATCGGCTAGGAATTGTAAAATGTATTTGTCAGTTTTCTTTTAAGTATTCATGGTGTGCAGAAAAGAGTTAACATAACCTAAATTGCTCTTTGTGAAAAGGTCTCCTTGCAAAGTTGGCCCTTGGCTGATATCTAGGAACTTCCATTTCTTTTTTTTTTTTTTTTTCCTTTGAACTTAGATTTCAAGAGATGCTGACCCCTAACCAATAAGAGTGGTTCACTGTGCCTACTGTTTGTGCAAACAAAATGGTTTGTGCTGAACACTTCCTTCTGGGAGTCTGGAATTTGGGCTCACACTAGACAGAGGCCTCACCCATGTGGCCAGCCCTCGATGAATACCCTGGGCTCCGAGTCTCTCACAGTTTTTCCTGGTTGGCAGCATGTGTTATCACAGCTTATAGCTAGGAAAATTAAGGGCATCCTGTGTTATTCCACTGGGACAGGATTCTAGAAGTTTCCTCCTGGTTTCCCTCAACTTTGCCTCATGGGCAGTTTCCCCTTACTGATTTTTACCTTGTATCATTTCACTGTAATCATAGCTGTGCATATAATGTATAATCGATATCATGAATCCTCCTTAAAAATCATTCATTGGACCTGGGGGGTGATCTTGGAGATCTTTCAACATATACAGGCAGAAAGTTATGAATTCCCAACTCTATTATAAACAATGATACCTTAGAAAAGATGATATCTGAAGGATGATGCAATCCATCATAATGACTTATTTCAAGATAGAATGAATTTTATTCTATATATAAAAAAGTAAATTTATTCTTTGTTATATGGAAGATCTTAAGAACAAAAATTATAAAAAGCCAATTCTTACCAATAGAATTGCTTAATCCACACACACACAAACTTAGACTGTGTTGTCATTGAACTCTGATTGTCTACCAACGGTTTAGTAAAGTGTGTTTTCTTAGCCATTTGTGTGCTATATAAAATTTGCATTTATTAAATATTGAGTAAATACAAAATAATATGTAAGAAGCATATTTTAGATGTAAAGAATCTCTACATAACATTAAAAATAACCAAAGGATATTGCAGGCATCCTTTGTTTTATTGTGCTTTGCTTTGTTGCATTTTTTCTTTTTTAAACAAATTGAAGCTTTGTGGCAACCCTGCATCTAGCAAGTCTTGGCACCATTTTTTCCAACAACATTTGCTCACTTTGTGTCACTGCATCACATTTTGGTAATTCTCACAATACTTCAAACTTTTTTCTTATATTTGTTACAATGATCTGTGATCAGTGATTATGACTCTGAAAGCTCAGATCATGGTTAGCATTTTTTAGCAATAAAGTATTTTTAAATTAAGGTATGTACATTGTTTTTAAGACATAATGTTGCACACTTAATAGACTACAATTATGGTATAAACATAATTATGGTATAAACATAACTTTTATATGCACTGAGAAACCAAAAAGTTCATTTGACTTGCTTTATTGAGATACTTAATTGTGGTGGTCTGGAACTGAACCCACAGTATGTATATATGTGTGTATACATACATACATACATACATACATACATACATACATATATATATATATATATTTCCAAGGTATACTTGTATCTCGTCCTTCAGAAGTCCCCTATTTACTCCCCTCAGATTCCATCTTTTCTTTTTCTATTCAGTAATCATAATTTTGAATTCTATATTAGTAAGTCTTTTCTTTATAATTTCTAAATGATAAATTGTATGGTTTTGTACACTTTTGAACCAGTGGGTAATGATATGCCTGTTAATTTCTTTTTCTTACCTTTCTGTTTTTTCATTTTTCTTTTCCTGTTTTTTGGAGGTTCTTAAAATATATTCTTGGTATAAATATTTTGTTGGTTACAAGGGTTAGAAATACCTTCTCCCATTCAATGGTTCAGCTGTTTTTGATATCTTTTGATGATTAGAAACACATAATTTTAATGTCAGACTACCAGTCTTTTTTGTTAAGGCTTATGCATTTTGTGTAGTTTTGAATATTCTTTCAGAGCCAGAAGTCATAAAGGGATTTCCTATATAGTGTTCTTCAAGTTTTATAGTTTGAATTATCACAACTGCTAGAACTTAATTTTTGTTTTTGTATGTAGGAGTCCCGTTTCATTTTTTTCTCAGGGTTACCCAATTGTCCCAGTGCCATTATTGACGAATCCTTTCCATTTACCCCGTGATCTGTACTGTGTCGTAAATTCTCATACATGAGTCTGTTTTTAGATTCTTTCTTTTGTTCCACACATCAGTTTGCTTAACCCTATGCTGATACACATTTTAGCCACCACAGCTTTAAAGTAATACCAGTTGTAATTGTTGATTTATATCATTTTAGATCTTCTATACAAACAGTAATATCCTTTGTGAATGATGACGGTTTTGCTGCTATCATAAGAAAGAAATGGGTTATGTGTGTTTTACATTTTGATGAAAGTAGTGTTAAATTGCTGACAAGAAAAAGCTATTCTCATTTACATTCCCACTTGGATGTTAGAGTTTCTGTTTTTCCATACCGTCATCAACATTAGATATTGGCCCTTTTATAATATAATAATGTTCTCACCCCTTCCACCAACCGGCTAGAGTTTTCAAGTTGGTGAGTAGAAGTTTTAAGCTTTATTCAAATTTATTAGTCCCTTTTATTTTGTAGATATTCTTTCTTTCTTAGATTTCACCATTCCAAGAATATGAATAAAGTGACCCATGTTTTGTTTAAGTGTTTGGCTCAATTCTTCATATTTAGATCTGTGATCTATCTTTTTTTTTTTTTTTTTTTTTTTTAGTTTAAATTATGCTCTAGGATTCGTGAATTGTTTTTCCAGATGTCTGTTACCAAACACTATTGATTCAGTAATCCATCATTGTCCCACTAATTTATTTTATTTTTTTATTAAAAAAATTTTTTTTTCCAACGTTTATTTATTTTTGGGATAGAGAGAGACAGAGCATGAACGGGGGAGGGGCAGAGAGAGAGGGAGACACAGAATCGGAAACAGGCTCCAGGCTCTGAGCCATCAGCCCAGAGCCTGATGCGGGGCTCGAACTCACGGACCGCGAGATCGTGACCTGGCTGAAGTCGGACGCTTAACTGACTGCGCCACCCAGGCGCCCCTGTCCCACTAATTTAAAATACTATTTTATATTATTAAATTCCCATATGTATTTGGTTCTGTTGTTGGATTCTGTCCTGTTCAATAGATTTATTTATGTTTCTGCTGCTATCAAGCTTTTAAACACTCTTTATACTTGATAGAATCAGTTGTTCTCATGAGTTTTTAATTCAGAATTTTCTTGGCCTTTTACATGCTGGGTGTTTTTTTTTAATTATTTTTATGGCTATTTATTTATTTTTTAAGAGAGAGAGAACAAGCCAGGGAGGGGGAGAGAGAGAGAGAGAGAGAGCTAGAGAGAAATCCCAAGCAGGCCCTGTGCTGTCAGCACACAGCCTGATGTGGGGCTTAAATCCAAGAACTGGGAGATCATGAGCCGAAAGCAAGAGTCAGAAGCTCAATTGGCTGAGCCACCCAGGTGCCCCTACATGCTGCTTTTTTAAATGATGATTACTAGTATCCTGTCAAGCCCTCTGGCCCACCCAGTTAAAACTATATTAATATTTTAACTGCAAACACATTGAGTTTGTAGATTACTTTCTTAGAAAATTCAAGCTATTAAAATATTGGATGCTTATCCAAGAACAACTGTGTTCTTCATTTATTCAGTATTCCTTTATCGCCTTCAGAAAATTGTGAAGTTTTCTTCATTAGAGATTGAGTCCTTTAACTCAAATTTTCTGTTCATTGTTGCTACTGGGAATATGGTCTTTTCCAACAGACACACAGAAATTTACTACTTTTATTCATTTTCATTGAGGTATAATTTTTGTTCAATAAACTGCATCCATGTAAAATGTGCAATTTAATTAGTTTTGACAGCTCTAAGCCCTTGTGAAACCACTGCTACAATCAAGTTACATAATATTTGCCTCCCTCAAAAGGGTTCTTTGTGCTCCTTTGAGTTCCAGTCAACCTTTCACTCCCTACCAGATACCTACCACTAATCGGTTTTTGTCATTATAAATTGTTTTTACATTTTCAGAAATTTTATATAAATGGATTAATACAGTAAATACTCTTTTGTGTGTGTCTTCTTTAACTCAGCATAATGCTTTTGAAAGTCACTGAAGTTGTTGTTTATGTCAGCAGTTTGCTTTTTTTTTTTAACTGCAGAGTTATATTCCACTATATGGGTATATTACCTTTTGTTTATTCATACATGTTGATAGACATTTGGATTGTTGACAGTTTTTGGCTGTTGTGACTAAAGATGCTATGAATTTAAATGTACACATTTGTGTGTGGACATATGTTTTTAATTTCTTTTAGATAAGTATCCAGTGGTTTTCATACCATAGATGTAAGAATGGTTGTTTTAATATCCCAGCAGTGTGTGAGTCCCAGTCTCAGCTCCACATTGTCACCAAAACTTATCTTAAAAACAAAAACAGTTATCTTAGTAGGCATGCAGTAGTATTTTATTGTGGGTTATTTTTTTTAATGTTTATTTATTTTTGAGAGAGAGAGAGAGAGCGAGCGAGCTCGAGAGGGAAAGGGCCAGAGAGAGAGGGAGACACTCTGTGTCTCTGTGTCCGAAGCAGGCTCCAGGCTCTGAGCTGTCAGCACAGAGCCCGATGCGGGTCTCAAACTCACAAACTGTGGGATCATGACCTGAGCTGAAGTTGGATGTGGATGCTTAACCGACTGAGCCACCCAGGTGCCCCCTTTTATTGTGGTTCTTATTTTGCATTTCCTTGATGGCTTGTGATATTGATTATCTTTACATGTTTAACATTAGTATCTCTTCTTTTGAGAAGTATTATGGGTTTAATTGTGTTCCCCCCCCTCCACCCCTTCCCCCAAGTAAAAATATGTTGGAGTCCTAACCCCTAGTACTTTAGACTTTGACCTTATTTAGAGATAGGGTCTCTGCAAAGGTAATCAAGCTGAAATGAAGTCATTAGGGTGGGTGCTAATCCACATGACTGATGTGCTTATAATAAGGGAAATTTGGACAAAGAGCACACACACACCACGCAGCAAGAACACCATGTGAAGATGAAGGCAGAGACATAAAGATGAAGGCAGAGACAAGCCAAGGAATGCCAAGAGAGTGCCAACAAGCCACCAGAAGCAGGACAAAGACATGGGATAGATTCTTCCTCACAGCCCTCAGAAGGATTCTACTCTGCTGATAATCTTGATCTCAGACTTCTAGCCTCCATAACTAGCCTCCATAACTGTGAGATATTAAATTTATGTTGTTTAAGCCACCCAATTTGTCGTACTTAGTTACAATAGCTTTAGCAAATTGATACGTGAAATATAAATTTATTCCCAGTGTTTAAAAAAAGTGGATTGTTTGTCTTCCTGTTACTAAGTTAAAAAAAGATCTTTATAGGGGCACCTGGGTGGCTCAGTCCCTTAAGCATCTGACTTCAGCTCAGGTCACAATCTCCTGCATTTGTGAGTTCCAGCACTGCATGGGGCTTTGTGCTTTGTGCTGACAGCTCAGAGCCTAGAGCCTGGAGCCTGCTCCAGATTCTTTGTCTCCCTCTCTTTCTGCCCCTCCCCCACTCCCAGTCTGTGTTTCTTTCTCTCAAGAAAAAAAAATTTTTTTAAAAAATGATCTTTATATATTCAGATATGAGTTCTTTGTCAGATTTACTTATTGCAAATATTTTCTCTCATTTTGTACTTTGCCTTTTACTTTCCTTAGTGGTAATTTTAAAGAGCAGAAGTTTTCACAAAGCCTACTTTGGCAAAATTTTTCATCATTTTGCTTTTTGCGTTCTATATCATCTTTTCCTACCACAATCTTTTTTTCTTAGATTTTCTTCTAGAAGCTTATAGCTTTGGATGTTAAACTTAGGTCTGCAGTCTGTTTCAGATTAATTCTGTATATGTGAGGTAAGGGTCAACATTAATGTTTTTCCTTATGAATGTTCAGTGGTTCCAGCACCATTGGTTGAAAAGTCTTTTCCTTTGACATCATTGAATTACTATTGCACTTCATCAAAAATCATTTGGCAGTATGTGTGTAAATTTTTTTCTGAATGCTTTATTCTTTCCCATTGATGTCCATCTTTTGGGCCAGTATCACACTGTCTTGACATCAGGTAATATAAGTCTTCCAACTTTGTTCTTTTAAAAATTTGGTTTGGCTGTTCTAGGTCAAATTATTGTTAGGATTGCATCAAATTTATAAACCACTTGAAGAAAATGGACATCTTAAGAATATTGAGTCTTCCAATCCACAAACACATTATGTCTTTCTTTAGATCTTATTTCTTTTAGCAGTATTCTGTAATTTTCAGTGAAAACATCATGAACATCTTTTGTAAAAATTTATCCCTAAAGTTTTTATGTTTTGGAATTTGTGTAAATGGAATTTTTGGAAAGTTTTTGTTTTTAGTTATTTGCTATTGGTATTAGAAAATATAATTTGACTGGGGCGCCTGGGTGGCGCAGTCGGTTAAGCGTCCGACTTCAGCCAGGTCACGATCTCGCGGTCCGTGAGTTCGAGCCCCGCGTCAGGCTCTGGGCTGATGGCTCAGAGCCTGGAGCCTGTTTCCGATTCTGTGTCTCCCTCTCTCTCTGCCCCTCCCCCATTCATGCTCTGTCTCTCTCTGTCCCAAAAATAAATAAACGTTGAAAAAAAAATTAAAAAAAAAAAAGAAAATATAATTTGACTAACCTTGTATCCTGTCACCTTACTGAAGTCAACTATTATTACTTTGGGAAGTTTTATAAATTCCTTGGAACTTTCAGTGTAAACAATTGTGTCATTTGTTAGTAGAGATAATTTTACTTTTTTACTGATTTTTATGCTTTTTATTTCTTTCACTTACCTTGTAGTCATGGAGGGAAATGAGAAGGATGAGGGACGCCTGGGTTGCTCAGTCAGTTGAGTGTTTGACTCTTGATTTTGGCTTAGATCATGATCTCATGTTTTGTGAGATCAAGACCCTCATTGGCCTCTGTGCTGACAGAGTAGAGCCCGCTTGGAATTCTCTTTCTCCCTCTCTCTCTCTGCCCCTCGCCTGCTCACTCATGCACTCTCTCTCAAAATAAACATTTTTTAAAAAGAAAGAAATTAGAAGAATAAGAATCTTTGCTTTATTCCCGTATCTTAATGGGGAGAATGTTCAACATTTCACGTTTGGTGTGTTATCTGTAGGGTTTTGTGGATGCCCTTTATCAGATTGAGATTGTTCTGGATTTTTAGTTTGCTGAGAATTTTATCATGAATCTGTGTTAAACAGGATCACATGTTTTATATATGCCTCTCAAATGGATCATATGGTTATTTTTCTGTATTCTTTTAATATGCAAAATTGTGCTGATTTTCACCCAGATGTTAACTAACCCTGCCTTTCTACAGTAAACCTTACTTAGTCATGATGTGTCATTCTTTTCACATTCAATTTGTTAATTTAATGTTTATTTTTGAGAGAAAGAGAGAGAGAGAGAGAGACATGAGTAGGGGAGGGTCAGAGAGAGGGGAAGACACAGAATCCAAAGCAGGCTCCAGGCTCTGAGCTGGCAGCACAGAGACTGACATAAGGCCAGAACGCACAAACCTCAAGATCATGACCTGAGCCGAAGTCAGATGCTTAACCAACTGAGCCTCCCAGGCGCCCCTCAATTTGCTAATTTTTAAAAAGCGTTCTTGCATGTGTTCATGAAGAATATTGGTTTATCATTTTCTTACTTTTGTAATGTCTTAGGGTTTAATACTAAAATTATGCTAGTCTCATAGCTGGGAAAGGTCCTTTATTTTCTGAAAGAATTTGTGAAAAAATACTGCCTTTTTTAAAAGTTTATTTATTTATTTATTTATTTTGAGGGAGAGAGAGAGAGAGAGAGAGAGAGAGAGAGAATACACCGTATGATTTCAGTCCCTTTAAATTTGTGACTTGCTTTATGGCCTAGCATATGGTTTATCTTGGCAAATGTATAATGTGCACCAAACAGAATGTATTTTCATTTGTTGAGTGCAGTGTACAATGTCAGTTAAGTTACAGTGGTTGACAGTTTGGCAAGATTGTCTGTTTTTACTGATAGTTGTACAGTTCTCTCAACCAAGGAGTTTAAATCTCTTTCTAAGATTATGGAATTGTATATTTCTCCATTTAATTATTTGTACTTTTGTGTATTTTAAGGCTCTGTCACTTAGGTGTACACATTTGTGGTTATATCTTTGTGGTGAATTAGATTTTTATTATTTTGAAATCTTTTTTTCTTTAGGTAATACTCTTTGATGTCTGTTTTGTTAGATATTAATATAGCCACTCCAGCTTTCTTGCACTTAAAAGCTACAGGATATATCTTTTTTTTTTTCATTATATACTTTATCTCTTTTGTACATAAAGTTCATCTCTTGCTTTTTAATTCATTTCTGAAAATCTCAACCTTTTAATTATAGTGTCTCTATTTTTAAAAAGAATTTATTTGGTTTTTCTTTGTTCCCTCTTGAGTTCCTTTCTTGTCCCTTCCTTGCCTTCTTTTGGATTATTTGAATATTTTTAAATATTTCCCTTTAACTATTGGCTTCTTAGCTATATGCCTCTTTGCATTTTTTTATTAGTTACTGTAAAGATTACAATATATATCCTTACCTTACAGCTATTTAATATTTTTATTTATCTATTTATTTATTTAATATATGAAATTTATTGTCAAATTGGTTTCCATACAATACCCAGTGCTCATCCCAAAAGGTGCCCTCTTCAATAGCCATTACCTACCCTCACCTACCTCCCACCCCCCATCAACCCTCAGTTCTCAGTTTTTAAGAGTCTCCTTATGCTTTGGCTCTCTCCCAGTCTAACCTCTTTTTTTTTTTTTCTTTCCCCTCCCCCATGGGTTTCTTTAAATTTCTCAGGATCCACATAAGAGTGAAAATATATGGTATCTGTCTTTCTCTGTATGGCTTATTTCACTTAGCATCACACTCTCCAGTTCCATCCACGTTGCTACAAAGGGCCATATTTCATTCTTTCTCATTGCCATGTAGTACTCCATTGTGTATATAAACCACAATTTCTTTATCCATTCATCAGTTGATGGACATTTAGGCTCTTTCCACAATTTGGCTATTGTTGAGAGTGCTGCTATAAACATTGGGGTACAAGTGCCCCTATGTATCAGTAATCCTGTATCCCTTGCTAAATTCCTAGCAGTGCTACTGCTGGGTCATAGGGTAGGTCTATTTTTAATTTTTTGAGGAACCTCCACATTGTTTTCCAGAGTGGCTGCACCAATTTGCATTCCCACCAACAGTGCAAGAGGGTTCCCGTTTCTCCACATCCTCTCCAGCATCTGTAGTCTCCTGATTTGTTCATTTTGGCCACTCTGACTGGCGTGAGGTGATATCTGAGTGTGGTTTTGATTTGTATTTCCCTGATGAGGAGCGACGTTGAGCATCTTTTCATGTGCCTGTTGGCCATCCGGATGTCTTCTTTAGAGAAGTGTCTATTCATGTTTTCTGCCCATTTCTTCACTGGGTTATTTGTTTTTCAGGTGTGGAGTTTGGTGAGCTCTTTATAGATTTTGGATACTAGCCCTTTGTCCGATATGTCATTTGCAAATATCTTTTCCCATTCTGTTGGTTGCCTTTTAGTTTTGTTTGTTGTTTCCTTTGCTGTGCAGAAGCTTTTTATCTTCATAAGGTCCCAGTAGTTCATGTTTGCTTTTAATTCCCTTGCCTTTGGGGATGTGTCAAGTAAGAAATTGTTGCAGCTGAGGTCAGAGAGGTTTTCTCCTGCTTTCTCCTCTAGGGTTTTGATGGTTTCCTGTCTCACATTCAGGTCCTTTATCCATTTTGAGTTTATTTTTGTGAATGGTGTGAGAAAGTGGTCTAGTTTCAACCTTCTGCATGTTGCTGTCCAGTTCTCCCAGCACCATTTGTTAAAGAGGCTGTCTTTTTTCCATTGGATGTTCTTTCCTGCTTTGTCAAAGATTAGTTGGCCATACGTTTGTGGGTCTAGTTCTGGGGTTTCTATTCTATTCCGTTGGTCTATGTGTCTGTTTTTGTGCCAGTACCATGCTGTCTTGATGATGACAGCTTTGTAGTAGAGGCTAAAGTCTGGGATTGTGATGTCTCCTGCTTTGGTCTTCTTCAAAATTACTTTGGCTATTCGGGGTCTTTTGTGGTTCCATATGAATTTTAGGATTGCTTGTTCTAGTTTCGAGAAGAATGCTGGTGCAATTTTGATTGGGATTGCATTGAATGTGTAGATAGCTTTGGGCAGTATTGACATTTTGACAATATTTATTCTTCCAATCCATGAGCATGGAATGTTTTTCCATTTCTTTGTATCTTCTTCAATTTCCTTCATAAGCTTTCTATAGTTTTCAGCATACAGATCTTTTACATCTTTGGTTAGATTTATTCCTAGGTATTTTATGCTTCTTGGTGCAATTGTGAATGGGATCAGTTTCTTTATTTGTTTTTCTGTTGCTTCATTATTAGTGTATAAGAATGCAACTGATTTCTGTACATTGATTTTTGTATCCCGCGACTTTGCTGAATTCATGTATCAGTTCTAGCAGACTTTTGGTGGAGTCTATCAGATTTTCCACGTATAATATCATGTCATCTGCAAAAAGTGAAAACTTGACTTCATCTTTGCCAATTTTGATGCCTTTGATTTCCTTTTGTTGTCTGATTGCTGATGCTAGCACTTCCAACACTATGTTAAACAACAGCCATGAGAGAGGACATCCCTGTCGAGTTCCTGATCTCAGGGGGAAAGTTCTCAGTTTTTCCCCATTGAGGATGATATTAGCTGTGGGCTTTTCATAAATGGCTTTTATGATGTTTAAGTATGTTCCTTCTATCCCGACTTTCTTGAGGGTTTTTATTAAGAAAGGATGTTGAATTTTGTCAAATGCTTTTTCTGCATCGATTGACAGGATCATATGGTTCTTATATTTTCTTTTATTAATATGATGTATCATGTTGATTGATTTGCGAATGTTGAACCAGCCCTGCATCCCACGAATGAATCCCACTTGATCATGGTGAATAATTCTTTTTATAAGCTGTTGAATTTGATTTGTTAGTATCTTATTGAGAATTTTTGCATCCATATTCATCAGGGATATTGGCCTGTAGTTCTCTTTTTTTACTGGGTCTCTGTCTGCTTTAGGAATCAAAGTAATACTGGCTTCATAGAATGAGTCTGGAAGTTTTCATTCCCTTTCTATTTTTTGGAATAGCTTGAGAAGGATAGGTATTATCTCTGCTTTAAATGTCTGGTAGAATTCCCCAGGGAAGCCATCTGGTCCTGGACTCCATTTCTTCCAGGTTGTCCAGTTTGTTAGCATATAATTTTTTATAGTATTCCCTGATAATTGCTTGTATTTCTGAGGGATTGGTTGTAATAATTCCATTTTCATTCATGATTTTATCTATTTGGGTTATCTCCCTTTTCTTTTTGAGAAGCCTGGCTAGAGGTTTATCAATTTTGTTTATTTTTTCAAAAAACCAACTCTTGGTTTCATTGATCTGCTCTACAGTTTTTTTAGATTCTATATTGTTTATTTCTGCTCTGATCTTTATTATTTCTCTTCTGCTGGGTTTGGGGTATCTTTGCTGCTCTGCTTCTATTTCCTTTAGATTTTGTATTTGGGATTTTTCTTGTTTCTTGAGATAGGCCTGGATTGCAATGTATTTTCCTCTCAGGACTGCCTTCGCTGCATCCCAAAGCGTTTGGATTGTTGTATTTTCATTTTCATTTGTTTCCATATATTTTTTAATTTCTTCTCTAATTGCCTGGTTGACCCATTCATTCTTTAGTAGGGTGTTCTTTAACCTCCATGCTTTTGGAGGTTATCCAGACTTTTTCCTGTGGTTGATTTCAAGCTTCATAGCATTGTGGCCCAAAAGTATGCATGGTATGATCTCAATTCTTGTATACTTATGAAGGGCTGTTTTGTGACCCAGTATGTGATCTGTCTTGGAGAATGTTCCATGTGCACTCAAGAAGAAAGTATATTCTGTTGCTTTGGGATGCAGAGTTCTAAATATATCTGTCAAGTCCATCTGATCCAATGTATCGTTCAGGGCCCTTGTTTCTTTATTGACCATGTGTCTAGATGATCTGTCCATTGTTGTAAGTGGGGTGTTAAAGTCCCCTGCAATTACCACATTCTTGTCAATAAGGTTGCTTATGTTTGTGAGTAATTGTTTTACATATTTGGAGGCTCCTGTATTCAGCGCATAGACATTTATAATTGTTAGTTCTTCTTGATGGGTAGACCCTATGATTATTATATAATGCCCTTCTTCATCTCTTATTACAGCCTTTAATTTAAAGTCTAGTTTGTCTGATATAAGTATGGCTACTCCAGCTTTCTTTTGACTTCCAGTAGTATGATAGATAGTTCTCCATCCCCTCACTGTCAATCTGAAGGTGTCCTCAGGTCTAAAATGAGTCTCTTGTAGACAGCAAATAGATGGGTCTTGTTTTTTTATCCATTCTGATACCCTATGTCTTTTGGTTGGCACATTTAGTCCATTTACATTCAGTGTTATTATAGAAAGATATGGGTTTAGAGTCATTGTGATGTCTGTAGGTTTCATGCTTGTAGAGATATCTCTGGTACTTTGTCTCACAGGATCCCCCTTAGGATCTCTTGTAGGGCTGGTTTAGTGGTGATGAATTCCTTCAGTTTTTGTTTGTTTGGGAAGACCTTTATCTCTCCTTCTATTCTAAATGACAGATTTGCTGGATAGAGGATTCTCGGCTGCATATTTTTTCTGTTCATCACATTGAAGATTTCCTGCCATTCCTTTCTGGCCTGCCAAGTTTCAGTAGAGAGATCCATCACTAGTCTTATCGGTCTCCCTTTATATGTTAGAGCACATTTATCCCTCGCTGCTTTCAGAATCTTCTCTTTATCCTTGTATTTTGCCAGTTTCACTATGATATGTCATGCAGAAGATCGATTCAAGTTACGTCTGAAGGGAATTCTCTGTGCCTCTTGGATTTCAGTGCCTTTTTCCTTCCCCAGATCAGGGAAGTTCTCAGCTATTATTTCTTCAGGTACACCTTCAGCACCTTTCCCTCTCTCTTCCTCCTCTGGAATGCCAATTATGCGTAGATTATTTCTCTTTAGTGCATCACTTCGTTCTCTAATTTTCCCCTCATACTCCTGGATTTTTTTATCTTTTTCTCAGCTTCTTCTTTTTCCATAATTTTATCTTCTAGTTCACCTGTTCTCTCCTCTGCCTCTTCAGTCCAAGCTGTGGTCGTCTCCATTTTATTTTGCAGCTCATTAATAGCACTTTTGGCTGTTCCTTAGTCCCTTGACTATTCTCTGTAGCAATAGATTCTCTGCTGTCCTTTATACTGTTTTCAAGCCCAGCGATTAATTTTATGACTATTATTCTAAATTCACTTTCTGTTATATTGTTTAAATCGTTTTTGATCAGTTCGTTAGCTGTTGTTATTTCCTGGACATTTTTTTGAGGGGAATTCTTCCGTTTCGTCATTTTGGATAGTCCCTGGAGTGGTGCGGAACTGCGGGGCATTTCTCCTGTGCTGTCTTGAATAACTTGCGTTGGTGGGTGGGGCCACAGTCAGACCTGATGTCTGCCCCCAGCCTACTGCTGGGGCCACAGTCAGACTGGTGTGTACCTTCTCTTCCCCTCTCCTAGGGGTGGGATTCACTGTGGAGTGGCGTGGCCCGTCTGGGCTACTTGCACACTGCCAGGCTTGTGGTGCTGGGGATCTGGCGTATTAGCTGGGGTGGATCGGCAAGGTGTACAGGGGCGGGAGGGGCAGGTTTAGCTCGCTAAACCGAAGCTCTGCTTCAGGAGGGGCTGCGGCACTGGGAGGTAGTCAGACCTGCCGGAGGGATGGATCCACAGAAGCAGTGTTGGGTGTTTGTGCGGTGCAAGCAAGTTCCCTGACAGGAACTGGTTCCCTTTGGGATTTTGGCTAGGGGATGGGCAAAGGAGATGGCACTGGTGAGCGCCTTTGTTCCCCGCCAAGCTGCGCTCTGTCGTCCAGGGCTCAACAACTCTCCCTCCAGTTGTCCTGCAGCCTTCTGC
This sequence comes from Herpailurus yagouaroundi, assembly GCF_014898765.1. Taxonomy (NCBI): domain Eukaryota; kingdom Metazoa; phylum Chordata; class Mammalia; order Carnivora; family Felidae; genus Herpailurus; species Herpailurus yagouaroundi. Next base: position 73,516,950 of record NW_024412403.1, on the reverse strand, counting down.
TCTCCGAGAATTCCCATTAGTAGTGCAAGAGAGTTCCCCTTTCTCCTCATCCTTGCCAACACCTGTTGTTCCTTGTGTTGTTAATTTTAGCCATTCTGACAAGTGTGAGGTGGTATCTCATTGAGATTTGACTTGTATTTCCCCTTGTATTTCCCTGATGAGCGGTGTTGAGCATCTTTTCATGTGTCTGTTAGCCATCTGGCTCTCTTCTTTGGAAAAGTGTCTGTTCTTGTCTTCAGCCCATTTCTTAACTAGGTTATTTGTTTTTGGGTTTAGAGTCACAGATTTTTGGATACTAACCCTTTATCAGATATGTCTCTTGCAAATATCTTCTCCCATTTTGTTGGCTGCCTTTTAGTTTTGTTGATTGTTTCCTTTGCTGTGCAGAAGCTTTTTATCTTGATGAATTCCCAGTAGTTCATGTTTGTTTGCTTTTGTTTCCATTGCCTTTGATGATGTGTCTAAAGGAAGCGGCTTGGGCTGAGGTCAGAGAGTTTGCTGCCTGTGTTCTCCTCTAGGATTTTGATGGTTTCCTGTCTCACATTTAAGTCTTTCATCCATTTTGAGTTTATTTTTGGTGTGGTGTAAGAAAGTGTTCCAGTTTCATTCTTCTGCATGTCGCTGCCCAATTTTCCCAACAGCATGGATACTCTTTTTTGCTTTGTCGAAGATTAGTTGACCATACATTGTAGGTCCATTTCTGGGTTCTCTGTTCTCTTCCGTTGATCTGTGTGTCTGTTTTTGTTCCAGTGCCATACTGTCTTGATGACTTTAGCTTTGTAATGTAGCTTGAAACCCAGAATTGTGATGCCTCTAGTTTTGTTTTTCTTTTTCGGGATGACTTTGACTATTTGGAGTCTTTTGTGGTTTCTTACAAATCTTAGGGTTGTTTATTCTAGCGCTGTGAAAAATGCTGGTGGTATTTTGATAGTGATTGCATTAAATGTGTAGATTGCTTGGGTAGTATAGACATTTTAATGATGTTTGTCCTTCCAATTCATGAGCATTGAATGCTTTTCCATTTTTTGATCTCCTCTTCAGTTTCTTTCATAAGTTTGGCATAGTTTTCAGAGTACAGATCTTTGACCTCTTTGTTAGGTTTATTCCTAGGTATCTTGTTGTTTTTGGTGCGCTTGCAAATGGGATCGATTCCTTGATTTCTTTTTCTGCTCCTTTGTTTTTGGTATATAGAAATGCAACAGATTTCTGCACATTGATTTTATATCCTACAACTTTGCTGAATTAATGTATTAGTTCTAGGAGTTTTTTGGTGGAATCTTTTGGGTTTTCTACATAGGGTGTCATGTTGTCTGCAAATAGTGAAAGTTTGACTTCTTCCTTGCTGATTTGGATGCCTTTTATTTCTTTTTGTTGTCTGCTGAGGTTAAGACTTCCGGTACTATGTTAAATAGTAATGGTGAGAGTGGACATCTTTGCCTTCTTCCTTACTGTAGGGGAAAGGCTTGCACTTTTCCCCATTGAGGATGATATTAGCTGTGGGTCTTTCATATATGGGTCTTCATGATGTTGAGGTATGTTCCTTCTATCGCTGCTTTGTTAAGCGTTTTTATAAAAAATGGATGAGTGTGGGAAAATCTTTTATCTTGGCTTGTCACAATTCTTTTCTTAAAATGCTTTGAGTTAGTAATTCTATTCTTGGGCCTTAGCCTTTCAGCAGTTCCTGTCAGTGGTTTCAGGGATTTTAAATTTATTTGTTTTAACTAGGTGAATAGTTGGAAGAATTGTTTACTTAGAGATATTTATCAATTCTGCTACAAGTAATCAATTTTTGGCTAAATTGTTTCCCTTGGTTATATAGATTGGTTTCTATTCATATGGGTTGAAAGCTAAGAATTGTTTAACAATAGGCAATACTTTAATTGTATCTAACTTTTTCATCCCAGTTCTCAGTTAATGCATGTAATAGTTAATTTTATTAATGAACTGATGAAATAGGAAAGACCATGTTGTAGATGCTATCCCAAACCAGCAGTTTTTTTACTAACAACATAGCCCCACTTTAAAACAGTTTGTCTGGAGCTGGCAGTAAGATGGTCTCAAAACAGCTTTTGTGATGGGCAAGAAAAATAAGCTCTAAACCAGTCTAATATTAGTGTTTATATTTAGATGATTCTTCTGTTTCTATTTCTGCAGTTTCATATTAAACCATTGTTAAGAAAAAAACCAGTAAGTGTTTTGGATGCAGTTTTGTATTGCTTTTATCTCATTGAAGATTGATAAATAGGAGAATGATGTTAATGTAATCTGGAAATCACTTTGGTCCATACTTAATTTTTCCTAAACTAGGAAATCCTGTGCCATAGGAATAGGATTATAATTTTAATTGGAGAGTAGAAAAGAAAGCCCTTGGCTCTTTTGCTACCCTGAAAGCAAGGAGTTCTTTGAATTGTATTTAAGAAAATTAAAGACAACCTGCAGCTGGGCCTTTTACCTAGAGATTTACTCCCAACCCAACATGATTCTTTGCAGGTGATACATTCCATTGCCTTTTATGCCCATCTTAAAAGTAGCCCAACTGTATTTGGGGCTTTGACCTATACTGGTCTGACACCCACTGACCCTATTTTAATTGCAGTTGACCCTTGAACAACTTGGGGGTGGTTAGAAGTGCTATTACTCTGCACAGTTGAAAATTGTGTAACTTTTGACCCCCCCCCATACTTAACTACTAATAGCTTACTTTTGACCTTACTGATAACATAAACAGTTTATTAACACGTTTTGTATATGTATTATAGGTTGTATTCTTATAATCAAGTAAGCTAGAGAAAACTGTTAAAGAAATCTTAAGAGAAAATACAGTATTGTCCTGTATTTGTAAAAACAGAACAAAACAAAACTGTATATAAGTGGACCCATGGAGTTCAAACCTGTGTTGTTCAAGGGTCAACTGTATAGTGTTGCCAGTATTTTCAGTCCTTTGTGCTGTGGTTGTAGGCTGAGTGACAAAATTAAATGCCTATTTCTTTGTCTCTGAGGCCATTTATTTTGACCTTGAAACTTAAAAGTTTATTTTAACTCTTGAAAATAATTATTTTTAGCTGTTAAAGATCCAAAAAGTGAAAATAATGCTTTTTGAGAAGTATAAAACATTTCTGCAGTTTTAAATTAATGTATTTTATTGATTATAAGATACACTTTTTTCTAATTTTAACCTTTTCGAATTTCGGAGCATTTGTAGTTGATGCACTTCACAATTTTTGTTGGGTTTTTTCTTTTAAAGGGGTACAAATAAGTGGGGTGCCTTATGATTGATGATGTATTGGATTGGATGAAATATGGTATTAGCTTGTAGATCAGTTTTAGAAGCTAAAATATCCTGGTTTTGATTTTCTGGAAACCCTGTTTTTGAAAGGTCATACTATCATTTCTATGGAGTTTAGAACTGTGGTTTCCAAAAGTTCATAATATAGATTTTGGCAAAGTCTTCTAAATATTTTTTGAAATGGAGGTTTAGATCTTGTTATGAATAATAAGCTGTGAAACTACAAAATAGTTTCCTTTAAAACAAAAAATTTTAGGAGCATCTGGGTGGCTCAGTCAGTTGAGCATCTGACTTCAGGTCAGGTCATGATCTCATGATTCATGAGTTCAAGCCCTGTGTCAGGCTCTGTACTGACAGCTCAGAGCCTGGAGCCTGTTTCAGATTCTGTGTCTTCCTCTCTCTGCCCCTCCTCTGTTTCACACTCTGTCTCTTTCTCTCTCTCAAAAATAAGTAAACATCAAAATATTTTAAACAAAAAATTTAAATAAGAAAAATATGCCTTTTTCTATTATTTTGTTATAGAACCAATCATTTAAAAATTCAGGTTTCTGTTCTTTATAGCCCTAATTTAATAGAGCAAAGTGGAAGTTAGGACTAGAACTATGACTATTGGATTTTACCTTTTTGCCATTTGTAATACCTTGTATCATTACATAAGAATGACTGAATTTCTTTTTTTTTTTTTTTTCAACGTTTTTATTTATTTTTGGGACAGAGAGAGACAGAGCATGAACGGGGGAGGGGCAGAGAGAGAGGGAGACACAGAATCGGAAACAGGCTCCAGGCTCCGAGCCATCAGCCCAGAGCCTGACGCGGGGCTCGAACTCACGGACCGCGAGATTGTGACCTGGCTGAAGCCGGATGCTTAACCGACTGCGCCACCCAGGCGCCCCAAGAATGACTGAATTTCTTATACACCGTAGTACATACACATACTTTCTCTATCCCACCTTAAAGTCTTCTGTCATTTCTATAACATATCTAAAAGTGATTATTCTAGGTCATTTTGAAACCAGTACAGCAGTTCTTGGCCCTTACTCCCCTGCCCCTCCCAAACTTACTTAAACTAATTATCCCAAATTCTTTGAGAAACTAATTAAAACTCTGAACATCTCCTCTGAAAAAAATGCTCACACTCCTTTGAAATTGTTTTTACAATTTTAAGGGGTGGTTTTAGGCAGTTATATCTGTTTTTTGTTTTGTTTTTTTGTTTTTTGCTTTTAGCTTATTATTTAGAAATGCTAGGAAGAAAAATGTGAAGAAATGATACTGCCTTGATTTTCACTTTATAGAAATGCTTTTAATGTTGCATCACTAAGTATGATGATTGCTGGGCACCTGGGTGGCTCAGTTGGCTAGGCATCTGACTCTTGATTTCCACTCAGGTCATGATCACAGTTCATGGGATCAGGTCCTGCATGGGGCTTCATGCTGGCAGCACAGAGCCTGTTTGAGATTCTCTCTCTCAAAATAAATAAACTTAAAAAATATGTATGATTGCTAGATTTTTTTTATGTCTATATTAATAAGAGCTATCGCCCCCACTCCATTAGGAATGAGTTTAACATTGTGGCAGATACTTAGATGTTCTTTAAGCATCCACTGAGATGATCTCATGAACTTGGTTTTTCTTTGATCTGTTGATATGGTTAAAAAAGCCATGAATACATGAACCATCAATTGAACTTCCTTGTATTCTTTTTGGGCTACATTTCACTTCATGGTATTGTATTTAATTTGCTATTTTTCCTTCCAGAACATTTTTGTCTTCATATTTGAAGTAAAATTAGTTTCTTGTTTTTTATGTTTCTATAATCTGATTGTCTAATTAATTTGGAAGCTTTTCATCGTCCTCAGGAATGCAAGAATGAGCTATTTTCTTGATAGAATTTCAATGTACTTATAATATGTTTACATTTATTGTGATCATTCATTTTTAATTTCTTTCATCTTATTTTGTATTTATCATAGTTTTCCTGCATGTATTTTAACTCTTTCCTGCCATTTCCTAATTTCTATTAGTTAAAAAATTTTTTCTTTCTTTTTTAAATTTCTTCTCTTTCCTAATGGTTTGTGAGTTCTCTTTCTATACAAGTCTTTACCGTTGAATTTTAAGAAACATTTAAAATATTTATATCAATGTCTAAGTTTTATTTATCCCCATATTTATAGACACCCACAGTACCATACCCAGCACCTCTGTTTTTATTGAAATTTGGAAATTAGGTTCCAAACTGGCGGTGATTCTGTCTGTGCATTCCTCAACATACAATATTCACCTGTTTTAGAAATTCACATTTAACTGTACCACTGCTCTTAAGTTGATGTCTTATTTATTGCTTTCTTACAACAAGTATGTTGGGAGTACGTGGAACAATGCTAGTAAAATGTATGTGGTGTAAAATATTTCTTTTTAGTTTATTACTGGAAGACCAAGTATTTATAGGTTGAGAGGTAGGTAAGGAGATACTTACAAACTGACAATTATGTTCAATTCTAGTCAACATTAATTTAAGGACTTTATACTAGTAAAATAGTGTTTTACTTCACTATTCACTATTTACTTCATTTCTTCATTTCAACAATTGTCAATTTTCTAATAGATTTGAATATCTGCATGGTTTCCATTATCAGAAAACTTTATTAAGAAACAGTTCTGGAAAATACATAACTGCAGTGAAGTAGTAACATAGTTACATTGCAAATTAAAATAGCTTTTAAGTGACAGTTGTCAGTAATTAAAATAATGTTGCCAGTATTGTTCATCAAGATTAAGAGCAATGGAAGGTTTGATACTGAAGATACCAGCTTTAAAGACATAAAAAAGAATGAGGAAATTTCTAAATGGGTGCTTAGAAATGTTCTTACTACAGTCATTTTTAAATCTTCTTCCTCCTTTATGCTCTTCTCATCCCCATTTTGTAATTCTTTTCTAGTACAAGTGTTAAGTAAGTTGGACCACTTGGCTCAGTTTTATGCATTCTTCTGTATTAGCAAACTGGTTTTATATGAAATTTTAATGTTAAACATTTTTCGGTAATTGGTTGAGATCAATCTTTAGATAATAAGAAATACAGACGAATATTACACAATGTAATGGTGGGCTGGAAAGCTACTTGGAAATACTTTCTCAAGTAATAATTGTAACTCAAGGGTCCCTGTTTTCAATCATTAGTAAAAAATAGAATTCTCCTTTTGGTAGCTATATTTTGTTGTATTAAGCTTCTTTAAAAGGCAACTCTGAGAGGAAGAAGAGATTTTTACTAGCTAGAGATAAGAAAAGATATTTGCAGTGGATTGAAGCCAGTCAAATAGGTGTAATCCATCCATTTATAATAACATTTTATTTTAAAGTTTATATATTTTGAGAGACAGAGAGAGAGCAAGTGATAGAGGGGTGGAGAGAGAAGGAGAAAGAGAGAATTCCAAGCAGGCTCCGCACTGTCAGCGTGGAGCCTGATTGTGGAGCTCAAAATCACAAACCACAAGATCCTGACCAGAGCCGACGTCAGATGCTTAAATGACTGAGCCACCCAAGTGCCCCTGATGACATTTTAATAATAGTTTTAAAATTAATCTATTCACATACTGTAACATTCACCTCTTTAAAGTGTATAGTTTTGTGCACAAGGTTGTATAGCCATCATTACTAACTTCAGAACATTTTCATCACCGAAAAAAAAACTCTGTACCTACCAGCAGTTGGTTCCTATTTCATCCTCTCCCAGTCTTTGAAAATCACTTATCAAGTTCTATGAACTTGCCTATTCTGAATGTCTCATATAAACGTAGTTATACAGCCTGTGGCTTTTTGTTTCCAGCTTTTTTCACTTAGTGTACTTTCAAAGTTTCATGTTGTAGGATATGTAAATATGAATAATATTCCATTGTATGAATATACCACATTTTGTTTATCCATTTATAAGTTGATAGACATTTGGGTTGTTTCCATTTTGGGGCTGTTACGAATAATAATACTATGAATATTGGTGTACAAGTTTTTGTGTGGGTACACCTTTTCAGTTCTCTTGGATAGTCTAGTTAGAGTGAAATTACTCAGTCACATGGTAACTCTTTTTACCTTTTGAGGAACTGCCAAAATGTTTTCTGGAATGGCTATACTATTTTATTCCTCCTCCCTCTCCCTGCCCAGCACTGAGGATTCTCATTTCTCCATATCCTCACCAAAATGTATTATATTTTCAGTCTTTTTTATTATGACCATCCTAGTTGATATGAAGTGATAACTCATTGTGGTTTTGGTTTGCATTTTTGTAATAACAATTGATGGTTGAGCTTTTTTTTGTGTGTACTTACTGGCTATTTATATATCTTTGGAGAAGTGCCTGTTTAAATCCTTTGCCCATTTTAAAATTGAGTTGTCTTTTTAGTGTTGAGCTGTAAGGATTCATTATGTATTCAGGAGACTTATCAGATACACTATGTATTCTAGATAGTGTTACCAAAAAATGATGTGCAAATATTTTCACCCATACTGTGGGTTTTCACTTTTTTGATAGTGCTCTTTGGTGAACAAAAGTTTTTCATTTATATTGAATCAAATTTACCTGTTTTTTTTCCTTTGGTTTCATGTGATTTAGATATCGCAAGTAGGAAACATTGCCGAATCCAAGGTTATAAAGATGTATACTTATGTTTTCTTCTAGGAGTTTTATGTTTTAGCTCTTATATTTAGGTCTTGATCCATTTTGAATTAGTTTTTGTACATAGTGTTAGAGGTCTTATTTAATTACTTTCCTTCCAGTTGTTTCAGCATCATTTGTTGAAACGACTGTTCTTTCCCTCATTAAATTCTCTTGGCACCCATGTTGACTATAAACATAGTGGTATGTTTCTCTACTTTTAATTCTGCTCCCTTGATACATGTCTATCCTTACACCAGTATCACCATCTTGACTAATATAGCTTTGTAGATTATCTTGAAATGGGGATGCGTGGGTCCTCTACTTTGCTTTCCTGTGTAAAGATTGTTTTAACTCTTCTGGGTCTTATGCAACCCCATCTGAATATTAGGATCAGCCTGTCATTTGCTGAAAAAAAGCCAAATGCGATTTTGACCAGTAGTGCATTCAATAATATCTAAAAACCTCTTCATTGCTTTAAGAGGGTGATAGGGAACCAGTTTTATTTTTTTTAATCTGTCTTTAAAACTGGTAAATTCATGTGTGAACCATACTTAGGTAACTAAGTAGTAGGTGAAGGGAAATATTTTTTATATATGTATACCATTTAATACATGAAAATGAAATAGTAGAATTAGATTGTTACCATTTTGCAGCCCCCAGTGAATGAATTGATTTAGGCATTGAATATCAAGGCCTGCTAACATCACAAAAAGACATAACCAGACATTATGTGCTTCTTTTTTTTTTTTTTAATTTTTTTTTTAAGTTTATTTATTTTTGAGACAGAGAGAGACAGAGCATGAACGGGGGGGGGGGGGGGG